>NC_081848.1:84438013-84738013 GCF_963259705.1 Myotis daubentonii
TAGGGTTAGGGTTAGGATTAGGGCTAGCGTTATCATTAGGGTTAGCTCTAGTGTTAGGGTTAGGGTTAGGGCAAGGGTTAGGGCTAGGTCTAGGCCTAGGGCCTGGGTAATGTTTAGAGTTAGGGTTAGGGCTAGGGTTAGGGTTAGGGTTAGGGTAAGGGCTAGGGCTACGCCTAGGTTTAGGGTTAGTGTTAGGGTTAGGATTAGGGCTAGGGCTCAGTTTAGGGTTAGGGCTACGGCTAGGGCTAGGGTTAGGGTTAGGGTTAGGTTTAGGGTTGGGGTTAGGTTTAGGGTTAGGGCTAGGGCTAGGGCTAGGGTTAGGGTTAGGGGTAAGGCTAGGGCTAGGGCTATGGTTACGGTTTGGGTTAGTGTTAGGGTTAGGGTTAGGTTTAGGGTTAGGGTTAGGGTTATTTTTCGGGTTAGGGCTAGGGCTAGGGCTAGGGTTAGGTTTAGGTTTTGGGTTAGGGTTAGGTTTAGTGTTTGGGCTAGGGCTAGGGTTAGGGTTAGGTTTAGGGTTAGGCCTAGGGCTAGGGCTAGGGCTAGGCTTAGGGTTAGGGCTACGGCTAGGGCTATGTTTATGGTTAGGGTTAGGGTTAGGGCTAGGCCTAGGGCTAGGGCTTGGGTTAGGGTTAGGGCTAGGGCTAGGGTTAGGGTTACGGTTAGGGCTAGGGATAGGGCCAGGTCTAGGGTTAGGATTAGGGTTAGGGTATGGGTTAGGGTTAGGGTAAGTTTAGGGCTAGGGTTAGGGCTAGGTCTAGGCCTAGGTCTAGGGTTAGGGTTAGGGTTAGGGCTAGCATTAGCGTTAGGGTTATGGCTAGGGTTAGGGTTAGGCTTAGGTCAAGGGTTAGGGCTAGGGCTAGGTCTAGGGCCTGGGTTATGGTTAGGTTTAGGGTTAGGACTACGGTTAGGGTTAGGGTTAGGGTTAGGCTTATGGTTAGGGCTACGGCTAGGGCTAGTTTTAGGCTTCGGGTTAGAGTTAGGGCTAGGGCTATGGTTAGGGCTAGGGTTAGGGTTAGGATTAGGGTTATGGTTAGGGCTAAAGCTAGGGCTAGGGCTAGGTTTCGGGTTAGGGCTAGGGTTAGGGTTAGGGTTAGGGTTAGGGTTAGGGTTAGGGTTAGGGTTAGGGTTAAAGCTAGGGCTAGGGCTAGGTTTAGGGTTAGGGCTAGGCTTAGGGCTAGGGCTAGGGCTAGGGTTAGGGTTAGGGCTAGGGCTAGGGTTAGGGTTAGGGTTAGGGCTATGGCTAAGGCTAGGTTTAGGGATAGGGTTAGTGTTAGGGCTAGGGATAGGGTTAGGGTTAGGGCTATGGCTAAGGCGAGGGTTAGGGCTAGGGTTAGGGTTAGGGCTAGGGCTAGGGCCTGGGTTATGTTTAGGGCTAGGGTTAGGGCCAGTGTTAGGGTTAGGGCTAGGGCTAGGGTTATGGTTAGGGGTACGTCTAGGGCTAGGGCTATGGTTACGGTTAGGGTTAGGGTTAGGGTTAGGGCTAGGGCTAGGGCCACGTTTTGGTTTAGGGTTAGGGTTAGTGTTTGTGCTAGGGCTAGAGTTAGGGTTAGGGTTAAGTTTAGGGCTAAGGCTAGGGTTAGGGTTAGGGTTAGGTTTAGGGCTAGGGCTAGGGCTAGGGCTAGGCTTAGGGTTAGGTCTACGGCTAGGGCTACGGTTATGGTTAGGGTTAGGGTTAGGGCTAGGGCTAGGGCTAGGGCTAGGGCTTGGGTTATGGTTAGGTTTAGGGTAGGGTTAGGGTTATGGTTAGGGTTTGGGCTAGGGCTAGGGTTAGGGTTAGGGTTAGGGTTAATGTTAGGGCTAGGGTTAGGCTTAGGGTTAGGGCTAGGTTTATTGTTAGTGTTTGGGCTATGGTTAAGGCTAGGGCTAGGGTTAGGGTTAGGGTTAGGGTTAGCGATAGGGTTAGGGTTAAGTTTAGGGTTAGGGTTAGGGGTTAGGGTTAGTGTTAGGGGCCAGGAGGAGTTGGCCGCGGCGGGTGGTATGTTCAGGCCTGAACTTGAGAACAGTCTCTCGGCTGCTGTGTGGAGAATAGGCTGGAGGGCACCTCCAGGCCAGACACCACAGTGGACATTCCGGGTGGAGGAGGGCGGGTGGTGCGGAGGAAGGCGGGAGGCAGGGACATGAATGAGGGTCAGGCCTCCAGGGCCTGGGCACCTCTGGGTTTACGCCCTCTGCTGTTGGGAAAGCTTGTGACTGCTTCTGGCAGATCCTGGCCACCGCCTCCCGGGTTCCCTCACACACAGGGCCTTGCACAGGCGCCCCAGGCTGGGGGTGGAAGGGAACGGCTCAAAGCTCCAACTCACCAGAGAGGTTTTTGAAACCGCCGCCACTGCTATCGCCAAGATCCCTGAAATGAGGAACTGCAGGCCAGATTGGAAACAGTTGTAAGAGAGAAGATGGGGGCCTTGAAACCCACAAATCCCTTCCCTTCTCACTATTCTTTAGGAAACACACTTGTGGCGGCCAGTGGTGTAGAGAGCACCATTTCTCCAACTAAGGGCCCATCCCTGGCCCGCTCCAGCCAGCGCTCTGCCCTCCACACAGACCTCCACACCCAGGGTCAAGCTGTGCCCTGCACTCCCGGTGCCCTCCCAGCCTCTCCGCTGCCCCCAGTTCATTAGCCCAAACCTCCCCCGTGGGGTCAGCTGCACTACCCCCTCCACACGGACCCTTCCTCCTTCCTGGATCTGGCGAGGGGAGGAGGTCACTCTCTATCCAAAGCCTGGGGTATTCCTGGGCTTACCCTTTCAAATGTTCGCTGAGCACCTACTACGCGCCCACCCGGGGCCCAGGGGTGAAAGGGCACTGCACGCGGAGACGGTCCCATCTCTGTGCATTGGGAGCTGGGAGCGGGGCGGCACAGTGGGCCCACGTGGCCGTGGGGGGCTGGGGCGCTGTGAGCAGGACTCCGCCTGCCCGAGACAAGGAGGCCCTGGGAGCCAGGGGGCTGTGTGCATGGCTCTCCTCTCGCTCCCGTCCTGCCCCAGGGCCTTGGGGGGACAGGAGCCCCCGTTTACACCCTCGGGCTCCTACAGACCCACGACAGACACTTGGCTCCAGGGACGTGTTGCTGCATCTAAACGCAGCCTGGCCGCCTGGAAATGCATGCTCACCCCTTTCTCTGCTGAAGGCGAGTTAAACAAGGGCAGAGAGCAGAGCGCCTCCTGGGAAGGGTCCTTAAAGAGAGGCAAGGACAGAGCAGAGAGGGGGACCCCGGATGCCCCGAGCTCCCAGCCCCACCCGCATCCCGTCCCAAATGCCAGAGCCGGCCCATGCTTGGCTCCTACTCACAGAGGCAGCCCCCCAGAATGGGTACCAAGACTTCAGCGCCACCAGGTGAAGGTTCTTGACTGCAAAGACCAGGTAACCCCCGAGGACCGCGTGCAGCACCGCGATGGCAACGTGGGAGGCCTGGGCAGGGACGGGGAGCCACGGTGAGGGGCCCGGCCCTGGAGAGGCCATCGGTGCCTGGCCCAGCCGGCTCCCCGCCCACTGAGGGCTCCCGGGTCTGCAGGAAGGCCCACTCCTGGGGGAGGCAGGTGGGTGTGGAGAGCAGACACAGTGTTTGGACAGGTGCAAGCCTGGGACTAATGAGAGGGCATGGTCCTCTCTGGCAAAGCCACGTGCAGGTCCCAGCACACTGACAGCCAAAGGCTGTGGTTGTCAGCTTGACCTGATGGTCCGAACGTGTGGCCCCACGTGGCTGAGTGCAGCGAGTAAACAAAGCTCGATCAGGTGCATGTGATTGAGTGGATTCGAAACCCTCCAGAATGTTGTGACCACGCCCTTACTGTGCTTCGTGGAATCTGCTATAAAATAAAGACTTGGCTTGCAGGCCGTGGTGCTGTCGCTAGCTCTCCATCAGAGAGGGCAGCGTGCCACCCAGACCCAGCTTTCCTCTCTTGTCTGTCTTTTTTCCATCCTTCACCGCCCGCCCTCAGGCTCACCGAACCTGGCTGAGCTGGTGAGCACATATGGCGCCCAGCGTGGGGCTGAGTATGCCGTGGCCTCCCACTGCGGCCACGCCGGTGCCCTCCAGCCTGGGTTCGGTGGGGGGATGGGGGAGAGAAGGGAGGAGAGGCAACGTCTCCTGTTGGGAACCTCCTGTGAGCCCCGGGCAGGGCTGGTGGGCATGACAGCCTCTCACCACCTCTCACCCTGAGTGTGACTCCGGGAAGGATCCTCCTCCATCCTCAGGGCCCCCCAGCACCCTCCCCGGGTGCCCCCTCTCCTCCTCCCCACCCCAGGGCCCAGGAAATGGACACTCACGCCCAGCGCCTGGAGAAGGGTGCGCCTCTCCCGGGGCCTCTCCTGGCGCCAGTCTGGGGGCAGGTGGCCGGGCTGGGTCGCCTTCGGGGGTGGGCTTGTCTGGCCAGGCTGGGCCGGGCCGAGGGCCTGCCATGGCTCAAAACCCTCAGCTCCAGATCTGGGAACACCTGCGGCCGCTCGGGGGGCTTCTGCTGCCATGACTCCGGCGAGGATCCGGCTGCCGGCCAGGGAGACAGGCCGAGTCAGGCCCCGTCAGGGCCTGTCACCTCTGCCCTCTGAGCCAGGGCCTCCCGGAACGGTGGCTGCACCGCCCAGCAGCCCCTGGATTTGACCTGGAAGAACCTGGCCCCTGGGGGTGGGGTTTGCAGGGACACAGCTACTTCTGGGGCAGACGGACCTCCCGTCCACCCAGAGACAGGCCTCACCGTTTGGCAGGCGTGGGGAACTCTGTACACGGTCCTACCCGCTGACCCCGGACCAGGCAAAGGAGGGCGGGTGGGGGTCAAATCATCGCCCCTCCTGGACTGGGGACGAGGGGGAAGAGCACGGAAGGAAACTCCTGCTGAGGACCCGCTCTGAGCCGACATCGAGCTGGGAAGTCAATATTTAACCCGGACAATAAGCCAACATTTTAGAAACGCACCTTCCCTGCCGCTGGCCCTGTGAGCAGCATTTTACATTCATGATCTGATTTGATCCTGATCCCTGCTCCCCTTTTGCAGACTCTGCTCAGAGGTTAAGCCTAAGGTCACACCGCGAGCAAATGACTAGGCTGGGACTCGAAGCCTGGCAGACCAGCTCCAGAGCTTGTGGGCTTAAACCGGCGGTTCTCAACCTGTGGGTCGCGGCCCCTTTGGGGGTCAAACGACCCTTTCACAGGGGTCGCCCAAGACCATCGGAAAACACATCTATAATCACATATTGTTTTTGTGATTCATCACGATGCTTTAATGATGTTCAATGTGTAACAATGAAATTGGGGGTCGCCACAACACGAGGAACTGTATTAAAGGGTCGTGGCCTGAGGAAGGTTGAGAACCACTGGCTTAAACCCTTCGTGTACTGTTGCCTCGATGAGTGAAAATGAATGTCCTGGGCATTTCCGCGGCACGAGAAAGGGTGGGGGAAACTGCAGGAGGCTCGAAGCAGCACTTGCTGAGGGGCCGGGTCCTTACCTTGTATGTGTTTTTGTTTTTCATGTTTGCTGTTTGTTGTTAATCCTCACCCAAGGGTACTTTCCCATTGATGTTTAGGGAGAGTGGGAGAGAGAGGGAGAGACAGAGAGGAACATCGACATGAGAGATTGGTTGCCTCCTGCAGGAGCCCCGGTGGAGCCCGCAACCGAGGTACGTGCCCTTGACGGGAATCAAACCCGGGACCCTTCGGTCCACAGGCCGACGCTCTATCCACTGAGCCACACCGGCCAGGGCTATGTTGTATGTTGATGACGGGTGCGCATCAGAACTTGGGGGCTGCCCGGTGACTGGGTAAAAGGCTGAACTCTTTCCCCGGAGAGTGGAGGGGGTGGGGGCTGGGAGGGACGGAGAGAGGGGCTGGCTGTGGGGCTCAGGCAGGAGCTGGTTCTCCACGGGGGGGGGGGGGGGGGGGGACTAACGAGGGGACGCTTTAGAGCAGCGGTTCTCAGCTTTGGCTGCGAGTTAGAATCACCTGGGAATCTTCCTAAAATCCTGATTTCTGGGCCTCATCCTCCGGAAATTCTGTGTCTTTGTTAGTAATGTTGTGGCCCCACCCCATAACAAAGAAACAATTTTCCGGAGGATGAGGCCCAGAAATCAGGATTTTAGGAAGAGTCCCAGGTGATTCTAATGTGCAGCCAAGGTTGAGAACCGCTGCTCTAGAGGGAGTGGCTTTTACTCTTCCTGATAAGAAGAGAGGAGGGGCACATTCCCCAAGATTTCAACCCCGACCGCACGGGTGCCGGAGGTCCCCTGTGAGCAGCCACGCTCTGCGGGCTCCGGCCGTGGTGGTGACGGTGGGCGGGAAGGAGCCTGGGGAGGCCGGAAGGGTGGGTCGCCTGGAGGGCGAAACCCTGAGCAGGGTGGGAAGGAAGGAAGCCAAGGGCGCCTTCGGGCCGGCCAGCGCCGCTCTCTGCTAGGCATGGTGCCTGGGACGCCCCTGGGTCCCCAGGAAGGCGCCACAATCCCATAGAAAAAGAGACTGAGGCTCAGGGGGGTCCCAGTACCTGGGCCGGCGTCGTACAGCGAGGAAGTGCCTGGGACTGGCTCTGAGAGGGGTCTGACTGCTGGGACCCTGATCACATTCCCACTGGCCTGAGCGACAGCTCCTGACTTAGTGTAGGGGAGGCCAGGCTGTTCCCCATCCTGGGCTCCGAAAGCTGAGCCCCGAGACTCGCTGCTGCCCCCTCTTCTCTGTGGCCTGAGCCGCTGTGCTTGGGAATGTGTCCGTCTCCCAATCCCCAGCTCTTCCGGGCCCTCTGACACGGCTGGGCTGAGGAAGGGAGCTGGCGGCGGGGACCTGGGTCAGTTAGCCACGGGCTACACCCAGACCTCAGGGCCCCGGGGAGGACAGAGCCTGGCCCTGGCCTGGACGCGGCTGGGACATATAAGAGAAGGAAGACTTCTTGGCAGAGGGTTATTGAGCATCTGCTCTGTGCCCGGCCCTGCCACGTGGCAGACATCATCCCACTCGGGCCTCACAGCCACTGCCCCCACCCAGCGTGGCACCAGCGCTCCCCAGGGACAGTGAGGAGACCTCGATGCTGAGATGTCATCGCCCAAGAGCCAGGCTCCCGGGAGCAGAGCCAGGGTCTGGCCCCGGCCTGCCCACCCCAGTGCTCACGACCTGGTCAGCTCTGTGGGCGCCGCGGGACCTGCGGAAACCCAGGCCCTGGCCGGACCTGTGGGTCCTGAGCTGCTGAAGGGACCCGCGAGGGTCCAGGCTGAACGTGTCCCCCACGGAGCCCCAGGGCCCCACCGCGGGCATAAGCCTTCTGGGGACTCAGAGTTCGAGGCTTGGCCACAGCCCGCAGACTTTCCCCCTGCTTATCTAGGTCCTGCCCTCGCCACGCCCCCTGGGTGTACCCCGCTCCCTGTAGCAGCTCACTCTCCTCCGAGGGAATTACGCAGACTTGGAAGTGACCCTAGAGGTCACAGTCCAGTCCCTGCCCGCGCCGTGACAGGCACAAGAGAAAACGAAAAGAAGGGCTCCAACTCCTCCCCCCAATACAAACCCCACAACCAGGCGTCTCTAAGTTACGGCCAAAAGTGACCCCCACAGATGACCGAGTAGCGAGAACCATTGGACAATGAGGAAAAGGGTCCACGGCTAAGGAAGTTTGGAAAATTCCCTTCTTAATACAGAGTGCTCCGCGGCAGGAATTCTCAGGGCCGTTAATATGCTAATGAGGGGGAAGAGCATACCAAGGGTTTCCCAAACTTATGTGACCATGGAACCCTTCGGCAGCTGATCTGTCAGGACCCGTGTTCCACGGAACACACTTTGAGAAAGGTTACTCAGGCTTCTTGGATCTAATTCCCTGGTGGATATTTGAACCGTTCCTGTTGCCACAACACTGGGACGCGGATGCCAGGTGGAGGCACACCTCCAGTGCCCGGCACACGCTGTGCCGCCCAAGACCCCTCTGCCAAGAAGTCTTCCTTCTCTTATACGTCCCAGCCGCGCCCAGGCCAGGGCCAGGCTCTGTCCTCCCCGGGGCCCTGAGGTCTGGGTGTAGCCCGTGGCTAACTGACCCAGGTCCCCGCCGCCAGCTCCCTTCCTCAGCCCAGCCGTGTCAGAGGGCCCGGAAGAGCTGGGGATTGGGAGACGGACACATTCCCAAGCACAGCGGCTCAGGCCACAGAGAAGAGGGGGGCAGCAGCGAGTCTCGGGGCTCAGCTTTCGGAGCCCAGGACGGGGAACAGCCTGGCCTCCCCTCCACTAAGTCAGGAGCTGTCGCTCAGGCCAGTGGGAATGTGATCAGGGTCCCAGCAGTCAGACCCCTCTCAGAGCCAGTCCCAGGCACTTCCTCGCTGTACGACGCCGGCCCAGGTACTGGGACCCCCCCCCCTGAGCCTCAGTCTCTTTTTCTATGGGATTGTGGCGCCTTCCTGGGGACCCAGGGGCGTCCCAGGCACCATGCCTAGCAGAGAGCGGCGCTGGCCGGCCCGAAGGCGCCCTGGCTTTGGCGCTGCGCCGCTGTCCCTTCCTTCCGGCCTCCCCAGGCTCCTTCCCGCCCACCGTCACCACCACGGCCGGAGCACGGAGCACGGCAGAGCGTGGCTGCTCACACGGGACCTCCGGCACCCGCGCGGTCGGGGTTGAAATCTTGGGGAATGTGCTCCTCCTCTCTCTCTTTAATCAGGAAGAGAAAATGCCTGGCAGAGGAGCCGTGACCTCGTCAGAGGCCTGCGTGCGAATGCCCACGTGTGCACGCATGTGCCTGCAGGTCAAGCAGAGACAGGCAGGAGCTGAGAGGTATCAAGTCACACCATGTGACAGAGGGTCGAGTAGGGGACCAGGGACCCCCTCAGAGGGTTGGGGTTCAGGAGATGCTGGTTAGTGTACCAAAGCCAGCCTCCCCTGGAGCTTCAGGACGGGGTGCTGGTGTAAAGAGGGGTTCACCTGGGAACGCAGGGCCCTGCGGGAAACGGAGGCCTCCCCTCCGGGGTGCGAGAGGCCCGGGTGATCCAAGTGCTGGGAAAGGCCCGGTCCCTGCGTGGGGTCCTGTCTCTGTGAGTGGAGTGTGGGATGGGAATGGAATGGCTGAGGCGCGCCCCCCTCCACCAGCTGCAAGGCAGTGACTGCCCGCAGGGCAGGCCTCTAGGGCGGGAATCCCTCCATGGGGCACCTGCTGTCCGCCCCCCACCCCCGGCTTCCTGGGGGGGGACACCCATTTCCAGCTGCTGTGGCTGCTGGTGCTAAGGGCTCACTGCTGCCCACTTTGGGAGTGTGAGTCACACCCTTCCCCAAACCCTGCATCTTGGCCTAGGAAACCCCGCCTCCTGGCTTCACGGTGGGCGCAAGTCTGTGCTTCGGAGCAGCCCCCACCACCGGGGACCCGCCTGCAGCTGGGACCACACCGGGCCCTGGCTCATGTCACCTGCCTGGTCCTGCTTCTCTCGAGAGCGCCCCCCCTCCACCAGGGGCACAAAGTCCTTGTCGCAGGCTCTGCCTCTAGGAAGCTGGCCAAGACCCCCTACCTCCCGCTGCGGGGCCACTCACCCCGGGACGCCAGTCCGAGCTCCCGGCCGCTCTGCGTCGGGCTCCACCGCGGCCCCACGGAGCCGGCGGACCGGCGTTTATAGCATTAGACTTTGTCTCTTTGCCCTCCGGCCACACCTCCTGCTTCGAACCAGCGGTGTGAGCTGCCCACGCTTCTGTTCCCCAAACCCAGGCGGGTGAAAATCCTCGCAGGTCGCCTCGGCACGCCGCACGCTGGCGTGGACTCGCGGGCAGTGAGGACAGGGTCGTGGCTGAGGGACGCTGCCAGGCCGACCCCTTCACAGAGCAGGGCAGCCGGAGCGAGGTGATGGTGAAATCTTCCCGGGGCCGGAGGGGAGCCTCGGAGAAGATCCCATTTTGGACCATTTCAAACACGCACCCAAGAGGGGAGAACGGCCCAGGGGGGCCCGTGCGCTGCCCCCACTCAGCTCTGGGCCGATTGTGAAAATGGGGGGCGGGGGGGCAGGGTGATGGGCAGGCCACTCGGCAGGTGATTTGCCGAAAGGCAACCCCACAGCCACAGGCCCCCGCTTGGGTGGAAAGCTGAGGCGGTTGTGCTCCGTTCCCTTCCCAGACCCCGGCGGCCCGAGGAAATCTCTTAGGAAGCAACAGGGAGAGTGGTGGGTCCTTCCTCTGTTCCTTTTTCTTAAAGCCGCGCCCCCCACCCCCACCCCGCCCCTTCGAGACCCATGTGCACAAGGCAAACCGCAAAGCTCGGGTCCTCTTGACTCCCACCGTGGGGCAGCCCGGGGAGCGGCCGGCCCGCAGGACACCACCCGCCACCAGGGGGCAGCAGGGCTCCTGAAACCAGGCCTGGCCGCTCCCAGGCATCTGGCTGGGGTCTGGGGGGCTGGGACGGTCTCCCCCATATCCTAGGCCTCCCCGGGCTGGCTGGGCCACAGAGGAAGGGGTGTCTCCCCTGCCGGGAAGGCCTCAGGGTGGCTGCTCCTCACCCAAGTCCCCTCAGGCCCCCCTCCACCCCCTGGACGCTGGTGCCGGTTCAGGCCCTCTGTGGCCTGGCCCGGGCCCTGCTGCCATGCCTGCCGCAGGGAGACCGCCGGCCTGAGGCCCGGGCTCGGCGAGTGGAGGGGACTCCCCCGCAAAGAAAGACACGGGTCCCACCCAGAACCCGCCACTCTGAGCCACGGCCAGAGGCCCAGCACCCCAGCCCCCGTCCCCCCTCACTGGCCAGGCTCCGCTCGCCCCCTCACCCATCCACTTGCCCATGTGCCAGCCAGCCCTGGCACAGCACCCAGTCCGCGCCACTCAGGACCCACTGAGCGGGGAGGACACACCCTTGCCTCCCGCCTGGGCTCTCACTGGCCGGGTCCTGATGGGCAGGTCGGCCCGCCCCTGCGGGTGCCCTGCCGGGAGACATAAAGCCTGCCAGGCTGCTCCTGGGGCACCTCTGCCGTCGCCATGAAGGGGAGCAGCACCCTCCTGCTGGTGGCCGCCACCCTGCTCTGCACCTGCGGTGAGTCCGCTGCCAGGGGCCTCAGCACATTCTGCTGGGGGTGGGGGGTTGGCGGGAGGCTAGGAAGCTAGAAGCCCAGGTGCTGGGTCCTCACCGTGGACAGCGCCCACCTTCCCAGGACCCCACCCCCTCCTCCATCACAGAACAGACGTGGGCAACCACCCGGGCCCCTGCCAACTCCATACCCACCCCAGCCCAGCCTGACCCTCCCCTCCCAGCCCCAGGCTGGCCAAGCTCGCATGGAGGGGGAGTTCCCATGTCTGGGCTTAATCCGCCCCCCACCCCGACCCCCGGACCCAGAAGCTTGGAGTGAAGAAAGCTGAGGTTAGGGTGATGGGCGGCGTCCGCAGGCGGGTGGATCGGGGATGTTGTGGTGGAAGATCGGGGAGCAGGTGAGGCAGGGTCATCGTGGGGGACACCTGGGGGAGGTGAGGCGGGAGACCTGGAGGGGAGGGCGGCACTGTCCCCCCACCGTGCAGGGCTGGCCGCGGACGAGGACAACAGCGAGTTCTTCATGGAATTCCTGCAAACGCTGCTGGTGGGGGACCCGGAGGAGCTGTACACCGGGCCCCTGGCCAAGTACGAGGTCAACGCGGCGTGCAGGGAGGCGCTGACCACGCTCAAGTCCTGCATAGACGGCCTGCAGCCCACGCACAAGGCAGAGCTGATCAAGCTGCTGGTACCGTGGCTGGGGGGCGCCCTCCTCCCCCGCCTGCAGCCCACGCACCCCAACCTGCCTCAGCATCAGGGCGACGTCCGGGCTCACTGCCCGGGAGCACCCTCCTCCCACACCCCACGTCCCCAGCGGCTGGGAGGGCCCCAGCTGCAGTGGCCGAGCCCACGGGCCCCCACAGGGTAGCCTGCGCCTGTTTTCCCCGCGGCTCTCCAGTAATTGGTCGCCGGGGCGGGCACCCCGGTGTCTGCCTTGCAGGTGCTTGTGCTGGGCTGAGCACGGCGCCGAGGGACCCGGATGTGGCCACGAGCAGCCACAAGACCAGCTACACGAGCCGCCGTGGCCACGCCACCCACTGCCACTTCCCCAGCGTGATTTTATCCACAACCGTTCAATCAATAAAGCCTCCTGCAGCCCAGGCTCTGGCTCCTGTCTCTTCACACACGCAGGTTCACAACCACACACACACGCACACACATGCCCGCACACGCACACGCAGGCGCCCATACACGGGGTTGCACGCATGAAGCATGCACCTGTAAGTGCCCACACAGACGGCAGACCCCCCTCCCCCCGCCCGAGGAAATCCAGTCTGAGGCCCGTGGAGGCCGAAGGACCGAGCAGATGGAAGGCAGGGAGGCCACGGGCAGGAGAGGGCGTGCAGCCGGCGGTGGGGGCGGGAACGGGCTGGGAGCCAGGCGGGCAGGGAGGCGAGGGGAAGTGGCCAGGCTGGGGGCGCTGGGAGGGTGCTCGCTCTGAGACGAGAAGCACACACGGTGAGCACAGGGCCCAGGTCCAGGGGGCTGAGAGCAGTCAATCCCCGACGTCGCCCACGGGAGGAGCCCAGGAGGAACCCCGAGGGGTGAAGACAGGGCCGGCCATGAGGACCCCGAGGGGCCGCTGGCCAGCAGGGCGCCAGCACAGAGCCCCCATCCAGCTCCCGCCCGCCCGCCCAGCACAACCACCCTCACCTGGGACCGAGCCCCTCCTGCCTGCTCCCCGCTCCGTGGGCGCTGCTGGGGGGCTCAGAGGTTTGCTCCTGGGCCACCCGGGAGCAGGGCTTGGCCGGGGCGGGGTTCCTCTAAAAGAAGCCATTGTCTGCATCACAGAGCCGGCGATCTAGAACCCACCTTCCCACAGAGCCACATTCTAGAGCCCGGGTGCCGGGGCCCCCCGATTCTTAAAGCCCCCCGGTGGGAGAGGAGGGGGAGGTGGAAGCCTTCCTCTCCATGTCCCTTTTTCGGGAAGTCCCCGACGCGGAGGACGATGCGACGGGACCACCTCTGAGGAGGCTCGGTCCATAGGTTGCTCGGAGCACCGCCCCTGGACCAGGTAAGGGCCTCCCAGAGAGCCCCTCGCTCACCCCCTAGCACAGCCTCAGCCCAGAAGCTCCCACCTCCACCCATGCCCGGCACGCCCAGCACCCTCTGAGCGGGAGGAAGCTGGCCAGACCCCCTGGAGCAGGGAGGGTGGTCGGGGAGGCCCAGAAGGGACAGCCAGCCTGGGCAGGTCCCCGAGCTCTGACGCTGCTGCCCTGGGCCTGGGGAGGCAGAGCAAACCCACAGAAGCGTCCACTGCCCTGAGGCGTGAGCCCCAGCTGAGGAGTGGGGGGCTCGCCGCCCTGCTGAGGAGTGGGGGATCGGCAGCCCTGCCCACTGTGGGGGCAGAGGCAGGCACGGGGCGGGGCGGGCCTCCCAGCCTGTGCTCACCTTCCTCGCCACAGAGCCGGCCATGACGGAAGAAGTATGGGTGGGAACCTGGAGGCCCCATCGCCCCCGGGGGCCCATCATGGCCCTCTACAGCAGCCCGGGCCCCAAGTACCTGATTCCAGCCACCACAGGCAGGTGCCTGGAGCCTGGAAGGGGTGGGAGGGACCAGCCAGGTGTGGGGTGGGCCCGGGGAGGGGTGCGGAGGGATGGGGAAGGTCTGGGGTGGCCCGGGGCTCCCGTCAACCCCTCTGGGGTCAGGAGGCTGGGGAGCGGGTCAGCTCGGGGTGCTCAGAGTCCCCGCCCACAGGCTTCATGAAGCACACGCCCACCAAGGTGCGGGCGCCAGCCTACAGCTTCCGCGGGGCCCCCCTGCTCCTGGCCGAGAACTGCTCCCCGGGGCCTCGCTACAGTGTGAACCCCAAGGTACTGAGGACTGGCAAGGACCTCGGCCCCGCCTTCTCCATCCTGGGGCGCTACCACACCAAGACCACGATGACCCCTGGCCCCGGTGAGTGACAGTGGCCCGGCCCAGCCCAGCCCAGCCCAGCGGCAGCCGCTGCACCAGAGCCGAGCCGGAGCCAAGCCGGAGCCGGAGCTGAGCCTGAGTTGGGGTGGAGGGAGCACTTTGGCAGCCTGGGCGCCTTCTCCTCGGAGCTGCTGACCCCGGGGGAGCCCTGGCCACCTGGCCCAGCGCTGACCTGGGCCTTGCTGGGCGCCTGCCCCACCCCAATGCCCCCTTTGCACTCGGCACATCGCCCGCCCACCTCAGTCACCCCCCCCCGCCCCGTGGGGGGCCCCCAGGGCCCGGCGCCTACAAGGTTGGGGGTCATCCCTGAGGCCCCGGCACGGGCCAGGCTCTGCAGGAGGGTCCTGGCCTCCCAGCACCCGCTCTGCCCCTGTCCTCCCGCAGGCGACTACTTTCCAGAGAAATCTACCAAGTATGTGTTCGACTCGGCGCCCAGCCACTCCATTTCTGCCCGGACCAAGACCTTCCGGGTGGACAGCACCCCAGGTCTGCGGCCGAGCGGGTGGGGACCCGGGTGAGGCAGGTGGGCAGCCCAGGGCGGAGCCACGGAGACTCAGCACCGCGCCCCCCGCAGGCCCTGCCGCCTACATGCTGCCCATGGTGATGGGGCCCCACACGGTTGGCAAGGCCTCCCAGCCCTCCTACTCCATCAAGGGCCGCAGCAAGCTGGGCGGCTTCAGCGAAGACCTGCATAAGGCAAGGGGAGCCCGGGGGCCCATCTGACCCCTCCCCCGGGACCCCCCTCCTGACTCCCCCCCTCCTGAGGCCCCTCATCGCTTCACCCCTCGGGCGTCGGCCACGTGCCTGGGCCACATTCGAGGGCGGAGGAGGGCTGAGCCGCGAAGGGGTCCCCGGGCCCTGTGTTGGCAGGAGGCAGGGAGGACACCCTGAGCTGTGAGCACGGGGGGAGGGCTCCGGGGGTGGGCTTATGCTGAGCCGCTCTGACGACCCTGCTGTCCAGCCCGCCCACCGCCAGGCCCACAGGACAGGTCCCAGCGGGCAGCGGCCTCTCACGGCTCGCAGGGGGGATGAGCCGGGGCTGCCACACGCTGGGGTGTCACTGCCACCACAAGGCTGAAATGGGGGGGCGCAGGGCGTCCACACAGAGGGACCCACAGCACTGGGGCTCATTGCCATGGGGGACGCTGTGGAGACAGGAGGGCCCTGACCCACAGGCACAGTGACTCGGGGCCGGAGACCCCGGCCAGCACCGGCCCTGGCCTCCGGGTCGCGTGCCTTGGCAGCCAAGCTGTCTGAGCCTCTCGCCTCCCAGACCCCAGGTCCCGCGGCCTACCACCAGACCGACGTGCAGGTGACCAAGTTCAAGGCTCCGCAGTACACCATTGCGGCCCGAGTGGAGCCCCCGGGGGACAAGACCCTCAAGCCAGGACCAGGAGCCCACAGCCCCGAGAAGGTCTGGGAGGCCGAGGGGTGCAGGGAAGAGGGTGGGCCAGGGAGATCCGGCCCAGACTGGCTGGGGCGGGAGATGGGCCTGTGGGGTGGGGGCAGGGGTGCCGGCCCCTCACAGCTTCTCCTCCGCCAGGTGACCCTGACCAAGCCCTGCGCCCCCATCGTCACCTTTGGCATCAAACATTCCGACTACATGACCCCCCTGATCCTGCAGGTGGACTAGCCCCGGGCGGGGCAGGGATGGGCAGAGCCCAGCCACCGCCCGCCTGGCCTGCGGGCCGAAGCATGCTTCTTTGGACAATTATGATTTTTCTATGCATCCCCTTGCTAATTGTGTGCCCACATATATAATAAATCATGATTCCATTTGCTATGGACTTGTCTTGGGGTAGGGGCCGGCGCTGCCAGCCTGGGGTCTGGGCAGACAGGAGGGCTGGGGGGCGAGGCTGCCCTGACCCCATGGGCACACCCGTGCCTCTCCCACATGCTCTCCCTTCCCGATAGGCTCTCCCCACCCCAGAGAAGGGGTCTGTTCCGCCCCTCGAATCTGCAGTGACCGCCCCAAACTGCTGCTGGGTGACTTCTGGGCCACACAGCACACAGACACCCACCCCACCTTGCTCCCCTTCAGCAACAGCACCACGTTGTGGGGTGCAGCACCTGGGCAGCTGGCCCGTCCGACCTCCGCTCACCCAGCGCTGCCCTGCAGCCGTGGGAGCAACCGCCGGTGACGCAGCCAGCCTGTCCAGGTGAGGCCTGGCGTCCTGGCGCAGCCCATCCTGTCCCAGCCACTAACTGTGGGGCATCGGTCACCTGTGACTTTTTAAAAAATATTCTTATCGATTTCAGAGAGGGAGAGGGAAACATCAACGATGAGAATCACCGACCCGCTGCCTCCTGCACGGCCCCCACTGGGGATGGAGCCCACAGCCCGGGCCTGTGCCCTGACCAGGAATCCAATCACAACCTCCTGGTTCACAGGTTGACGCTCAACCAGAGCCATCCAGCTGGGCTCACTGCGATTTGATTGACGCGTGGGCCTTTTTAGTCCGCACAGGAGGATATGTTATTAATTTCAGAGACAGGGAGATGGAAAAACATCAATGTGAGAAACACCAGCCAGCTGCCTTCTGCATGCACTGACCGGGACGGAACCCGTGACCTCCTGGTGTACAGGGTTACGCCCCAGGCCACTGAGCAACCCGGCCATGGCTGAGTGACTTGGTAGGGTGCCCTGATACATCCCAGCCAGGCAGGCAGCACAGGACAGGGCAGGTGTCAGCTGTCGCGTGGTCACTCCCTGGCCCCATACCAGGCGATGCAGCCCTGTCCCTGGCTGTTACTGAACCTGAGCAGAGTACACGTCTGAGGGAACGAGTGAGGAGCAAGGACCTGGGAGAAGCCCAAGAGGGGAAGCAGGCGGGCCCAGCCCCTAGGTGCCCACAGCATCCAGGGACTGGGGTCAGTGCCACAAAGCCCTCAAGCCCAGGGAAATGCTGTTTATTCCAAATTTTTATTGTCTCGTCCTTGAGTTGTGGGGGAGCCTGGCAGGTCGTCCTCACATGAGATGGGCTGCTCTGAGAGCTCAGTGTTGGCAACCCTCCCAGCAGTTTGGCGCCGTGTGCACACACACCCGTGCCGAGGAGGGTGCCGGCCTGCGTGCCGCCCTCATGGAATCCACCCTCACACAAGAACGGGAAGCAAGAAGTCCAGGCCCCAAAACGGCTCAGGTTGCAAGGGCCCTGGAGACCGACGGAGGTGGGCAAGCACAGCGAGCAAGCACAGCAGTCAGAGCAGGATGCTCCCGGAGGCTGCCCGACATAGCCGCACTCATCTGCACCCGCGAGGCAGAGCCCTGGGGCGTGGTGACCTCGTGCCATAGCAGAGCCATGCTCTCCGGACGGGGCCAGCACCGCAGGCCAGGGAGGCGTGGGGGCCGTGGAGCGCGGGCTCAGCTGTCTGCAGGACCGGGCGGAGGCATGGCAGGAGCGGCAGCAGTGTGGTGATGGGCACAAGCCCCCCCGACAGGGTTCACTGGAGAGAAGCGGAGGCTGAGCCAGAGCTGAGGTGCCGGGGTCACAGGGCTGGACCACCGTGGAGGGAAGCAGCCCCAGAGACGGGTGGGTTCGAGAGCTCGGTGACATGAGCATGCGCTGGAGGGCAGGGCAGACAGAGCGGAGCCCTTGGACCCCTCCCGGAGGCCGAGGTTGCCCAGCCAGGTGCGCTGGAGGACACCAGGGTGACCATGAGGACAGGCTCGGCCTGCTGGGAGGAGCAGCGGATGGCAGGAGCCAACAAGCCCCATGGGGTGACGGTGCAGGCAGGCGGACAGTGGGCCGACAGCCTGCGGGCAGTAATGGGAGACCGAGAAGGCAGAGGATAGGAACAAAGGCGCGAAGGACAGAGCCAGTAACTGGCTCTATGTGAGGACAAGGGCACTGGGGTCTCCCTGGGGTGAGAAGCCGCTGGCCTGGGGTTTGGTTTGTGTGGGCACAGGGCCCAGGGACAGGCCGTCGGGAGGACAGGCTGCAGAAGCTGGGGAGGAGGCCTGGCTCAGAGCTCCCTCACAGCACGGAGGACTCCCTGTGGGAGGAAGGGCTGGCTTGGTGCAGAGGGAATTGCCCAGGGACCCTCAAGAAGTGACCACAGGTCCTACGAACAGGCTCCTTACAGGGAAGCCCGCTGTCAAGACCCAGAGAAGCCCTCACGCACGTGCACGCACACGCACACACCGCCCGACTCTGAGCTGCCAAAGGGACCTGCTTCTAGAGCCCTGGTCTGCAGGAAACGCATCTCTGGGTGGATCCTCAATCCTGAGAAAATGTGGATTTCTGCTCTTGGATACACGGCCGCGAGATCCAGAAGGCTGTGGCCTGGGCCCCCAGCCAGGACTGCATTCCACACCTTCATCCGCACCACCTGCTCTTCCCCGCACGTCTGGCTTCAGCCGCAGGAATGGAGGGCAGGCCAAGGCCAAGCGGCGGCCCTCAGCACCGCCGCCCACCCCACTGTGCTCGGCAGCCTGGGGCAGGAGGAACTGCCACCCTGGGCTGGAACCCACGTGGGGAAGATGGCGCTGATCTGAGGTTCGCAGCCTCTCCTGCTTCCGTCAGATCCAGGCATCTGAGAGCAGACACGGCCTTTCCCAGACAAGGATGGGGTATCAGATCCGAGGGCTGGGGAAGGGCTGCGGGTCACGGGCGGCCATGTCCAGGGTTCCCGGCTGCTCTGCTCCTAGGAGGCTGTCGGTGCCGCGAGCACCTGAGGCCCCTGCACCAGCCACACAGCCCAGGTCGGAGGCAGCTGGTCTCCCGGCCACACGGGAGACCCTAAGCCACGGTCACATGTCAAAGCAGTGTTAGGTAGCAGGTCCTCTGCAGCCAGGCACCGGGCAGGAGACCCTAGTGGCCCAGGGCACCCCGGAGCCAGCTCCACTGGCTCACGTCCTTGCTCTGGCCAGGAGGTAGTAGAGGATAAAGAAGACCACAATCAGGCCCCCGGCCACACCGCACAGCAGCTTCCGGTTGTCTCGCCCAGACCGCGTCATCGTGGAAAAGCGCTTCACGCTCCCCGTGAGCAGGCCTGTCATGCTCATGAAATCCGAGCCCTGGAGGAGGAACACGGCACGGTCACGCGGGCAGAGCCTCCCCGGTCCCCAGGGCTGCCCAGTGGGCAGAGGGCAGGGCTGACAGACACACGTGCAAGTCGCAGACCTTACCATGCCGTCCAGGTACCGGTTCTGGTCCTCCGTATCCCTATCGATGTCCAGGGCCAGCTGGTCAGGACACAGAGGGAGGGGGGTCAGGCCAGGGCACACCCACTGCACAGGACCTGACCCCCCACGAGACCAACAGACCCTGCCACCACCAGGGGTCAGGTCCAGGTGTCACCTGGGCCTCACACAGGTGGGAAGCCCATGAAACCCTTCCAGGCCTCTACCCGCTCGGGCCCCCGCTCCAGGGTGCCAGCTGGAGCGACAGTGGCCCACTACTGACCGATTTGAGCCTGGTGACCTTGGAGGCCAGGCTATCAGCCATCCGCCTGTTCTCCTGGTCTAGCATCTCGTCCACGGCACCGGAGCTCTGAGCTGCAGGAAGAGAGAGGCTGAGAGGCACACCCACCGCGGGCCCTGGACCCCTGCGAGGTGGCCCTGGGTGGCCTCCGGGCTTCACTACAATCCCATCTGGCCAGGTCTGACCTCCCGGGGGCCTGTGTGGGTTGAGCAGGTCCAGCCCTAACCCAGGGTCTGGTGCCTGGATTTCGCAGCCGGGGGGAGGCTGCATGAGCACCTGTCACGTGAGCCCCTGTCCGACCTACACGCCCAGGCCCGGTGGGCAGGCACCCCCCAGTGTACAACCCCACAGGCTGTCACACGGGCGCTGCCGGACACTGTCCGTGACAGAGCTGCGCCCCCTCCGCGGACATCGCCCTCCGAGTGCCTGGGGCCTGTTCTGAGCCGCGCAGGCGGCGGCCAGGGCCGGCGGGAGGGCCCTGCGGGGACCCCTGTAAACTGCGTCCTGAAGTGACAAGTGACCAGGGAGAAAACCACTCAGCAACGCTCCCCACAACAGAAGGGGGGCTGATGTCCACCCCGAGGGCAGGGCCTAGGTGCGCCCCTGAATGAGCTCAGTGCCTGCCGAGACCGGGGGCATCAGGTGCCAAGACCCAGACGCCCCACGTGACCCAGCTGCGGGGGCGCGGTCCGAGTCGCCCCTGTGTCCACACCACAGGGAGGAGGGCGCGCGTCCTACTGGCCACTCAGGGTCACGAATCCCTACTGGCCAAGGCAGCTCAGCGACACCCCACTGCGGCCCTCCCAGCACGCCGCCTCCGGGGCCCCGAGCAGACGGCCCCCGTCCCGCCCCGCCCGCCCCCCAGGTCCCCACAGGGCCACCGGCCCCGCTCCCCGGGCTCACCGCGAGCCCAGTCCGCCATCGCGCCGCCCGGCCCGACCTGGGGCCCGACTCGCCGCTGCCTCCCGCGACGTGGCACCGTCACGCGAGGGCGCTTCCGGCACGCCCCTTCCGTCCTCCGCCGTCAACTTCCGGCCGAGGGGTTGGGGCGGCGCGGGGAAAGGAAGTGATGCGCTGGGGAGGCGGGGCGCGCCTGCGCCCTGCGGTGGGTGTGCTCGGGGCGGGGCGCGGGGCTGCCCCGACTGACGCGCGACAATAGAGGCGCGACAGTGCTTGTTGCGTTTCCCCCCGCGCCGCGGTGGGCGCTGGCTGTGTCGCGACTCCTCGGCCCCCCGTGGGAACGGGACGTTCTGTCGTCTCTGTCCTCCCAAAGGGTGACCTGCGCACGGGCCCTGCGGCCTCCCCGCGCGTTCTCCTGCCTCCGCGCTCACCCCCCGGGCCCGGCTGCCACTCCTCCCGCCAGTCCTCTGAGCCCGCGCGGGGCCAGTCGCAACCCCTGCCGCACGCCCCGCCCCGTGGAGCGGAGGCTGTCACACTGTCCGGCCCCAGGGCGACTCCGGCCCCGAGGCCACGGTCACCAAGTCTGATCTTGAAGCCCCGGGCTGGCCCGCGGCAAAGCTTTCAGGTCTCAGGTCACGCCGCCTTAGGGTGCGCGCAGCCCAGGCCCCGCCCCTCCCCCAGGGCCCGCCCCCGCGTAGCCCAGGCCCCGCCCCGCGCGCACGCCCCGCCCCCGCCTCGCCCGCGCACAGCCCAGGCTCCGTCCCCCGCGGCGCCGCGCACGCCGAACCTGGGCGGGGCGGGCGGACTGGGCCCCGGAACCGCGGAGCCGGCCCCTCCCGCCTTCCCCGCGCCGGGTGCCCGGGTCGTCATGGAGCCCCGAGCGGTTGCGGATGCCCTGGAGACCGGGGAGGAGGACGTGGTCATGGAGGCTCTGCGCGCGTACAACCGCGAGGTGAGCGGGACCGTGGACGTGGGACGTGCGAGGCGGAGAGGGCAGGGTGGGGCTCGCGCGTGGTCGGCGGAGGTGCGGGAGTGGGACGGGGAGCGAGCGCGGCGGGCGCGGCGCCGAGGCTGCGGGGCGCGGCTGGGGAGGCCGGCGGCGCACCTGGGGCAGGTGAATGAGGTGGGGCGCCATCCTTCCGGGGGTGCCTGCGGCCTGTGCCCTGAGCCTCCCGTCTCCCCGCAGAACTCGCAGAGCTTCACGTTCGATGCTGCCCAACAGGAGGACAGGCAGGTGCGTGCTGGCCGCGGGCGGGGGGCAGGCCGGTGGCTCCTGGTGGGGGTCTGGGTGGAGCCGCTCTCCTCTCCCCGCAGAGACTGGCGGAGCTGCTGGTTTCGGTTCTGGAGCAGGACTTGCCCCCCTCCCGCCGGGTCACCTGGCTGCAGAGCATCCGCATCCTGTCCAGGGACCGCAGCTGCCTGGATGCCTTCACCAGCCGCCAGAGCCTGCAGGCCCTTGCGTGCTACGCCGGCGTCGCCGAGGGGGCGGCCCCTGGGCCCCTGGACATGGGCGTGGTACTCGAATCCCTCAAGTGCCTGTGCAACCTGGTGCTCAGCAGCCCCCAGGCCCAGGCGCTGGCAGCAGAGGCCCGCCTGGTGGTGAGGCTCGCCCAGCGCGTGGGGCTGCACGGGGAGAGCAGCTTCCCCCACGAGGTCCAGCTCTTTGACCTGCGCCTCCTGTTCCTGCTCACGGCACTCCGCCCCGAGGTGCGCCAGCAGCTGTTCCAGGAGCTGCGGGGCGTGCCCCTGCTCACCGAGGCCTTGCAGCTGACGCTGGGCGTGGCCCGGGGCCAGAGCCCCCCGGATCGCCTCCCTCCCCAGCAGACGGAGCGGGCCATGGAGGTCCTCAAGGTGCTCTTCAACATCACCTTCGACTCCGTCAGGAGGGAAGTGGACGAGGTGAGGGCCGCCCTGCGCCCGTGGCTGGTGCCTCCTGGACCTGCCGCGCTGAGGGGCACCCTCATGTGTCGGGTGTCGGCCTCGGACAGGACGCTCAGCCCGCAGCAAGGGGGTGTCGGTTCTGGGCAGCGGCATCCAGGGAGGTTCCTGAGGGCGCGGGAGGCTGTGTGGCCAGAGGCTCAGGGCAACTTCCCTGCACAGTGTGTCATTCAAGGAGCCCGTGGCCGTTCTGGGGGGGTGGGGGGGGGTTGCATTAGAGGAGACAGTCCGCACACGTGGCCCAGGCAGCAGGACCTCGCTGGCAGCGGGACGGGTGTGGCTCTCTGCCTCAGGAGCCCCCTTCTCTCTGGTCAGGACGACGCTGCCCTTTACCGGCGCCTGGGGACCCTGCTTCGGCACTGCGTGATGGTGGCCGCTGCTGGGGACCGCACGGAGGAGTTCCACGGGTGAGGCGGGCCGTCGTGCTGGGGGGAGGGGCAGTCACCTGTCTGGACGGTGGTCCCAGCTCGCCCTAGAGCACCCACACCCGTCTGGGGGGGACCAGCATCAGGGGTTTCCAGAAAGGCTGAGACAGAAGCCCGGGGGAGGGGCAGGGCTGGGCCGCAGGGCCCTGGGCAGTGGCAGGGAAGGCCTGGTCTCTCCCCACTTCCCAGTGACCAGCGCTCGGGCCGGTGCTGGCTTCTGGAGATCGCCTGGGATGCTTCAGCCTAAACGGGTGGCAGGCGGGGCGCCCTCCTCGGGGACCCTCCCCACGTGCGCCCCTGAGACCAGTCCCCCCTTCAGCTCCGGCCCGTGTCGCTCCTTAGGGCCCTGGCTGCTGGCTCGTGTCACGGGTAGCCCCAGCAGGTGCACCGAGAGCCGTGCTGCACAGGGGCCTGGGCTTACCCAGCCCCTTCCCTCTGTCCCCAGCCACGCAGTGAACCTCCTGGGGAACCTGCCCGTCAAGTGTCTGGACGTCCTGCTGGCCCTGGAGCCGCGCAAAGGCTCCCTGGAGTTCCTGGGCGTGAACATGGACGTGATGGGCGCCCTCCTCAGCTTCCTGGAGAAGCGCCTGCACCAGGTGGGGGGGCCCTGCGGGACTGCCCAGGAGCCCTGCTTCCCACTGGCTGGTGGTCAGCTCAGTAGTGCTTATGTTTTAGATGTTTGAGGGGTCCGGACCCTGGACTCAGTGTCACTGTGCACAGGCATCTCTTGGGGACCAGCACCTGCTGCCCCGTGACCCACAGGAACCCCGAGCCAGAGGCTCCTGAGGCCTGTAGCTGCTCGACACCGGCCGGCGGGCGGGCTCTCACCGGCCCTCTGGGAGCTCCCAGGTGCTGTGAGGCCACAGAGCCAGACGGAGGGTCAGTGGGTCCCTTGGAATCCACGTCGTCCACACGCACGGAGAGCTGGTCACAGCTGGCATTGGACATGGCTGTGACCATCTGTCCCTGCCACTGTCGCTACCGCTGCTGGTGTTGGGGTGCAGGGAGGTACCAGGCAGCGGTGCGGGGTTGCAGCGCTCCCTGCAGAGGAGCGGGTTTGTCCTTGCTAGCTGGCCACCGTCTTCTGAGGGCGACTTGGTGCCAGTGGTGTCCTAGCAGCGTGAAATGCTGTGTTTCCCACAACCCTGGCGTGTGGGTGAGGGAGTTGGACTCGGAGCAGTCGAGCCACAGAGCCCATGTGAGGCCTGGGAGTCCCACCCGGTCCCTCCCTGAGACCAGCGCGTGGTGCGTGTGGCCGGCCTGGGGTCTCACCGCCTCACCGCCGGCTCCTCCGCAGACGCACCGGCTGAAGGAGGGCGTGGCCCCCGTGCTGAGCGTGCTGACCGAGTGCGCCCGCCTGCACCGCCCCGCCCGCAAGTTCCTAAAGTCCCAGGTATGGCAGCGGCCGGGCGGGCCCTGGTCACCCCGCCCTGCAGGCCAGGCTGACGGGTGCTCCCCCAGGTGCTGCCCCCGCTGAGGGACGTGAAGACCCGGCCCGAGGTGGGGGAGCTGCTGCGGAACAGGCTGGTGCGCCTCATGACGCACCTGGACACCGACGTGAAGCGGGTGGCCGAGGAGTTCCTGTTCGTCCTGTGCTCGGAGAGCGGTGAGTGTGGGCGCCCGGGCCCGGCCCCGCCCCGGCCACCAGCCCGCCCCCGGCCCCGCCCTGGCCACCAGCCCACCCCGCCCCGGCCACCAGCCCGCCCCCGGCCCCGCCCTGGCCACCAGCCCGCCCCTGGCCAGTGCGCACACTGACCCCGCCCCGGCCACCAGCCCGACCCCGGCCAGTGCGCACGCTGACCCCGCCCCGCCTCTGCCCACAGTGCCCCGCTTCATCAAGTACACGGGCTACGGGAACGCCGCCGGCCTCCTGGCTGCCCGGGGCCTCATGGCAGGGGGCCGGCCTGAGGGCCAGTACTCAGAGGACGAGGACACGGACACGGAGGAGTACAAGGAGGCCAAGGCCAGGTGTGTCTGTGCACCCTCGGGCTCCCCCACCCTCTGGGCCCTGGGCTGTCCCCGGGTGACACGGGTCCTGACGTCCATAGTTCGGCTGAGAACAGAGGAAAGGGGCCGGCCCGGGGGACCAGCCCGAGGGAGGAGCTGCTTGGCCGCCTCTGGGAGAGGGCTCCCCGGCAGTGCCCCACCCACAGCCCTCCTGGCCGGGGACTCAGTGCATCCCCCATGCCCCTTTCCCGGGAAGCAGCATCAACCCGGTGACCGGGAGGGTGGAGGAGAAGCCGCCCAACCCCATGGAGGGCATGACGGAGGAGCAGAAGGAGCACGAGGCCATGAAGCTGGTGAACATGTTCGACCGGCTCTCCAGGTACGCAGTCTGGCCGGGGGGCCACGGCCTGTGAGACCCGGAGGCGGGGCCAGAGGAGGCCTAGCGTCCTGGCGGGTCTGTTCCTCATGTTTGGAATCACCTGTTCTGGATCGGTGATTAGAGCTGAGGTCAGCGTTATGTCTTTTTTTTTTTTTTTTTTTTAACATGTTTATTGACTTTAGAGAGGAAGGCAGAGGGAGAGAGAAACATCAGTGATGAGAGAGAATCATTGATCGGCTGCCTCCTGGTCGCCCCTTACTGGGAATGGAGCCTGCAACGTGGGCACATACCCTTGACCGGAATCGAACCCGGAACCCGTCAGTCTGAAGGCCGGCACTCTATCCACTGAGCCAACTGGCCAGGGCAGCATTATGTCCCTTTCACAGATGACGGGAACTGAGGCCCAGAAAAACTAAGAGCCTGCCTCAGGCGTCCAGGCCACTGGGCAGCAGTTAGGGTTCGGGCCTGGCTGACAGTGTGAGCGGGGCAGCCTGGGGGGCAAAGGCGGCCACCGGAGCAGGACGCCACCCACCACCCCTCTCCCTGCAGGCACCGCGTCATCCAGCCCATGGGGGTGAGTCCCCGAGGCCAGCTCACCTCCCTGCAGGACGCCGTGTGCGAGAGCATGGAGGGCCAGCTCTCCTCCGACGCAGACTCGGACCCCGACTGAGGGCGGCCGCCCTGCCCGGCGGAGCCGGTGCTGCGTCCAGCCGTGTCCTCGGCCCCTTGCTCCTCACTCCCTAAGTTTTGTTCCCGCTCTCGCCTCTGGGACTGAGGCCTTGTCCTGCTGTCACTGTGGAAACCGGCTTCCTCAGGTGGCAGGTCTCGTGAGCCAGGAGGGTGCGGCGGTGGCTCCCGAGAGCGGGCCTGCGTTGGGGAAGGAAGCCCAGAGCCAGGCGGTCTGGGGAAAGAACCTGCTAGAACGTGTACTAATGTCAGAAACTCTCTCGAGGGCTGTGTGCTGTCTCCGTCCCCAGGGAGCGCCTCCTGGGTCCTGGCTCAGCTGCCCCTGGCTGTCCACGGCGCCCGAGCTCCCCCAGTTTCACAGTTGACTCTCCGTCGACGCCCCTGGCGTGGCTCATAAACGCATGAGGACTCGCTGCTCGTGGCCCGTTACTCTGTACCCTTCCGTGTCCCACAAAGCGTCACCGAAACACCCCAGAGTTTCGGGCAAGAGCGTGTGTCTGTGTGTGAGTGTGTCAGTACCCAGTAAAGGCGCGTCAAGGACAAAGAAACGGCTTGTTCTTTGCACAATTGAACACTTCTCCCAGGTTGACATTCAAGTCTTTTAATATATTTGTATTGATTTCAGAGCGGAAGGGAGAGGGAGAGAAACATCAATGATGAGAGAGAATCATGGATCAGCTGCCTCCTGTATGCTCCCTACTGGGGATGGAGCCCACAACCCGAGCATGTTTCCTTGACCGGAATCAAACCCGGGACCCTTTAGTCTGCAGGCCAACGCTCTAACCACTGAGCAAACTGGCTGGGATGACAGTCGTCTTTTCTTGTTGAGTGAGGCCACCAGACACCCTCCTGAGGAGTTGAATCCTTAAACTGCTCCATGATGCCAGGAAGGAGGGAGCAGGCGGGCAGCAGCTGGGAAGGGGTGGGGGTGCCGTCTGCGTCTGAGGTTAATCCTAGTGGCGTGCCTCAAGGGGAGGCGCAGGGTCTGGGACAAACGGTTTCTGGGCGAGGCTGTCAAAGGCAGGCATCAGGTGAACAGGACGTGAGGGGTGACGCGGGGACCCATGTTCTGTCCTTGGGCCCCCCCATGTCCCCTTTCCACACACACGGTCAGCACTTGCCTTCCCTTTGCGGGGACCGAAATGAAAGGACGCCCAGTGTCTACAGTGAAGTTTATTTCACGCCGAAGTGAAGGACAGGAACGCTCCCGAGGAGCCGGACGTGCCAGCAGAGCCCAGGGCGGGGCGTGGGAGCCAGGCCTCTGACAGACGCGGAGCCTGCCCTGCGGGTGGAGGCCTGGACACGGGGTGGTGCGGCCTGCGTCGGCGGGGTCTCCTCGGCAAGTGAAGAGGGACCTGCAGGGTGGGCAGGACTCCGTACACCGAGGGGCAGCGCAGCAGGAACAGGGCGGGAACGGTGCCAGGGACCATGCTCCGCCCCCCCCGGTCCATGTTCTGGGTCAAACTTCGCACACCTGCCCGAGCTGTCCTTCAGGCAGGCGGTCTGCTCGGAAACGCGAGGTGACTCCATGCACCCGGTTCTGCTAGGGGACGGCGCCCTATCTGTCCCGGCCGCTGAGCTGGAACAGAGGAGAGGGCCGTTGGTGACCTGGAAACCCCTGGGCAGCAGAGTCAGCGGCACAGACCCTAAAGCCAAGCGTTCTGTCCACAAACACTGCTGCGCCATTAGCTGACGCCGGCAGCGCGGGAGCAGCCAGCCACGGCCCGCACTTCCTCCTGGGCAGCAACTCAACCCGAGATCACCACCCAACTTCCACCTGGTGAGACCAGGAGGCGCCACAGGGCGGTCTTACAGGACCAGCTCCCCAGCCCTCAGGGCTCCCTGCAGCCCTGCAGTGGGGAGAGGTCGGCCCGAGCGGGAGCCCCAGAAGCTGCCGGCGACCATGCCAGGCTGTGCCTCTGCCCGTGGGCGTCGGGACCGGGATGGTCTTCACTAGCCTCCTCGTGACACATGGCACCAGCCTACATCTCAGCCCTGAGAACCAGACCCAACGAAAGGCCTGGAATGACGGAGACCTCAGGGCAGTCTCACCCTTGGCCTCAGCTCTCTCTGGTCCAACTTGGCAGGAAATGAGGCTGCGGCCAGAGGGGGCTTCTGCCAGTGGGGTGACAGCACAGCCGGAGGGTGGGGTTCCCGGGACGTCTGCCTGGGGCCTCAGGAACCAGACCAGCACACCCTGGTGAGTCCCGCGGGCGGGCGGTCCTCCCGGCCTGCAGTGCGCCCTCCAGAGCTGGTCAAGGTGCCCAGGCCCCTCCTGGGGAAGTCACCCAGCACGGCCACATGGGGGGTCTCCTGGGAAACCCCATCTTCTGTAACCGCATGTCTAGGTTGGACACCTGGAGCTTCATGGCTCTAAGGCCTCTTTCTACCCTCAGCGCGGCCACGGTCAGCATCGCCCGCGGGCTCCATCCCACACGCACAGAACTGCACGTCTCAGGGTGCTGGCCCCGTCGGCTCAGCCTCGCGCCTCCGCCTGGAGCTGCCGTCCTGCTTTATGTCAGGGAACAAAGGCCCCTGGGTCCCGCCTCCCTGGCCAGCGGGCTCTGCCGCTGCTTCTCGGGGCCCCTCTCCCGAGGTCACAGGAACCGCACTCCGTGCGAGCAGCCGCCCAGGTCGGGCTGGCCCAGGGTGACAGCCAGGGTCAGTGTCACTCTCTGAGCCCGTACCTGCCCCGTCTCCCGCTGGACGAGGTCCTTCAGCTCCTCCGTCCAGCCCAGCAGCTCCACCAGCTTGTCCACGCTGTCCACCAGCTCCCCCAGCTGCAGCACGTCCCTGCTGCGAGGGCGCCAGGCCAGGGACCCCGCCGCCTCCTGGTTCATGAACACGCGGGGCACCGAGCTGCGCACGGCCTCCGACAGGCTGGCAAAAGGCTCCACCTGAAACACGGCAGAACGTGAGGAGCCGTGTCCAGCCTCGGCCTCAGGAGGCTGCGCACGACCGGACCCGGGAGAGGAACCCCCGCCGGTGCCCTCCTCCTGCTGCTCCCTCACCACGTCCCAGTCAGTCCCGTCCCACTGCCAGCCTCGGCGGGTCTCCCTGGCAGGCTCACCACCTGTCCTCCCCAGCACGGCCGGGCACACGGCAGTCTGGTCTGTCCTCACTCCGCTCCGAGGGCAAGGACCTGGTCCCGCACTGAGTGTGAGATGTGGCCTTTCCCGTGACCAATGGAGCTCATCTCAGCCCCGCACACTGGGGGCGGCCCCTCCGCGCCCTCCCTGTGCAGACCCTGACAGGCCTGACTCATTCAAGAGTCAGTGTGACAGCCTCAGCCTGTGTGGCTCAGTGGATAGAGCAGGGGTGGGCAAACTTTTTGACTCGAGGGCCACAATGGGTTGTTAAACTGGACCGGAGGGCCGGAACAAAAGCATGGATGGAGTGTTTGTGTAAACTAATATAAATTCAAAGTAAACATCATTACATAAAAGGGTAAGGTCTTTTTTTTTTTAGTTTTATTCATTTCAAACGGGCCGGATCCGGCCCGCGGGCCGTAGTTTGCCCACGGCTGGGATAGAGCATCGGCCTGTGGACTGAAGGGTCTCAGGTTCAATTCAGATCAAGGGCATGTACCTCGGTTGCAGGCTTGATCCCTGGCCCAATCAAGGGCGTGTGCAGCAGGCAACCGATCAATGTGTGTCTCTCACATCGATGTCTCTTTTTTCCTGTCTGTCCTCCCTCCCTTCCACTCTCAAAATCAATGGAAAACACATCCTCAGGTGAGGATTAACAACAACAACAAAAAATGTCATAGATCCATAATCTCTTCTCTCTCAACTCTTGGGGCTGGATGTACTCTCTCCCCCCACACTCCCTACTCCCCCTACACTCTCCCCACACTCCCTGCTCCCCCCCACACTCGCTACTCCCCCCACACTGTCCCTGCTCTCCCCATACACTCCCTGCTCCCCCCACTCTCTCCTTGCACCACCACCCCTACACTCCCTACTCCCACCTATACTCTCCCTGCACCACACACCCACACTCCCTACTCCCCCCACACTCTCCCTGCACCACCACCCCTACACTCCCTACTCCCACCTATACTCTCCCTGCACCACACACCCACACTCCCTACTCCCCCCACACTCTCCCTGCACCACCACCCCCTGGACCCCCCACACTCTCCCGGTACCACTGCCCCCTCGCCCTGGGACCAACCTGCAGGGAGGTGCCCAGGATGAGCAGCAGGTCTGCGGCGGGGAAATCCACCACGTGCAGCAGGAACCTCTGGGGCAGCGCCTCCCCAAAGAACACGATGTCGGGCTTCACGACACCGGTGCAGACTGCGCAGCGGGGGACCCTGTCCCCCATCACCTCGGCCTGGGGACACGGGAAGGGCCGAGGAGGCAGCACAACCATGACGGGCACAGGCACAACGAGCTCTCCCGCCCGCAGCTGAGCAGCGTGACCAGTCCACGTGCTAAGGAGCGGCTGCTCCACGCGGGTTGCCCCTTGGTCTCAGCGCCCAGCTGCGGGGAGGCGCTACTGTGCCTCCAACTCCGGGGGGCGCGGTGGCGGGACGGGCTCACGGATGTGTGGACCCGGTTCCCTTTTGGGGTGAAGCACGTGTTTCCCACTAGAGAGGGGGTGGCTGCACACCACGGTGACGGTAGAGATGCCTTCACCACAGGTCACCTTGGGTTGTGTGACCTTCACCTCAACACAAATGAAAGACAGGGCCCGCGCCATCGCTAAGATGCCCAGCTCCACCCACTCCGCCGGAAGGAGCCGGCCCACCGTCGAGTGGGCCTGGGCCTCACGGCTCCGCCAACAGGAAGCACTGCAGGCCTCCAAGCCGCCCCGTCCCCGGAGGAGCTACAGCGGGCAGACCTCCCCCCACGGCCGCGCTGCCCGCGGCCCTGCGCTCCTGGAGGGCAGTTGTCCTTTTAAGCACACGGTCCGCACCACACACACCGGGGCTGCGTGTGGGAGGAGGTGGGTGTGTGATGCACAAAGATACACCCACCTGGGACAGGTGGCTGGTGGGGAGTCACCTTCCCCCTGTACCTCCGTCCTGCCTTCGCCTTTTGCAAGCACGTATGGCAGTTCTAACCTAACATAGAGACATTCCCCACTACGACCGTCGGTCTTTATGACACGTGTTCATAAGCCAACACGCCTGCGGGTCAGGGTCAGCCTGCGAAGCAGAGGCCCCGGCCACTCACCCAGAAGCCCTCCGCCTGGGCGGCTCTGCCGCAGACGGTGCAGGTGGCCGAGGCGAAGGAGCCGTGCGCTTCGACCAGCCTGGAGTCAGGGATGCCGGCCGCTGGAAGGGAAACCACAGCTCAGCCCGCTGCTGGGGCGGGGGTGGGGAGGGGGGAGGCCGAGGCCCCAGAGCACAGCGTGGGCCCCGGAGTCCCTCGCTCAGAGAGGGGCTCCCCGACCAGCCAGCCTCGGTGAAGACAGCCCGTCAACAGCACCAGCACATCTGATGCACCTTCAGATCAAACTATGCCACGCGGAGGAAGACACCCCACTCCACAGACACCAAGTAAAGGTGAGGAAGCAACAGAAATGCAACACATTTCCAAAACCTGTGGAGAAACAGCCAACAGTAGCTTGTTCCGGCGGTGGCTCCTGAAGGCTGTGGGCGGCCAGACGGTCCCAGCTGCAGGGGGCCTCCCCCCGGTTCGTCCTGACTCCACACCCAGGAAAGCCCAGGGCCAGGGAGCACACAGTCCCTCCGGGGCGCCCCCTGCTGGACGACCTGCTAGCAAGGAAGCATTTCTCGAAGTCGAGGTGATGCCTGGCTGCGTGGTGGGCAGCTGGCCCTGTCGCCATGGGCACAGGTCGGCGTCACTGCAGGAGGAAGAGGGCCCAGCACGTGCTCCTTGAAGGCGCACGGCAGCGCTCAGGGCTCAGCGCCATCTGGGGATCGCCGCTCATCCACTCCGTCCGCACGAGAAACCACCCGCCACACCCCGAGCCTGATGATGTGAGGAATCACTAGTCCTCCGCATGATGATAATATCGCAATTACATTTTAAAAGTCCTTATCTGGTGAGGGATGTGCCAGGGGGTAGGGGAGGCCAGGGGAAGGTCAATGGGGGGGGGGGGGGGGGGAGGAGACATATGTACTATCTGTGATACTTTAAACCAGCGGTTCTCAACCTGTGGGTCGCGACCCCTTTGGGGGTCGAAGGACCCTTTCACAGGGGTCGCCTAAGACCATCGGAAAACACATATATAATTACATATTGTTTTTGTGATTAATCACGATGCTTTAATTATGTTCAGTTTGTAACAATGAAAATACATCCTGCATATCAGATATTTACATGATGATTCATAACAGTAGCAAAATTACAGTTAAGTAGCAACGAAAATAATTTTATGGTTGGGGGTCACCACAACATGAGGGACTGTATTAAAGGGTTGCGGCATTAGGAAGGTTGAGAACCACTGCTTTAAACAATAAAATAAAATTAAAAAGAAATAAAAATAAAAGTCCTTGTCTGCTAGAGATACCCATGATGGATTTGCAGATAAAATGTATAACGTGAGGAACTTGCTTCAAAAGGATCTGGAGGTGAGAGGACGGGTGAGCGCGCGAGGACGGGGTGAGGGCTCACTGCACTGGTCCTCACGGGCTCGGGCAGCTCCGTCACAGCAGGTAAGAAAGGAGACGAGCAGCCCTGGAGCCCGGTGTCAGCTCCAGTTCCCTCCAGGCACCACAGCAGGTGCTGGTGAGCGGCCGGTGAGCGCCGCGGAGGGAGGGTGTGGACGGGCCCTGGGCGGCCTCACCTCGCTCCAGCCCGTCGATGTTCTGTGTGTAGAGCCGCAGGAGCAGCCCCTTGTCCTGGAGCAGCCGCAGGAAGTAGTGGATCACGTTGGGCCTGTAGCTCCCCGGGTACATCTTCTTGGCCCACGAGAAGAAGGGCCTGGGGTTGTGGAGGAAGAAGGTGAGTTCAAAAATGGCCTCCGGGTACGGGACGTCGCAGTGCTGGAAGCTGCTGTAGAAGCCGGTCCCTGGAGACCTGCCAGAGGAGCCAGAGCCTCAGAAGAAGGGGAGTGGGGCGGGGGGGGGGGGGAGTGGGGGGGAGGGGCGGGGGAGGGCGCTGGGGGGGCGCGGGCAGGGCGGCACCTGAAGTCCGGGATGCCGCTGGGCGTGCTGATGCCAGCCCCCACCATGACCACCACCCTCTGGCAGGCCTTGGCTCGGATCAGCTCGGCCACGTCCTGCAAGAAGAGCTCCTGCGTCCTGTCGCCTCCGTTTCCAAAGACACCGGCGACACCGGCAGAAAGACACGTGGGCGGCCTTCCACCTGCAAAACTGAGAGAAGGGAGGGTGGCCGGGAGCCGCCAGGCAGCCCATCGGGCGGTCAGAGGAGCGTCTGCCCCTCCCCACCCCGCCGCTGAGAGGGCCAGGGTCCCTCCTGTCCCCAGCCTGCCTTTCCCGTCAGGAACGCGTCCTGGGCTCACGCTGAAAGCCGTCCTACTCAGGGCGGAACCATTCCTGCGAGTGGGAACCGTGCGAGGAAAGCAGCGCCCGCCCCCCCCACCCACGGTCAGGGCCAGGCTGAGGGGCCGCCCCAGGGCTCAGGCCGGAGCCAGGCGCCCCCCATGGGCTGCGGCCCGCTCTGCAGAGCCGGCCACCCTCGCACTGGTGGGACACAGACCCAGTGACCTTTAAAGAAAGTTGAACTTAGACTTCACACCAAATGTTGTCGCGATGAAAAGGGGCTGTGGAGACCCTTCCAGAATGAAGCATCCGCACCCTGACAGCCAGGGGTGCTACCTGCTGCGACCCAACGTCCACCGCCACCCAGAGGCGGGCACGGCCCGACGGGGCGGCTCCCCGTTCGGGAGCGAGAGGGTCCGCCACCGGGAAAGGAGCCAGACACGCAGCCAACCAGCCACGGGCTCGGCGAGGCCTCGGGCAGCACCAGGAGGAAAACAAAAGCTGCCAAGGAACACGGGGCTGCGCTCGGCGCCCGGGGCAGAGACCCCTCCAGCCTGACGGGCAGAGGCAACACACTGAACGGACAACCTCCCCAGACGGTGACGCACAACCGGAAAGTGAGTGTTTACCTCACCTGCGACCCTGAAAGAAGCAAGCCCCTAACGGACGTCCTCAGGCTCACGGCAGGACCCTTAGGGCTTGTCTGCCAGGAGGCGACCCCACGCCCTCTCGCCTGCTGTGCTTTCCTTCCGCTCCGTACAAAGCCAGCACCGAGCCCCTGCCGACGCCCTGCCCCACAGGCTGCGGGCCGCAGCGCTTGGCGCCCAGGGTCCCCGCGTCTCAGCCACGGTCCCCTCCAGACACGAGCCTCACATCCCGCCCCTTCTGAAGCAGAGCGATCCCTCCTTCGGAAAACTGCTGTTTGAACTACTCTGTTATTCTCAGTCCCTTGTTCTATAGGTCAACCCTGTTATTTTTAGGTAGTCCCTTATTCTGTAAAACAACTGTCTTCGTTTGAATAATAGAAAAATATAAAAACTTAACTGTGTGACGTTGCAAGCTAGCCGTCTAACGGAATAGACTAATACCGATAATATTCCCATATTCTCATGCCAAGTGCTTGCTCACTGCGTATCCAAGATGACGAGCTGTCTGCAAAAATCACTCGCACAGAAGCTCTTCGTAAAACCCGCAGACAGAGCCCGGAAGGTACAAGTAGGGAAACGTGCTCCACGTCTTTGCTCAGAGCTGTGGGAGACCCCTCCCTCTGAGCCCGCGCGTGATGGAGATCCTAACTACTTGGCTCGCGAAGGCGGCTTGCATGCAGCTCGCTGACTGACGACACAACACTTTCAGCCCAAGGGGCTCCCCGGTTCTCCCGCGCCTCCACCGGGCCGCCTCGCTCCGCGGCGCCTCCACAGCTCCCAGAGTCCAGGCCAGCTCCGAAGGAAGCCGCTGCTGGGCCCAGGGAGACGTCCCTTCCCGCCTCTGCAAGGCGACAGTCCTGGCTCCCAGCTCCCTTTCGGGCCACCCCTTCCCCTCACGCAGCGACCCTCAGGGCAGCGTCCCTCACTCCACTCTGGGGTCAGCCGCGTGCAGTTCAGGGCTTGCCTGCCACTCGGTCCGCACGCACCTCCTGTGTTGCCACTTCTCCGGCCACACAAAGCATCACCTGGGTGACCCAGGCCTGACGGCGTAGAGGGAGAAAGAGGGACACACATGCAAGGCCGAGCTTGCCGCCTGTCTCATCGTCAAACACCCTGAGCCTCAGTGCCAAAGCCAAGCAAGGCAGCGACAATTCTCTTCCTCAGAAAGACCCAGAGCTGTGGGCCTCCCAGAGCAGGCGCTCACCCCCTCCCCCGCCCCGCCCCGCCCAGCTCCTACAGATGCCCATTCCCCAGCGGGGCTAACGCACCCAAGACCTCAGCTCTGCCTGCAAGTCAAGCCACTGCCGGAGGGGTTTGCTGAGAGCTGGTCAGAAGGTCAGGAAGGAAACACACACTTACTGAGCTCCCCCTAGAGACCGCTAAGGGAACTGCAGGACAGAGGCAAGTGGGGGTCCTGGGGTTTCTAAGTGCATTTGGTCTTCTCCCACCACGGCTCACAGCCGCACACGGCATTTCCTAAGTGACGAGAGCAGCTCTTGCTGCAGGACTTGGCCTCTTACCCTCAGTTCCGGAAGCCGACTGGGGGCCAGAAAGGTGAAATGGGGTCGTTACAGCAAAGCCCTTTCAACCCCACCGCTGAGGTTAACGAGGGGCTTCGGGAAACCCCCTCAGGACGGGCTGGAGCCTCCCTAAGAACAAAAGGGGGGACTCCGCTTCCAGATTGGGAACCAGAGCGGCCCGTGCCAGCCCCCAGCCCCACACGCCAACTGGAGCCATGCGTGGGGGCCCGTCCAGGCCGGGCCTGTACCTCCCCACCCGTTGTGCCTGCCCTTTAATCTAATAAGCCAGGGATCTGGTAACTGAACTGGTTTCCCGAGTCCCGTGAGCTGCTCTAGCAAATGAATCAAACCTGAGGGGATCACGGGACGCTCCGACCGACAGCCAGCGGGTCAGAAGCACGACTGACCCCCTGGACTGGCACCGGAGGTGGGGAGCAGCCTTGGGAGGCTGAGCCCTTCACTGTGGGGTCTGGCGCTGTCTCCAGGGGCTGGTGTCAGAACTGAGTTGAGTGTGTGGAAAACTGGACGATTGCTTGGTGGGGTTGCAAATAAGCCTGAACCGGAGAAGCTATTAACCACTGCTGAGCGCGGCTGAGGGTAAGGTGTCACGCAGGGACCCCCATGTGCACTGCTCGCCTGGGGAACACATGGCCAGGATTTTACCAAACGTCCAGAATATACTTAAGATGTGTGACAAAGTGTACACGGCACATGGAGTAAGAGTCACTGGAGGTAGGGGACCCTGAGGAGCCAGCATGGGTGCTGCCTGGGAAAGGGAAACAAAGGATGAGGTCACACAAGAGCCCCCAAATCAAAACTCAAAGGGCAGCCCGGCAGGTGTGGCTCAGGGGCTGAGCATCGACCTGTGAACCAGGAGGTCACAGATTCCTGGTCAGGCACAGGCTCGGGTTGCAGGCTCCATCCCCAAGGTGGGGCGTGCAGGAGGCACCGAAATGATTCTCTCTCATCATTGATGTTTCTCTCTCTCTCCCTTCCTCTCTTTGAAATCAATAAAAATATAATAATTTAAAAAAAAAAAGCCCTAACCGGTTTGGCTCAGTGGATAGAGCGTCAGCCTGCAGACTGAAGGGTCCCAGGTTCGATTCTGGTCAAGGCCACATACCTGGGTTGCGGGCACATCCCTGGAAGGGAGTGTGCAGGAGGCAGCTGGTCGATGTTTCTCTCTCATCGATGTTTCTTTTTTTTTTTTTAAATATATTTTATTGATTTTTTACAGAGAAGAAGGGAGAGAGAAAGAGAGAGTTAGAAACATCGATGAGAGAGAAACACCGATCAGCTGCCTCCTGCACACTCCCTACTGGGGATGTGCCCGCAACCAAGGTACACGCCCTTGACCAGAATCAAACCTGGGACCCTTCAGTCCGCAGGCTGACGCTCTACCCACTGAGCCAACCCGGTTTTGGCTCATCGATGTTTCTAATTCTCTATTCCTCTCCCTTCCTCTCTGTAAAAAAAATCAATAAAATGTATTAAAAAAAACACCTCAAAGGGCAGAAATTCCACAGCAGAAAGCCGGTGCCTCCTGCTCTGGGACAGGGGTGGCGAGTCCTTTAATGATAGTCCGGGTCCTTAAGCGACCCCTGGTAGTTCAGGTCACTCTTCAGCTACGACCCTCACAACGGCCTGCAGAGCCTGGGACCACACGAGCTGCAGGGAGCAAGGTCTGCCCAGCGCCTCTGTGCCTCGCAGACCCAGGGTTTACAGGTTTCTGGGGGTGAAGAAGACTCCTCGGTATCACCCCCTCTCACTTCTCACGGCTGGTAGGAGCTGTGTAAGGTGGCACCCCGTGACTGTATCGCCATTTTCTGAAGACTCGTCCACTACCGGCAGTTAAACTGGTTTCCTAACAACCATGGGCCTTAGGGGCTTTCCACGGGTAGCTCAGTTCCCACACAAGGATCCAGAGTCCACAGGACTGTGGGGGGCTCTGCACGCGCAGGTGGGGCGCTACCTGCACGACCTCGCAGGGGACGATAAAAGTGCGCTCAGCTTTGGACCCAGGAGTGGCACCCATTTACCCGAAAGGTGAGCTACAGCCTGGCCGAGGGGTTCACGGGGTTCAGTGGGTGAACGCTGACCGGAGGTCAGGTTGATTACACAGGTCGGGGCACATGCGGGGGTGGGGAGCTGCGGGCCAATCCTGCAGGAGGCCGTGGGTGGACGTTTCTCTCTCTCCCTCTCCCTTCCTCTCTGAGACCAATAAAAATATATATATTTTTTAAAGGTGAGCTACAAACTAGGTAATTCACCGCAGCATTGTCTGTAGTAACTAGAGATTAGCAACTACTTCAATGAGAGAGTTGTACAAATCAGAGAACGCCGGTTCTGAGATGACAGTAAGTCCTAGACGTACCGTTAAGCGAAGGGCAGGTACAGACCAGACTAAGGGCGCGATGTCCACAACCGGCACGTGGGTGTCGCCGGCCACCCCGGGAACCGCGAGAAGAAACGAGAACTGAGCCGGGAACGCTCCGGACAGTTCAGGTTCTGCTGCCGCCCCGCCCACCACGCGCGGGGAGCCCGAGGGTCGCCTCGCCTCGCAGGGCACTGAACCCCCTGCGGGCCTTCATCCGGCCACCGGCCACCACGGCCGCCCCGAGGCACCCGTCTGCCCCTGCCCGCCCCGCGGCTGCTACCCGGACGAACCGAGGCCGGCGGGCCCAGGCCAGCTCACCGCCCGGGCCCCAGAGCCTGAGAGCGCGGATAGCAGGCCGAGCCCACTGCGCCATGTTCACCGGAGCCCGCTCGCTCGCGTCGTCGTCCCCTCGCCCGGTCACGGCCCCGCCCCCGCGCGCTCGCCCCGCCCCCGCGCGCTCGCCCCGCCCCCCGCGCGCTCGCCCCGCCCCCGCGCGCTCGCCCCGCCCCCGCGCGCTCGCCCCGCCCCCGCGCGCTCGCCCCGCCCCCGCGCGCTCGCCCCGCCCCCCGCGTCTCCCTACCCCAGCCCCGCCCTGCGCGGCCCGGGGGCGGTAGACGCCAGGTGAAGGCGGTTCCCAGCCGGCAGAGCTCCGCCCCGAGACCCCAGCAGGAGTGCGCATGTCTCCCTCCGCGCGCCCACCTCCTCCAGCGGGGGGCGGGGACGCTCCGTGAGCGCCTAGAGAGCAGGCCGCGCCCGCACGCTGTGTCCCGAGACACCACTAGGAACGTCCTGTCACCGCCGCCCTTGCGATAGGAACCTGCGGGCCACAAGGGCCGAGGCCACACAGGCCGTTGACCCTAGGCGAGAACTCCTCACCCTTCAGGGCACCAGTGGCGCGGTTACCCTGACAACCGGCGGACGCCCAGTGCCGCCGCCGGCGCTCCCGGCGTGCCCCGCGCGGCGCGGCGCCGGAAGTGAGTGAGCATTTCCGGCAGCCGTCCCCGCGGCGCGGACTTCTCTGTGGCAGCGGCGTTCTGGCTTCTTTTGCCGACATGAAGGACGTGCCAGGCTTCCTCCAGCAGAGCCAGAGCTCGGGGCCCGGCGAGGCCGCCGTGTGGCACCGTCTGGAGGAGCTCTACACGAAGAAGTGAGGCCGGGGCGGACGCCGCGGAGGGGGCGGGCGGGGGCCGGGAGCGCCCCGACCTGCGGGGGAGGTCGGGTCCGAGGAGCGGGGTGGCAGCCACGCGGACGGGGCCTTGGGGGCCCAGGGGTCACTGCCTTCGCCTTCCTGTCGAGGGGCCGTGCGGAGGTCCGAGTTTGCTGGTCTCAGGAGAGGGTTGTGGGCTGCGCGGTGATGTCACCCTCGTTCCCCTCCAGCGAGCCCGCGCCTGGTTGTGGACAGCGGGTCCTGGCGTCCTGCGCTCGGCCTTGTCCTGCTGACTGCCCGCGGCCCGCTCCCCCTGGACGGGGGGTCCGGGGGCCGGCGCGGGTCTGCCTTTTCCGCGTTGACTCTGCATTTGGTTGCGCGCTCCCTTTCCCTTCCTCTGGGAAACAAATGAGAATATACTTAAGGAAATATACGTTTTTATTGGAGAGAGGAAGGAAGAGGTATAGAAACATCAATGATGGCAGAGAGCCACCGGCTGCCTCCTGCACACACACCCCCGCGGGTGGAGTCCGGGAACCCGGGCATGTGCCCTGACCAGGAATCCACCGTGATCTCGTGGTGCACAGGTGGACGCTCAGCCGCTGATCCTCGCGGCCAGGGCAGCACTTGGTATTTTTCAAGGCCTTCTATTTGCGTCCGTAAAAACTAGCCTTTGGTTTCAAACGTGCTGTCGTTCCAGAGGTTTTCCTGGACTCGCTCTCAGTCACCTCGCTCACAGATGAGGCAACGAGCCAGTGTAAGCTCCCTCCCTGAGGCGCTCGGCTGCCAGGTGGGAGAGCGGGGGTTTCAGCTGGAATGGGCACGATTCCAGAGTTGTTGTTTCCAGCCGCACCTCACAGGAACCCGGGGAGGTGGTCTGGAAAGAGCTCTCCACTCATCGCTGGGGAGGCTGGGTCTCAGAGAGGAGAGGCGATCTCGGGGGTCATACCGTGGAGGAGTGGAGCCGGGAAAGAAGGCGGGTTCGGTGGCACCCATCCTGGCGCACAGTGGAGAGGCCGCTGCTCCCGCACCAGGGCTGGCCGTGCCTGTGACCGGACATTAGTTTCTCGGTCTTACATTTTTCAGGTTGTGGCATCAGCTGACGCTGCAGGTGCTTGACTTTGTGCAGGACCCGTGCTTTGCCCAAGGGGATGGTCTTATTAAGGTAAGTGACTTGCCATGCTAGGTCACATGGCATAAATGTGCTCAGAGACTCTGAGATCGCAGTGGGCTTTGCAATAGCAATACGCTAGGCTGAGCCAGCAGTCGCTGTGTCAGGTACTGTTCACACATTTACTCTTTTTTTTTTTTTTAAATATATTTTATTGAGTTTTTACAGAGAGGAAGGGAGAGAGATAGAGAGTTAGAAACATCGATGAGAGAGAAACATCGATCAGCTGCCTCCTGCACATCTCCTACTGGGGATGTGCCCGCAACCCAGGTACATGCCCTTGACCGGAATCGAACCCGGGACCTTTCAGTCTGCAGGCCGACGCTCTATCCACTGAGCCAAACCGGTTTCGGCCACACATTTACTCTTCACAGCAGCACTGGGAGACGGCCGTGCTGTGACCCGACTCTGCCATAGAAGCAGGGCGAAGAGGTTTCGTGACTTGCCATAGATCACAGCGAATAAGTGATGCACGTTCTGTCTTCTAAATCCCTAAAGTGTAGTCATAGCACACTCCCATATCTCGTCAGAACAGGCGTGTGAGCACGTGTCTGCGAGGCTCAGCCCTGACCGCCCGCCCGCTGTCTGTCCTTCGGAAATACTCCCGCTACACAGGGCAGGGTTTCTCCAGCAGGCGGCCATGCTCCCGCCGCCTGGCACATCTGGAGTGTTCTCCAGCTGTCCCTCTCCTGCACCAAACTTGCCACCTCTTTGCTCTGCATTCCTTAGAACCCATCACTTTTTTGGAATAACCTTTGGAACCTCTCCCTTTGTTGTTGTTTTTGTTTTGTTTTAACATATATATTCTTTTTTGTTGATTTCAGAGAGGAAGGGAGAGGGGAGAGAGAAACATCAGTGATGAGAGGGCATAATTGATAGGCTGCCTCCTGCACACCTCTCACTGGGGATGGAGCCTTCAGCCCAGGCATGTGCCTTTGACGGGACTCAAACTCGGGACCTTTCAGTCCGCAGTCCGATGCTCTATCCACTGAGCAACACCAGCCAGGGGGAGCCTCTCCCTTGGGCTGCTCCACCTGTGTGCTTTGATTTCCCTTGCTCCTGAGTTCTTGGCGACGCCATTTATTTGTTCACGAGGCCAGGACCCCAGCGGAGCCTGGGGAAGCGCCAGGTGCTTGCTGCGTGGCTGGGGATCTGAGATGGGACCTCGTGAGCCTGCAGTCTTCTCATCTGCTAGGGCCCTGGGCCTCGCGCTGGTGGCCTGTTCCACTCAGTGCTTTGAGGAGGAAATGAGAATTGGTCTTCAGGAGACCCTTCTAGGGCCGGTGTAAAGCCCCAAGCTAGAGACAACCCAGCTGGCTTTCGCGTCCATTGGTGAACGCTTGTGTGACCCTAATAACCAAACGCGGTCTCCTGGGAAACGTGCCGGCCCTGTGCGGTCCCGGCTGGGTCTGCAGATGCCAGGCGTCCTGTGACTTTCTCCATGTTTTGGCTCCACAGCTGTACGAGAACTTCATCAGTGACTTCGAGCACAGGTACAACTCTGCTTGTTGACTTGGGAAGGAAAGTGCTGGTGCCGCGTGCTGACGGCTGTGCTTGTGTTTCAGGGTGAACCCCCTGTCCCTGGTGGAAATCATCCTCCACGTGGTCAGACAGATGACGGGTGAGTGGCCTGCTGCTGACAGGACCGGGTCCACGTGGCAGCTGCTTCCGTGGCCTCGAAACATACGGAGTGGGACTTTTTTGCATTTTGATAGGAAATATCCGGCTCTAATGTTTTTATCTTATTTTGTGTCCAAACCTGAAGATGACCCCCCTGAACAGCGTGCTGGTTGGTGGGACCCGTCTGTAAAGAGCCCGTTGGCCGTGCTTCTGAGCTGGTTCTGCTTCCTTTTCTAGATCCTAACGTGGCGCTTACTTTTCTGGAGAAGACTCGTGAGAAGGTACGTGTGACGCTGGAGCCAGACCTTCTGAAACACGCGTTTGTGTCTGTGCTCACTGTCCACAGCCCTAGACCAGGCTGTGCCCGCGCGAGCCACGCGGGGTGCGGGGGCCCTGCTGCGGGTCCGCTGCCCGCGCTTCTGAGGTTCCTTGTCTCCGCGTCTGTAGGTGAAGAGCAGCGACGAGGCCGTGATCCTCTGTAAAACGGCCATCGGCGCCCTGAAGCTGAACATCGGGGACCTGCAGGTCACAAAGGTGAGCTGAGCCATCGCACAGGGTCGTCTGTGGTTTCAAAGGTTCTTTAAGCCCTGGCCAGTGCCTCAGTGGTTGGAGCGCTGGCCTGCGCACCGAAGGGCCATGGGCTTGAATCCTGGTCAAGGGCACCTACTGTGCTGCAGGTTCCAGCTCGGCCCCGGTCAGTGTGTGTGGGAGAGACATCCGCTCCCGGTGTGTCTCTCACATTGATCTTCCCTCCCTCCCTCCCTTTCACTTTCTAAAAATCAATGGAGAAAATATCCTTAGATGAGGGTTAGCAGCAATGATTAAAAAAAACTACAGGGGGAAATCCTACTTTCCCTCCTTTAACTATTTATTTAAAATAAGTGACAGGAAAGTTGCAAGAATAGCATAAAGCTCTCTGTGCCCTTACCTCAGGTGGTTAACATTCCCGCTTTGCCCATCATTCTGTGTGTGTGGTTTTTTCCTCAAAAACCGCTTGAGGGTAAGTTGCTGGTAAGTCACCGTTACCCACAAGCAGAACCCAGAGTGCTGGCCCTGCAGGGGTCACAGCCTCCACCAGGCACAGCCTGTGGCCCCTGTTGACCAGGGTCCGCCCTTCCGGTCGCACGCTGCTGCCCCGCCTCTTCTGCATCCTCATCATGTCCGTTTCCTGTCCTGGAGCTTTTTTATTTTTTAATCTATTGATTTTAGAGAGGAAGGGAGAGGGAGAATCATCGATCGGCTGCCGCCTGCACACTCCCTTCTGGGGGTCGAGCCCACAGCCGGGGCATGTGCCCTGACTGCGATTCGAACTGGCAGCTTCTTGGTGCAGGGGTGGACGCCCCACCGAGCTCCCCTGGCTGGGCTGAAGTTCTGTTTTAACACCCAAATGAAAAGCAGTGTGCGTCTTACCTTGTCACCTATCACCTGACGACGCTGTGAGTTAAAGCAAGGCCCCCTTGCTCCCTGTGAGCAGGAGACCATCGAAGACGTGGAGGAGATGCTCAGCAACCTGCCTGGGGTGACGTCGGTTCACAGCCGCTTCTACGACCTCTCCAGCAAGTACTACCAGACGGTGGGGAGCCACGCGTCCTACTACAAGGACGCCCTGCGCTTCCTGGGCTGCGTTGACATCAAGGACCTGCCAGGTGGGCCTGCAGACGCCGCGGCGGGAGGGGCTGGAGGCAGCGGGTCTCAGGAGGCCCTCGGGGGCCGCACCCCGTGGTCAGGAAGCCGTGGTCGGAGCGGGAAGGTGGTGGCAGCTGTAGTTTCCACGCTGTCCGCCCTTTGCTGTTTGGTTCAGGAGGAATGAGCCCGACTGCCCCCGGCCCCCCCCCCCCCCCCCCCCCGTCAGTGCCTGGACCCCGCCCCCGCCCTGAGACCCTCGACAGATGCTAGGCCCAGGGGAGTGAATGACAAAAACCTTTCACGGATTTGAGGGAGGAAAGAAAGTGACCAGAGTCTTGGGGAGAGTGCAGTGAGTGTGTGTTTGCAAAGGAAATTCCAGCAGATTTTAGAGGTTTCCAGACCAGCACCTCCTGGAAGTGTAGTGAGTTGCATCACTGCATCTCGGGGAGCACCGGGGGCAAGGCAGCCGCTGTGTCCAGAGGACAAGGGGCTTCTGGGTGGGACAAAGGAGGCCAGTCCTAGGTGGAAGGGGCTGAGCGAGGTCTGTGAGGGGCTCGCTCTCCCATCCGAGGGCGGGGAGCACACAGCGGAACTGTAGGTCGCCACGTGGATTTGGGGGGAGTGAGGGAGTGAGTGCGCTTCCCACAGAGCCCGGGAAGGCGGGTCCCGCGTAACCTGAACCCAGCGCTGGCACGGTGGCGCCTGTCAGCTCTGCCGTGACCACCCAGCACGCGCTGCCCGCTTCTCCCTGTGAGGCCTTTAAGGCCGAGCGGACGGGGCTCGTGACGTGTGTGACGGGGTGTCGTCTCCTAGTGCCGGAGCAGCAGGAGAGAGCGTTCACGCTGGGCCTGGCGGGACTTCTCGGCGAGGGAGTGTTTAACTTCGGAGAACTCGTAAGTGGGCCCTGGGCACAGACGCGTCACCGCGGGCACGGCGCGCTGCCAGCTAACCGGCTCTGTCCCGCAGCTCATGCACCCCGTGCTGGAGTCGCTGAGGGGCACCGACCGGCAGTGGCTGATTGACACCCTGTATGCCTTCAACAGCGGCAACGTGGAGCAGTTCCAGACGCTGAAGGCCGCCTGGGGCCAGCAGGTCAGTCCCGGCCGCGCCGCCTGCGCCTGCCTCTCCCGCCGGCGCTGGGGAGACCGAGGCAGGCAGCTCAGGTGCAGCTGTCATGCTCCGCCCTGCAGACAGCGCCGGGGAGGGGGACACAGGCCTCCGACAGAGTGACCTTGCGCATGCGGGGAGAGGAGCGGGGTTGGGGTCAGGAGCCCGTCTTGGGTGTGGTTCTGCCCTCCGCAGATGACTGCCGCCTGGGCTGCCCCAGGGAAGCTGGGAACTTGTCTTCCCTCAGGACACGTCCCTGGAACGGAGGAGTGCTCCTCAGGCCCCGCGGCCGCCCCTGCGGTCTGACAGGGGTACAGCCCTGCCGGTCAGGTCCTAGTCTTGGGAAACAGCCTCCCGCTGGGCACTGTTCTGGTCATTTCCTACGAAAAGCGCAGCGCAGCCCGGGACCTGATGCTGGTCCGGAGCCTGTCTGTCCCCCCTGCTGGTCAGGTGACCTGTCTCTCTCCTCGCAGCCTGACCTCGCCGCCAACGAAGCTCAGCTCCTGAGGAAGATCCAGCTACTCTGCCTCATGGAGGTGAGCGCGCGCCGGGACCCTCTGTGCTGGGAGCCGCCTCAGAGAGGCCTGGCGGGACCATCGGCGCTAAGGTGGCTGCCGCCTCCTGGCACTCGCCGCTCCTCGTCTACAGCCCATCTGACTTTCCCGCTAGAGTTTGAGCCTTTTGATATCTTTTTCTTTTTTAATATATTTTTATTGCTTTCAGAGAGGCAGGGAGAGGGAGAGGGAGATAGAAACATCAGTGAGGAGAGAGAATCAGGGATCGGCTGCCTCCTGCACGCCCCACACTGGGGATGGAGCCTGCAACCCGGGCCTGTGCCCTGACCAGGAATCTAACTGACCTCCTGGTTCAGAGATCGACGCTCAGCCCCTGAGCCACGGTGGCGGGTGAGTTTGAGCCTTCGGAGAAAAGGGCCTTGTGTTCGGCTCAGTGCATTGTCCCCAGCGCCAAGCACTTGCTCAGGGTGTGAGCAGTGACTTGCAGAAAGCTGCCAAACGGCTAGTCTTACCGTCTCACCTCAGCATTGGAAGCTGGTTGTTAATGAGATATGTGGCTAATGTTAAGGAAGCTTTACAAAATGAAAATAAGTAAATAAAAATAAAAAACAAAGGAAGCTTTAGTGTAGAGGTACTAACGTCTACATTTCCAGAGCAAGTATTGATAAAAGTGTCCTTATTGTTTAGTTCTCTGACAGTTCTTATTTGGAAAAATTTTTTCAGATGACTTTCACACGACCTGCCAATCACAGACAACTCACTTTTGAAGAAATTGCCAAAAGTTCTAAGATCAGCGTGAACGAGGTATAGTGTTTGGACTGGGGCTGTCCCAGGGGGGCCGCGCTCCTGGTGGGGGCACCCTGCTCCCCGACTCAAACCACAGAAAAGCGGCGTCCTCCCCGGCACTTGGCAGCGCTGGCGCCCGCCTGACACCGCCCTCTGCGCAGGTGGAGCTGCTGGTGATGAAGGCGCTGTCGGTGGGGCTGGTGAAAGGCAGCATCGACGAGGTGGACGGGCGCGTCCACATGACCTGGGTGCAGCCCCGCGTGCTGGATCTGCAGCAGGTGACGGGGCCACCAGGAAGGAAGGGGCGCGGGCGGGCTCCTGCCGCGGGCAGGGTGTCAGGGAACCTAGTTTAATGCCACCTGGGACCTGAACCCTGTGTTTAAAAGCGATTGTGGTAACAGTGCTGGTCATGCTGATGGTGCCTCTTAATCCTAAAATTGGTCCTCTGATCAGGTACGTTCCTGCTTCTGTGATTTGAGCCTAAATCTGTCCTCACATTTGCTGGAATTTAATCCTGTGGATTTCCTGTGCTTGCTGGCTCTCTTTCCTGCCAGCGTGTGAAATGTGGTTGTGGGGAGATGCCTGTGCAGCTCCGTGTCCCCGTGTCCCCATCCCCCCCCTTAGGGCCCTGCTTGCCTCACTCTGTGCTCTCTGCCCTCAGATCCAGGGGATGAAGGACCGCCTGGAGTCCTGGTGCACGGATGTCAAGAGCATGGAGATGCTGGTGGAGCATCAGGCGCACGACGTCCTCACCTAGAGTCCTCCCAGCAGCGCCCACTCCCTGCCACGGGCTCCCTGCCGAGGCGGGTTCTGTTGGGCAGGACTGTTCTTCCTGTGAAAGCGGGACCGTGGTGTCTCCGGGCCCGCAGGGAGGGTGGGCCCTGCGTGTGGGCATCTGCCCCCCCCCCCCCCCCCCGTGTAAGCGGGTTCCCAGGTGGCCCGAGGGCCCCGCAATAAACGCCTTTGCCGTGTCCTCTGGTTTCCCTTGGCACGCCCTCCAGGGCAGGCCTGTGTCTGCAGAGATGAGGCGGGAGAGGGAATGGGAGGGTTTGGGGGGAAGTGGCCTTGGCCTCCCCTCAGAGGAGAGCGTCTCTGCACACACGGGACGGGCGGGGCAGGGGCCGGGGACACCCCCTGCCCCGAGCCAGCAGCTCCTGTGACCCGAGTGCCCTGTGCTGAGCGTCCGGGAGGCGGCGCACGTGCATGAACACAGGCGAGCGTTCGGTGGGGGAGGGTTTAATGAGCGCCCCCTCCCGTGTCCACGGCGGCGGCCGCCCGCCTGGCTGGGCAGAGCCTCACTCGGCGGAGCGGCTCTTGTAGCTGTCCAGGTGGGACAGCACCCAGCCGGCGGGGACCATGAAGCTGAGGAACGTCGCCACGAGCGCCACGGCCTGCTCCTGCGGGGGGCGGGGGGGGGGGGCACACGTGAGGCGCCGGCCCCTCGACCTTGACTCCCTCCCGGGGCACCCGCTGCTGGTCAGGGCCTGCAGGGCGGCAGGCAGCCCAGGTTCTAAGTTGCTTGCAAACAAGGACAGGGCCTTGGAGTGGGGGGTCCTGGATCCATGTTCTCCCTTCAGGGCCGGTTCTGAAGAGGCAGCCCTGCTTCCCTGGTTTCCTGGAACAGCCTGGGCCCTCCCGAGTCCGAGATCAGGTGCCAGATGGGGGCTAATCCTTTTAGCTTCGACCCCGAGGCCTCAGGCGTAGCTCCGGGCTTTGCTTCCTAGCACATGACCTTGGGCCGTGACCTTCCTAACCCTGGTGACTTAGGCTGGAAACGGGTCTTGTCTGCTCTCTGGGGCCGGGGGAGCAGGTTAGTTTCCCCCGTGCTCTCCCCTAGCCCTCAGCCCACCCTCCCCTTTCACGGGTGACGCTGCAGGTCCCACAGGAGCTCCCAGCTCAGCCTCAGCACCTGCCTTGGCAGAGGCAGTGGGAGCCTGAGAATAGGCCGCAGGGACAGCTGGCTGCCGGGACCCTGGCTGCATTGGGACAAAACCCCGCCCTAGGACAGGCCCCGTGCCCGCGTCCCCTCCAGCAGCACCAGGCCTGGGAGGACGTCCCCTCTCCCTTTACCAGCCTGGCTTCCTGGGGCCCACCCTGGAACCCGCCTCATCCTGAGAGCTCCGGGACTGCCAGCCCTCCGTGGGCCGGCCCCTGCCGCCTCCCGGGTACTTACGGGGGCAGAAGTGGGTGTTTTGGCCGGCTTGGCGGAGATGTGCGCCTTGGGGACCACACAGGCCCGCAGGGGGGCTTGCAGCAGCCTGATGGCGGGGCCCAACCTCATGTTGCTGGGCCAAGCTCTGCGCTCCGAGTCCTGTGCGTCCTGTCCCTCGCTCTGCCCTCTGCTCGCTGGGCCGGGCTTGGGCTTTTTATAGCTCGAGGGGAAGCCACAGCTGCCCCTCCTGTCCCAGGGCTTGGCAGGAAGGTCGCCTGGAGCCAGCCTCAGGCCGCAGCCTCAGGCACGTCCCCCTGCAGGGGCTCTGAGGGTCCCACCAGCTCCTTGCAGGGCAGGCCTGGCCCTCCCAGCAAGGGCTCCCACTCCTCAGCGGAGCCTGTGGGCACTGCAGGGAGAGCAGCACGGTTTAAGGTGACTCGGCTGGCGCCATGATACCCGGGAGCTCTGGCTTTGGCATTTCTGGCTGAGCTGCCTGGCTTCTCTTTCATATATATATATATAATTTTACTGATTTTTTACAGAGAGGAAGGGAGAGGGAGAGAGAGAGAGTTAGAAACACCGATCAGCTGCCTCCTGCACATCTCCCCCTGGGGATGTGCCCACAACCAAGGTACATGCCCTTGACCGGAATCGAACCTGGGACCCTTCAGTCCGCAGGCTGAGCTTCTCTTTCTTGACTGGGGCTGCCAGGTGTCCCCAGAGCTCCGCTGCCCCCTGGGCACTGCACGTGTGTGGCAAGGAGCTGCCCGGTTGCTGGCCTGGGCGACCCCTGCCTCCGGCCCACGTGCAGGTTGGGCACCTGGGGCGGCTGCTGGCTCAGGCCCTCGGCCCTCAGCAAGGCGGGCGCTGGCGTCCCCGCCGCTCTCCGTCCCCGCCGCTCTCCGCGGGAACAGTTATCCGGAAGCTTGTCTCCTGTGCCTGGGAGACGTACCTCTGCAAACATCGCCCGCCCAGCCGGGTCCGAGGGGAGGGCAGGGGGCCTGCCTGTCCCCACGTCCTCCTGCCAGACGCCAAGGCCATGTCCCAGTGTCGTCGCCAGGCACTCTGCAGGATGCTGGGTCCTGGCTGTCCTCCCGCCTCGTCCAGGCCCCGTGTGACCTCTAGCAGCCCTCCACCCTCCACAGACTCACCGGGCTCAACCCCTAGCTGCGCCTGTCCGCCAGTATGCATGGATGCCAACCCTTGTCCCCATGGGGTGGAGTCCCCGAGGCCCTGGGCCTGTCCCCCACCCTCAGGCCAAGCATCTTATCTGTCTGATGCTCACACTCACACCTGGGCCACCACCAAGACCATACCCGCTGACTGCACTCCCCACCCGTCCGGCCTTGAAGGGTCCCCCACAACCCCACACAGCAGCCGGGACGATCCCAGAGCAAGCAGTCCCGTTGCTACCCGCGCCCCATGGCCCCCGCACCTGAGGGTCCAGCCCTTACGGCCACGCTGCAGCAGCTGCCCCTCTGCCCCAGGGCTCCCGCGTGTTCACCTGTGTTCATGTCCAGGCCCGTTCCGAGGGCATCGCTCGGGCATGTGCTCCTGTAGCCGGACACGAGGCCTCTGAGGACCAGCACTCGCTGCCTCGCGGCTGAGTTTGGGGCCCGGGCCTGTCTGGCTCAGCCGGCTTCAGTCCTTGTTGGCTGAACAGATGGAAGTAGGAGAGGGCGGGGGCAGAACTGGGTCACATCACCTCCCAGGGACCTGAGCCTTCGTGGGGACTGTGTTGGAGGCCGCAGCCCTGAGACCAGGTGGGCGTGGGCACAAGCCCGGGAGCTGAGAACCACATGGACAGCGTGGTCACTAGGGGCAGTCGTGCCCCAGCCGGTTGGCGTGGCTCAGCGGTTAAGTGTCAACCTATGAACCAGTAGGTCACGGTTCAATTTCCGGTCAGGGCGCATGCCTGGGTTGTGGGCTCGGTCCCTAGAGGGGGCGAGCTGGAGGCAGCAGATGAATGATTCGCTCTCATCATTGATGTTTCTCTCCCTCTCCCTCTCCCTTCCTCTCTGAAATCAATAAAAATATATTTTTTAAAGAAAAGTGCCTTAAAAAAAAAAAGGTGAGTTGATGACATGACTGCATCACCTGAAGAACATGTTTACTTTCACTTGTTGCCAAGGTAGGGCTGGTTCCGGGCCCGCCCCCGCCTCCCCGTGGCCTGTGACCCAGGCAGGAGCCGCGGGGGCCGAGGAGGGAGCGTACTCAAGTGTCACCTCCAGCCAGGCCGGGTCCCTGCCCCCTGGGAATAATCCTTCCGCCTGAAGCGATAATTACAGCTTTGGGGAGCAGCTGGGGGTGAGGCTGTGGGTTAGACAACCAGTCGCCCAGCCAGGTGGCTCTTTCTCAGGTGAGACCTGCTGAGCGCCCTCCCTCTTCCCCGCGTGGGTGGGGTGCGGGGCCGGCAGGTGGGGAGCAGAGTGCCTGCTGGACAGCAGCTCCCAGCAGGTCCTGGGGGTGAGGCTGCCCCGGAGACAGAGCCCCTCCCCAGGCCTGGGTGGCCCCCAGCCTCGGCCTCAGCCCTTCCCACCCCGCACGGCCTCGGGGTCTTTCCTGCTTTCCAAGCGCAAACCTGCCCCTTCCCGTCGACCTGGCTTCGGGTCTCGCCCTCGCTCAGCTTTCCCTCCCCAGAACCACTTGTTCACACCAAACCCCAGAGCCCTGCTGCCCTCCCCACACAGAAGCTCCCGTCCCCCCGCAAAGCCCATTAGGTCCCCACAGAGCAGGGCCATGTCCGGGCCCCCCCTGCCCCGGGGTCTGCCGACCGGGAGGAAGCGAGGTGACCCAGAGAGGAGAGATGGTGGCCACGGGGGTCACATTGGACAAGGGAGTGAAAGGCTCTGCGGGTGCGGGGGGGTGGGGGCCCCTGTAACACTGGGGGAAACTGAGGCTTGGGGAGGGGGCCGGAGCAGGACGAGCTGTCAAGGCGCTGGAATCCTCCACTCACCTCCATCTACCACCCTCCCACAGCCATCTGTCTGCCCAGATCTGTCTCTCCGCCCCTGCTGTGTGTGGGGGTGCGGGGCGGGGGGCAGCCATCGTGCACTGTCGCTCACGGGAAAGCCGCAAGCCCCCCGGAAGGTCAGTGCTTCATGTGGCCCTTGGCACCACCCTGTGTCTGAAACCTGAACCTCAGACGATGCTGGGGGAGCAGAGGGGGGTGATGGGCAGACCCAGGGCCCCCCAGCGCCGTGCATGCTGACATTCACGCATGACTTCCATCGCACAGCGGGTCCTCGGCGGGTCCTCCGGGCCCGGGAACCTCGGCCCCCCTCCCCCCGGGGAGTTCTGATGCAGTCACGTGGGGGCTGCTCTCAGGTCACATAAAAGCAGTGCTTCACCCCTTTCATTCCAAACTAAATGGCCACGTGCAGAGAAACCAAAACCTCACCCAGGCTGCCAGCTCAGCCCTTCCTCTCACCTACAGAAGCATATGTCCGCCCGCCTGTGTGCCTCAGGGGCTGAGTGTCGACCTAGGAACCAGGAGGCCACGGTTCAGTTCCCCATCAGGGCCCATGTCCGGGTTGTGGACTCGACTCCCGGTGGGAGGTGTGCAGGAGGCAGCCGATCCATGATTCTCTCATCATTGATGTTTCTCTCTCTCCCTCTCTGTCGTCAATAAAAAAATTTTATTTTGTGAACATACCTCCACTCAGTATGTCTTCCTGGAGCTTTGGGCTCGTGGGTGCAGACCCGGTGCAGCCCGGCCTCACCCACCTCTGCGCCTCCCTCTCTGACTCTCCACTTCCTCTTCTGGATCCTGCCAGCGACAGCGTGTCACAACCCGACTGGTATGTTGGTGCCACAGTTAACGTCCTGTGTCAGCGTGGCAGGGCCACGACGCTGATATTGGCTCCAACACTATTCTGGATGTTTCTGTGAAGGTGATGTTTGGACAAGAGTAACAGACCACTGATACTGGTGGACTCTGAGTCTAGCAGATGACCCTCCACAGCGTGGGGGGCCTCGCCCAATCAGTCGAAAGACATAGAGACCAAACTCTGAGCTCCCTGAGGACGGAGTCACCAGAAGACAGCCAACTGCAAGCCCGGCCTTCCCAGGGCCCCAGCCTTCTCCCCCCCCCCCAATAGAATTTGGATTTACCAAGTCTCCCCAGTCACGAGCCAGTTCCTTCAAATAAACCTGCATGTACATCTACATTGTGTCTGCCGTCCTGTTGGTGCTGCTCCTGGAGAGCACTCACTCCCACGCTTGCTCTGATGCGTTTGTCACAAGCAACGAACCAGTACGGACACATCGTGAACTCAATAAAGCCATCCTGCACTCAGACAGCCTCAGTTCCCCCGAATGGCCCCCTCCTGCCCCGGGACCTGCCCAGGACCCCGCCTGACATGTAGCCGCGTGGGCACCTCCTGGCGGTGCAGCTTCTCGGGCTCTGGATTTGAGGCCTTGGCCAGTGGAGAGGAGCGGTAGGTGTGCCGAGGGCGCCCTCTGCTGTTCTTGTCGGGATTCGGCTGAGGCTGGATTGGGAGGATGGGGGGGCGGGTGTCAAGCGCCCTCTTGTTACACCCTCCAGGGCACCATCGGCAGGACTCACGGTGCCACGTGACCGGAGCACCCCGAGGTGGGGTTTGTCGTTTTCTTCTCCTCTTCCCAGCCTGTTCTCTCTGGGAGGACACCCGGGGCTCAGCCCACGCTGCAGGACCAGGGGAGGGGGCTCCCCCTTGTGACAGGCAGGTGGGGGGGGTGCTCCCCAGGAATTACTTGGAATTCTTCTGCATGGGAGATATTCTCCCATTTATTATTATTTATACATATATATTTAAGGTACATATTTACATTTTTTCATCTATTGATTTCAAAGAGAAAGTGAGGGAGAGATAGAAACATGATGAGAGAGAATCATGGATCGGCTGCCTCCTGCACACCCCCTACTGGGGATCGAGCCCACAACCCGGGCATGTGCCCTCCACTGGGAATCGGCCGGTGACCTCCTGGTTCATAGGTCGACACTCAACCACTGAGAAATACCAGCCGGGCAATATATATTTTATTGTTGATAGTATTACAGATATCTCCCATTCACCCTGCTTTATCCCCCTCCTCCCAGCTCCTCCCCCCCACCCCCCAGGTCTCCACTACCCTACTGCCCATGTCCGTGGGCTGTGCATATAAGTACACTAGAGTCCCTCGGCTGACCTGCGCCCTCTCGCAATCCAGCTTGGGAGGGACCACGGGAGGTTGGCCAGCCGGGGAAGGACCACGGGAGGGCTCCAGGGCATGTCCAGCCTGTCTCACCGAGTCCTGATTGGCTGGACCCCAGCAGCAAGCTAACTACTGGTCAGAGCGTCTGCCCCCTGGTGGTCAGTGTGCATCATAGCGGCTGGTGGAATGGTCGAATGGTCACATGAACAGTCAGACACTTAGCATATTACACTTCATTATATAGGGTAAGTTCTTTGGTTTATCTTTTCTCATCCCCTCAACCTCACACTGAGGTACGGCAGTCTGTTCCATGCCTCCCTGGTTCAGGTCTTATTTTGTTGGTCCATTTATTAGTACTTACTAGAGGCCCGGTGCACGAATTTGTGCACAGGTGGGGTCCCTCGGCCTGGCCCTTGATCAGGGCCCATTGGGATCAGGCCGGATGGAGGGAGGGGCTGTGGGAGATTGGCTGGCGGTGCCCCCATTGGGCTGATGGGGGGGGGGGCAGCTGGCTGTGGAGAGGGACCAGGGGACGTTGGCCAGCTGTGGGAGGTTGGCTGTGGGAGCACACTGAGCACCAGGGGGCAGCTCCTGCATTGAGTATCTGCCCCCTGGTGGTCAGTGCGCATCATACCAACTGGTCCACCGGTTGTTCCGGTCATTCGGTTTTAAGGGCTGCTTAGGCTTTTATATACATGGATTATTTGTACGCATTAGTTATGTGTTACATGCTGGATTCTAATCAGTACGACTTAAGTTTGTTGCTCAAATTTTCCATTTGGGGCATTGGAAATTTTTTTCTTTTTTGGGGGAGGGGTTGCTGCATCCATCTGGTAAACCCTTACCATTATGGAGTTTTTTCTCTTGTTTGATCACTTCCTTACTTACTGGCCTATAAAATGCTCCAGACTCATCTATTTTGTTTTGTTAATTCTCACATGAGAATATTTTTTCCATTTCTTTTCAGAGGGAATGGAAAGGAGGGAGGGAGAAAGAGAGAGACATCAATGTGAGAGACACATCGATTGTTGCCCCCCACACGTGCCCGACCAGGGCAGGGAACAAACCTGAAACCCAGGTACGTGCCCTTGACCGGAATCAAGCCCAAACCCTTAGGTCAGTGGTTCTCAACCTTGGCTGCACATTAGAATCACCTGGGAATCTTTTTAAAATCCCGATTTCTGGGCCTCATCCTCCGGAAATTCTGTTTCTTTGTTATGGGGTGGGGCCACAACATTAGCCACACTGTGAGCCTGGCACCCTCGCCCAGCACAGCCACACTGTGAGCCTGGCACCCTCACCCAGCACAGGCACACTGTGAGCGTGGCACCCTCACCCAGCACAGCCACACTGAGCCTGGCACCCTCGCCCAGCACAGCCACACTGTGAGCCTGGCACCCTCACCCAGCACATCATTCTGGACCTACGGGTTGTTGCCACGACCCCGCCCACTGCGGCGGTGGAGCAGAGGGAAGCCCACCTGAGCGCCGGGCACGCGGACCGGGCACACGCTACCCAGCAGTGTGGTCAGGTCCAGTCCCACCAGCACCCACGCTGCTTAGGCTGCCGGAGGAGCTCCTGGCACCTCCTAACGCAAGAGCAGAAACAAAGTCACTCTGTAACAGAGATGGCAGCAGTCTGGTCTGCGGGAGCTAAGCGGAAGCCATCTGCAGCATGAGGCACAGGGCCCTGGAGCGCCTGGCCCCTGAGCGGCAGCGAGAGGACAGGACAGGACAGTGGACTCGTTCCTGGTGGCTCACCCACTCAGTCACCCTCTGAACCTGTGCCACTGGGGAGGACCACCGCCTGCCCGGCCCTCTTCCGGGTGCTGGGGACACGGACAGTGAGATCCCTGTCCTGTCAAATCCCACGTCACAAACACATAAGCCAAACACATCAGTGACAAACATCAGGGAGAGAAAACAGCAAGAGACACCAGCGTGGGCCGTGGGCCGTGGGCAGTGGGCAGGGGAACCTTAGTTTGAGCAGCCGGGAACTTCAGCACGCGGGGACATTTCAGCAGAGAGTGAAGGCGATGGAGGTGCCCACAGGGACGTCTAAGGGGCAGGCACAGGCCAGGCTGGGCATGTGGCAGGGGTGACGGGAGGGCAAGGAGGCCGCTGAACGGGGGCCGAGCCAGCGCGGGACCCGCAGATAGAGACATGGTGCTCTCTACACCACCACCCGTGGCCATGGCTTCTCCTCCCTCCCAGCCTGCAGACCAGAGCAGCAGACCCAGCTCTGACGGCTGAGGTCAGATGAGGCGCACAAGCCAGGCGCACACGGCACAGGGAGGGTCAACAAGCCTAGGGTGCTGCCGCCCCGTGAGCTACTGACCGTGAGGTAGCCGTCTGCTGCCCCTCCCCGCAGGGAGCTGACCCCAGGACACTGAGCGCTTCAGACAACGAAACCCGTCAGCTCAGCCGAGACGCCCGCTGAGCAGAGCCTGGCCATCGTGACAAACGCGGGCCACGCGCGAGGAAAGGAGACAGCCACACGGAGCTTGTGGCAGGTCAGTGACATGTCACCAATGTGTGGACCCAGAGGAGGGCAGGGCGGGCCACCTCCCTCCCCATCGCGACCTTCACCGCTCACAGCTTCCTGCGTTTCCTGGCCCAGGCTCCCCCTGCCCCCTCCCCACTGCACGGGCTCCTGGGCCAGCTGTGTGCCGCCCTGAGCAGCTGGAGGCCCCAGGGTGAGCTTCCTGGGTCCAGGAGGCCACCCAAATGGTCACTTTGCTGAGCACATGGTGCCACCTGCTGGCAGGAACTGTGCATAACCAACCTTGAACACGGCTCCTGGCCTGCCTGGCGAAGGTGTTCCGGATGGCGTGGCTGAGAGTGTTCATCCCGGGGGGGAAGCTGCGTGGGTGGGTTCTAAGCAGGTGTAGGAGCAGCATGAGGATGGACATGCAGGTGTCCCTGTAAGAAAGACGCTGGGCCCTAACCGGTTTGGCTCAGTGGATAGAGCGTCGGACTGCGGACTGAAAGGTCCCAGGTTCGATTCCGGCTAAGGGCATGTACCTTGGTTGCGGGCACATCCCCAAAAGAAAGACGCTGGGAATGGCGTCTTCACAGGCCGCTGTGCAGACCCAGCCGACCGTTTCCAGTGGACACTTTTGTGTCAGGGTGAGGTCTGTGAGGAGGCTCATGTTTTGCATATTGGCATCCAAGTTCCCAGCGCCAGCCTCAGAATGAACTGCCTTTGTGCTTTTGTCAAAGACCCGCTGGGCGTCCGTGTGGGTCTATTTCCGGGCTCTGTCCTGCTGGTCTCGGGTCCAGGGCGTTAGGCCCAGCCCTGAGGTCGGGGACTGGCAGCCTCTGACTGCCCTCTCCCGGGATGGCTCTGGCCAGGCCAGCCCCTGCTTCCCGCACACATTCGGAATCAGTCTGTCCGCATCTACGGCTCAGCTTGCAGGTTTGGGTTGAGACTGCACTGACTACACTGGGAAGATCTGACACGGGGCCACGCCGCGCGTCCGGCCATGAACGCAGCGTCTCTCCCTTGCTCCAGAGCTGAGCGCTTCTCTCAGGCCTTGTAGTTTTCAGATCCAAACGCCGCGCTTTCTTCCACCCGGAGCTGAGCGCTTCGTTTCCCGAGTGCCGTGTCAGTGGCTTCGCTGTTTCAACCTCCGGGTCCCACTGCCCGTGGCTGAGGTGGGAACCCGCCTGGGCTCCCGCCGGCTGGGTCCTGTGACCCTTCGGGCCCCCGTGCTAGTGAATCCCAGGAGCCTTTCTCAGGATCGTTAGGGGTTTCTGTGCAGACTATGCCCGCCGCCTGCCAGCAGGCTGTTTTATTCTTCCTTTCACATCTATACGCTTTCTGCTCTTTTCCTTGCCCACGGCCTGGCTGGGACTTCCTGGAGGGGCAGCAGAGCCGGGCTTCCACCTGAACAAGCACTCACTGTCCAGCAGGTGTGAGGGTAGGGGGGTCACAGAGGCCCCCTATGAGTGTGGGGACGTTCCCTTCTAGTCCTACTTTGCGGAGAGGTTTTCTCGCTTTGTTTTCATGGAGCATCGATTGTGTCAAATGCTTTCTGTACGTCTCCCGAGATGCTCACGTAACCTGTCTGGTTGGATCCGTTCAGACGGTGAACCACGTCACCTCCTCCTTCTTGTGTCTCTCACCCACAGGGAGCACCGCGTCTGTCTCCGCTGGTCTCTCTGTGCCAGTCTCTCCGCCCCCCCCCCCCCGAGGCGCGTGGGGTGCTGTCCCTGGGAACCGCGAGCGGGCACAGCGCCTGAGCACATTCGGACCGGCTGAGTGGGGAGGTCACCTGCAGGAGACGTGTTTGCTGCCAGGAGACACTTGACGTCTGGTCCTTCTTTTTCTTCCTTTATGTTGGTCGCTGTGACGATTGACGTTTAGGCCCATGAATTCATCAAAGGCTGCCCACGGTCAGGTGGGGCTCTGTCGCTTCCTGTAGGGCTGTGGCAGGTCCACAGGGAAAAAGGGCCAGTGAGTCTGCCACCACTTCCCAGGCCTGGAGTCCATGGAAAGACGGCCGAGCCTCCGTTGTGTTTGCTCACGCTGGTCCCGGGGTGGCATCTGGCGCCCTCATGGCTGCCCCTCCAGCGTGTGGGTGTCAGGGATTCCCACGTGCTTCACGAACGGCACCAGCGAGATGAGAGGGAGAGCAGGCAACGCTGGAAGTCAGAGAAAGATCCGCTCCCCACGGCCGTCCAGCCCCACCCACGACCAGGTGGGGGTGTCATCCAGAGAAAGGTGTCAGAGGCCACGCTGCGGAGGCTTACCAGGCACAGGCACTTCCTAACTTTTGGGTTTTATCTAAAAAGCATCATGTCGATGTTGTGTTGAGCCACAGCGTATTTAACAGGCAGAGGTTTGAGAACACTGCCCCGGCTCCATCCGCGTCCCAGGTAGAGGTGTTTATCTTAGGGCTCCAGCACCGTGTGTGTCCCGCCTGCTCACCACCAGCTCCTGCAGAGCCCGGTCACTCCAGCTTCTTGGCATCCCATGGACTGGGGCGCACGGCGGTGGCTCTGGGCCAGCGAAGCGTCCCCCTTTGCTCCCCCTCCCAGATGCTGGCAGGCTGCTCTGGACAAGAGCGCGGGACCTCCACCCACCTTAGCACTGCTTGGGTGCGCGTCTGTCTCCGCATCCTCTCCCGCGTGGCCCTGAGCCACGCTGTGGACGGTGGACGCACCCTGCGCAGGTGACGAGCTCACTGTCGCTCAGCCAAGACCTGTGGGGAGGAGAGGGCTATGGGCCTGGGGCTGCAGAGCAAGGGGGTGCTTAGAGTGAGACGTTGTGGCCTGGGCTCACGGGCCACTCAACTCACTGCCAAAACCAGCACTTCATAAAACACAGACGTTAGCAGATGTGTGATGTCTTTCCTAGCGTAAGGGAGGGAAGCCAGAGCAGCTGAACTACTGTGAGTACAAACGCAGGCAGGAGGCCGGTGTGAGCACTCTCCCCAGGGAGCCCCTGGAGACACCCGGGCAGGGTCCCCAGGCACCTGGGAAGCTGTAGCTCTCAACCACCGCAATGAGGGGACCCCGCACACTGAGTGCCAGGGCACCCACACCTCGGGCAGGCATGCCGCCCGCAGCAAACACTTCAGAGCTCTTTGCTACAGAAGTTGTGGCTTACAAGCTGGTTGCTGATATTTTTCATTTTTCCACAACGCTCTTCATCGTCTTCAAGACCAGCAGATAAAGGCTCACCTACAGGCCCAATGAGAAAACAGGAGCATGAGAATGTCCGTATAGCAAGTGCCGGCAGGTGCCCGCTCACTACCTGGGTTTGGAATGCATGGAAGCGTAAAAGCTCCAGAATCCTGGGTTTTTAACCTGTCTGAATAAAGTTCTTTTTAAAATACGAAAATAAAAACTATCAGAGTTTCACTAGCTCACTCCTGCCTCTGGTTACCGCGGCGACCGGTCCCTGTGGCACTTCTGGTCCCAGGACCCGCCTTCAGCTAGAGGCCTTCATGCACCAGGGACACGGCGGTCCGCTGAGGGATGCCCAAGACTCAGGCCTTTCCACCCAAAAACGTGAGGGGGAAGTGCCTGCACCAGCGTCAGACGGTTCCCACTGTCCTGGTGCCCTGCTGCTGCCCAGGAGGGGCCTCTAGAATTCCCTCTCCATCCTCCTCCTTCCGTAAGTGTGAGCGGGAGGCAAAGGAGCTTGGGCATCACCATAGTCCAGGGGTGGGCAAACTTTTTGACTCGAGGGCCACAATGACCGGAGGGCCGGAACAAAAGCATGGATGGAGTGTCTGTGTGAACTAATATAAATTCAAAGTAAACATCATTACATAAAAGGGTACTGTCTTTTTTTTTTTTTTTTTTAGTTTTATTCACGTCAAACGGGCCGCATCCGGCCCGCGGGCTGTAGTTTGCCCACGGCTGCCATAGTCCCTGCCCCGGGACCAGTCAGCGGAGCGGAAGGGCCTCCCTGCTGGCTGTCCCCGGCTGGACATCGCTCCTCACCGACATGGAGCGTCCCTCTGTGACCCACACCGGGGCCTGCGGCCACCACCCGGCAGGAACGCCAAGGGCTTCCCGGGCAGTCAGTTGCACGGCCGCCCCTGGGCGGACATTCGCTCTCCGCCGCATTCCTGCCACGCCGGCTGACTGGGGGTCTTTACGGGAACAGCCCGGCACAGGCCCGTTCCTCCTGGAGCAGCCTTCAGAAAGGAGCACCCTTCCCAACAAGCAGAGCAAAGCCCGCGCTGACATCGGGAGGTAATGACGCCGCCGGGCACGTGGGAGCCACGGGCTGCCGTCACTCACATCAGCGTCTGGGGCGGTGGCTCCTCAGGTTCCTCCACGGCCCTGCGAGTGACCTTCACGGACGTCGGGTCACGTGCGGCTGCTGCTGGACACAGACACCTGCGAGGAACCCGCGGCCTGAGGGGCGGAGGAAGCCGGCCGGCCACGCCGCGTGGGTGCTCTCCGTTCCCACGGAGCCATCGCACGCACGGTGTGCAGGTCAGCGGGCACCTGCCCTGCGGCCCCGCTGCCATGACCGCCGCCCCCTGCTGCAGCCACTGCCCGGCCGGGCCCCTCCTCACCAGCTCCATGGACACGGTCCGGAGGGGAAGTGCTGGTGGGTCCGCCGGACCTTCAAGGCCCGGGCGTTCTGCGCGGTGTTCAGGGCGCGGGAGCGGTTCCCGGCGGCGGAGCTCCACGTAGATGGCGTTGTTGTCCTCGGAGACGCCTCCACCTGGAACTCGCTGAAGAAGTTCTCCGGCGGCGGCGCGGGGTCAGGGGCCGGTGCGCTCGGAACGGGCCGGGGGAGGGAGGCGGATGCGCGGGGTGCAGGCGCGGGCCAGCTTGGCCACCAGGCAGCTGCCGCCTGCGGGGGGCGCGGGTCACCTGCGGGTCCCTGTGCGGGGCCTGGAGGCCGGCGTGGGCCAGGCGCACGCGGGTGGGGTGAGGACACCGAGGCTCCCAGGGCAGCAGCTCGGCCCCCAAGAACCGCCTGTGCCGGGTTAGGGCCGCCCCGGGACCAGTCCGGTCCGAAACCAGCTGGGGCTCCACTGCCCACGGCCCGCTGAGCCCTGCCTCTCAGCCCCTCGGCCCCGCCCCCTCATCCCTCAGCCCCTCAGTTCCCAGCCCCTCGGCCCCGCCCCCTCAGCCCCAGCCCCGCCCCTCAGCCCCTCGGCCCCAGCCCCGCCCCTCAGCCACAGCCCCGCCCCCTCACCCACTCAGCTCCCAGCCCCTCAGCCCCGCCCCCTCAGCTCCCAGCCCCGCCCCTCAGCCCCGCCCCCTCAGCTCCAGGGAAGCCCTCCGCGCGCCCCTCCGCCGTCGGCCCGCCCTCCCCTCACTCCTTCCACACCCCGGGCGCCCGCGACCCGCTCACGCGAGAAGTGGTTGAGACAGGCTGCATCCGCAATCTTGGCGCGAAATTTCATGGCGAGACACGACCCGCCCGGGAAACCTGTGGCGGCGGACTGGAGTCCCACCCACAGCGTCCTTCCTCAGAGTCCCGCCCTCGGCGTCCGGCCGGAAACGCTGGCCCGCGCCCCTTGGTTCCGCCCTGGGTGGGGAGGCGGCGGAGGCTCTGCTTTAGAATGCGGGATCCTCAGCCCCAGGTGTGAGAAGGGGTCCTAGGCTTAAAGAACCTTGACACCGATGGCCACTTGTTTTTTTAACTATATTTTTACTGATTTCAGAGAGAAGGGAGGCAGAGAGAGAAACATCAATGATGAGAATCATGGATTGGCCGCCTCCTGCAGCCCACACTGGGGATGGAGCCCGCAACCGGGGCCTGTGCCCTGATCGGAAATCCAACCCTGGTTCCTAGGTCCACACTCAACCCCTGAGCCCCACCAGCCCGGCCTATTGCCACTTTTATTAAAATATCAAAAAACAATGGTTCATTTGTAAAGGAGTTCATCACTGCCAAACCAGTATTATATGAAATGCTGAAAGGTATTCTTTAAGAAGAGGAAGTAGAAGAAAAAGGTAAAGATTCAAATTATGAACAACAAATACATATCTATCAACAAGTGAATCTAAAAATCAAGTGAATAAAAAATCTGATGAACAGAATAAACTGGTGAATATAATAGAATCAGGGGCATAGAAAGGGAGTGGACTGACAATTCTCGGGGGAAAGGGGTGTGGGGGTGCGGGAAGACACTGGACAAAAATTGTGCACCTATGGATGAGGACAGTGCGGGGGTGGTGGGTGAGGGCAGAGGGTGGGGTGGGAACTGGGTGGAGGGGAGCTATGGGGGGAAAAAAGAGGAAGAACTGTAATAATATGAACAATAAACATTAAAAAATAATAAAATAAAGTGGGTCTTCTGTAGACAGCATATGGTTTGATCATAGTTTAAAAAAAATAAATTCTGTCAATCTCTGCCTAAAATAAATAAATAAATAAATAAATAAATAAATAAATAAATAAATAAATAAATAAATATCTGATATGCAGGGTGTATTTTCATTGTTACAAATTGAACATAATTAAAGTATAATGATTAATCACAAAAACAATATGTAATTATATATGTGTTTTCCGATGGTCTTAGGCGACCCCTGTGAAAGGGTCGTTCGACCCCCAAAGGGGTCGCGACCCACAGGTTGAGAACCGCTGCTCTATGGCCTCCCGGAAGGTCCAGGCCAGGAGACCCCAGATCCCGGCCGGGAAGGGCCAGCCCTCGATTCAAAGCCTTCGTTATGGGGGTCATTTCCGGAGCTGGGAAAGCTGCTCTGTGAAGCCTGCAAGTTCAGGTCCGCCCTGGCCGCGTGGCCCAGCGGGTAGCGCTTCGGCCCAGGCACGAGGGGTCCCGGGCTGGATTCCCGGTCCCGGCAGGTGGCTGGGTTGCAGGTTTAAACCCCTGGGCACGTGTGGGAGGGCTCTCTCTCTCTCTCTCTCTCTCTCTCTCTCTCTCTCTCCTTCATCTCCCCCTCCTCTCTCCCTCCCCCCTCTCTCTAAGAATCAATAGAAAAATACCCTAAAGTGATGATTAATAACAAAACCACAACAAGGAAGTTCAGGCTCAGTCTTCACGCGGGTTTACGCAAATAGGCTGGTTTTCCCTGGACACAGAAACGGAACCGGAACCTCCAGGCGCTGGGACCAAAGCAGAATTGGTTACCATGGCGACCCAAACCGAGTCCAAATCAGGGCCCGAGAGGGGCTCCCAGTGAGAAGGTCCGGAGCCCTGGCCCCCAGGAGCGCCCTCCTGAGGCCGGACCCCCACGAAGCTCCGCCCCCCAGGCCTCCCCAGCCCCAGGGGGGCCCTCACCCCCCTCACCCCGCCCCTCACCCCCCTCACCCCGCCCCTCACCCCGCCCCTCACCCCCCCCTCACCCCACCCCTCCCACCGCCCCTCACCCCGCCCCTCACCCCTCACCCCGCCCCTCACCCCCCTCACCCCGCCCCTCACCCCTCACCCCGCCCCTCACCCCTCACCCCGCCCCTCACCCCGCCCCTCACCCCTCACTCCGCCCCTCACTCCGCCCCTCACCCCGCCCCTCACCCCCCCTCACCCCACCCCTCCCACCGCCCCTCACCCCGCCCCTCACCCCGCCAGGCCCTGTGTCCTCCCGAGCCCCAGCCTCCGGGGAACCTGCCCGGTCGGTGCCCCCCTGGCGCGGGGGCTCCTTGGGAGGGAGGCGGGTCTCAGGAGGAGCCATGCTCTCAGCCCTGAGGTTGTGTCTGACTCAGGAAAGGCCGTGGAGGAGGGGGGGTGGGGGGGAGGGGCAGAGAGACCAGCCCCCCATCCCCGGCCCCCCACCCCCCGCCCGGCCTCCACCAGGTCCGTCCAGGGACCCGCCCCGCTGGCCCCGCACAAGCTGCGCCCAGGCCCGTGTCTGGGTCCAGGGCCACCGGGGGACGGTGAGTCGCTGCCGAGCCGCCTGGGCGGGTCCACAGCCCGGGCTCCGTCCGGCTGCGCCCTGGCCGCTGAGCGAGCCTGTTTGTGTCCTGGACATTCTGGGTTTCCCCGCAGGAGGTGCCTCGCCTGCCAGCAGAGCTTTCCCGTGGCGATTCGCTCGCCTTTCAGCTTTCCTTCTGGCCTTTCCGACCGCTGGCTGGGGCTTGGCCTTTCACGCAAGTGGGTGAGGTGCTTCGCATGGGTCTTTGTTTAAAAAACTAACTTTTTACGTTGGTTTTGAGAGAGTGTTAACCTAAAAACCACTGAAACCTGTAAAGAATTTTTGGGAGTTTATTGGAGCCAAACTGTGGACATAGGCCGGGAAGCAGAACCTCAACGAATTGAGACAATGTCGGGAGAATGGCGGGTTCCACCCGTATTTATACAGCCAATCGAAGGAAAGGGACTGGGTGGGTTCCATGAAATCCATTGGCGATAGACTAGGGAGGGGGGGAAGCAAAGGGGGGAACCCCTGGGACTGGATAAAAGGTGAAATGGTGGACACATGCTTAGGCGGGTGCAGGAACAGTTAACATGACGATGACGGAACTGGTGGTCTCTGTCCTCACCCAGCACATGAGGCTGTGCCCCAGGGGGTCCGGGAAAAGGGAAGTTACACGTTACCCAGACATTTCTAGGCTGTGTTATCACAGATGCAAAAAGACAGACAGGCTCAGTTACGGTAAAGGCTGCCCTTGTCAGGGAAGATACCGGCCCAGGACATAACTGCCCACCATCACTACTTCAGTTAAAGTTTAATTTCAGACCATCCTTTGTGGTGGCTTTAGGTCTGAGTTTGCAAGACGGCCATGCAGGCCTCCCCTGAGCTGTCAGGTCAGCACGTGGCCCCTTTCGTCCACACCTCCCCCTTTTGGCCATAAATCAATCCAAAGGCTGCATTGATGACCAACCGTTTGGTTGGATAATGGAGTCCCACGGTGCCAGGAAGGCTCATTCCTAGGAAGGCTCAGTGTCACCGAGTCTTGCTGAACAGGTGGACCACTGGGGAGGGGCAAGACCATAAGCTTAGATGGCACTTAAGGTCGAATTATTGTTATTTTTTTAAAAAAAGGGCAGGTAAATGGGAGGCAGTCAGGTCCTACATTCCTTGTTGAAAAGGATCTTGGATCATTTCTAATTTTTGAGTGACCGTAATCTGAGTACTTTTGCTGCTTGTCTTCTTTCTTTTTCTTTTTTTTTTTTTTTTTTGTCTTAAGTTTTGTTTTTCTGCCTCTAGTATCACATTTACATACCAGGAACAAAAGTAACAATAATAAACCAGTAACATCGATAGGAACAGAAACTGTCTAATATTTGACAAGGAAAGATCTGAGGGGAAAACAAGTACCTGCTATTGTCCAGAAGTTCCAATTTCTCTTCTGGGCAGTTAATTTCATCCATTCCTATATTGAGACAATATTCACCTAAAATACTCATCTAGATTAGACCCATATATTATTCTACCCTGGGAATTATTAGGGAAGTGTTCTTGGAGAGGTTTGTCCAAGGTAAGTCCTTTATAATAGATACTAGAGGCCCGGTGCACAAAAATCTGTGCACTCGGAGGGGAGGCGGGGTCCCTCAGCCTGGCCTGTGCCCTCTCACAGTCTGGGACCCCTCGGGAGATAACAACCTGCTGGCTTAGGCCTGCTCCCGGGTGGCAGTGGGCAGGCCCAATCCCTAGGTATAGCCCCTGGTTGGGCTCAGAGCAGGGCTGATTGGGGAGTTGGGACACCGCCCCCTGTCATGCACAGAGCAGGGCAGATCGGGAGGTTGTGATGCCACCCTCAGTCATGCTCAGGGTAGGGCCAATTGGGGGGTTGTGGCGCCACCCCCTGTCACGCACAGAGCAGGGCCCATCAGGAGTGTTGGGGCTCTGTACCCTGTCATGCACAGAGCAGGGCCCATCAGGGGGGTTGGGGCTCTGTACCCTGTCACGCACAGAGCAGGGCCGATCAGGGGGTTGAGGAGCTCCCCCGTCACTCACAGAGTAGGGCCGATAGGGGAGTTGGGGCACCGCCCCCTGTCACACACAGAGCAGGGCGGATCAGGGGGTTGGGGCATCACACCCTGTCACACTCAGGGCAGGGCTGTTGGGGAGGTTATGGCTCTACCCCGTCACACACAGAGCAGGGCCCGTGGGGGCGGTTGGTGCGCCGCCCTCTATCACCCACAGAGCAGGGCCGATCAGGGGGTTGGGGCGCTGCCACTGTCACACTCAGGGCAGGGCCGATGGGGAGGTTATGGTTCTACCCTGTCACACACAGAGCAGGGCCCGTGAGGGGGCGTTGGGGCACCACACCCTGTCACACACAGAGCAGGGCCGATCAAGGGGTTGTGGCCACGCCCCCTGTCACACACAGAGCTGCAGGGCGATCAGGGGGTTTGGTCGCTGCCCCCTGTCATGCTGATCCCGGTGCCGGGAGGCCTCGCGGCTCTGCTGATCCTGGTGCTGGGAGGCATATTACCCTTTTACTATATATGATAGAGGCCTGGTGCACGGGTGGGGGCTGGCTGGTTTGCCCTGAAGGGTGTCCTGGATCAGGGTGGGGGTCCTGCTTGGGTGCCTGGCCAGCCTGGATGAGGGGATGATGGCTGTTTGCAGCTGGTCACACACCCTTCAGGGTGGGGGTCCCCACTGGGGTGCCTGGCCAGTCTGGGTGAGGGGCTGAGGGCTGTTTTCAGGCTGGTGGGTGACTGAAGCTCCCAACCGCTCCTTTTTTTCTTTTTTTAAAATTCTGGGCCAGCTTTAGCTCTGAGGCTTGACTCCAGCTCTGAGGCCTCTGCTGCTGAAAGCAGGTATCTAGTTTGTTTGGGTTCTATAATCGAAACACTGTTTCAACTCCAGCTCTGAGATCCTGGCTGGCTGAAAGCAGGCTTCATGGGTTTTGTTTAGCTTCTATTTGTAACAATGTTTCCAACTGCAAGCTCAGAGGCCGGCAGCGGCAGGCGGGGAACGTTGGTTTCCTCTGTCACTGAAGCAAGCAAGCCTCATGTTTGCTTCAAGCTGCCTGGCTGCCGGCCGCCATCTTGGCTGGCAGTTAATTTGCATATCGCCCTGATTAGCCAATGGGAAGGGTAGTGGAGGTACGGCTAATTACCATGTTTCTCTTTTATTAGATAGGATAACATTCCAAGACAACAATTTCTTGGTAATTAATAATTCCTGTAAAATTACATAGAGAATAATATAAAATCTGTATACCTTTAGATTCAATTATAATTTCAGCATATACAGAATAAACAATAGGTAAGATTTAAAATGAGGCACCTGGCGTATTGAGATCAGTGTCCTGTGCATTGAAAATAATTCATAAACTCCCAATCTGTGAAATGCAGATTCCGGAGTATCACCGACAGACACCCCACAGGGAACCATCACTTTGGCTTGCCCGGTGTCCCGGACTGGACACCTGCCCCCCTGAGAGTTTCCTGTTTGAACTTGGCTCTGAATCTTTGCAAGTTCCTTTCTGAAGCAGACTGAAATTCCTATAACACTCATTTCAACAAAATATATGTATATAAATAGAACAGTTATTAATTTTTATTTGACAAAGCTTCCCATGTAATGTCAAGTATATTAAATTGGCCTAATTTAGTTCAAAGTATTTTTTTTAGAAGAGAGAATAAATCCTGAGTCATTCCAGGGCCATTGGAATGTCCCAAAGCTATCTCTTGGTTAAAATCTCAAAATTTAACTTGGAAAGACTGTTAAATATACACAACCCAAAGATTACATCACACACTCTTTGTAATTATTCTAAACATATCAGTTAAGCTTAAACCGGTTTTAATATTAAAAATTTGGTTTGGCCCTGACCTGTTTGGCTCAGTGGATAGAGCATCGGCCTGTGGACTGAAGGGTTCTGGGTTCGATTCCGGTCAGGGGCATGCACCTTGGTTGCGTGCACATCATGGATGTTTCTAACTCTCTATCCCTCTCCCTTCCTCTCTGTAAAGAAAATCAATAAAATATATTTTTAAAAAATTTTGGTTTGAACTATAGAATTAATCCCCCCCCACTTTTTTAGGCCAATAAAATATTATATTCTAGGTTGAAATTTTACCACAGGTAGTACACAGACACATATAAACATAAAGACTATAATATATTTTGAACTACTAATTTTTTGAGGGAAAATGCAAGAATTATTCTCCTTAAAAATGAATTTCCATATTTCATGCCTTCTGTTATCACAACCATGTAATTTCTCCCAACTTAGTTTGAACTTTTAACTCCTGGAGGCCTCAAATTTTTAGGTAGCAATTTAAATATGTAGCATTTCTGAGATTAGTAATACTTTCACATTTTTAAGGATATCTATACTAATAAAAGAGAAAAATGGTAATTGGCGTACGACGATACCCTTTTCATTGGCTAATCAGGGCTATATGCAAATTAACTGCCAACTAAGATTGGCAGTTAACTACCAACAAGATGGCGGTTAATTTGCATATGTAGGCACAATGCGGGGAGGTGAAAGGGAAAGCAGGAAGAAGCCCCCTGCCACTGACAGTGATTGGAAACCCAGGGGGGAGCTAAGAGCTGGGGGGCAGGGCAAAGGCAGCCCTGGGGCCGCCTTTGCCCTGCCCCCCAGCCATGATCTGAGAATCAGGTGCCTTTTTCGCCCTGGCCAGTGATAGCAGGAAGTAGGGGTGGAGCCAGCGATGGGAGTTGGGCACGGTCGAAGCTGGCAGTCCTGGGAGCTAGGGGTCCCTTGCCTGGGCCTAAAGCGAAGCCCACGATCGCGGGGCCGCTGCAGCTGTGGGTTCCCGCTGCCTGGGCCGGACGCCTCAGCCAGAGGCTTCCTGCAGGGGCAGGGGCAGAGCCCGTGTGATCGCGGCACCCCCCGCTGCCACTGCAGGTCCCCACTGCCCGGGCCGGACACCTAGGTCGGAGGCGTCAGGCCTGGGCAAGGGGCCGATCCTGCGATTGGAGGGTGATGGGGGTCAACGCCTGAGGGCTTCCCAGTATGTGAGAGGGGACAGGCTGGGCTGAGGGACACTTCCCCCCGCCCCCCCCCAGTGCACGAATTTCGTGCACCGGGCCCCTAGTATTTCAAATAAAACCCAAGACTTATTTCATTAATAGATTCAAATCTATCCTCTAGGTTTTTCATAGGAGGCAAACTGAGATTAATATTTCAGTACTGTGTTATTTCAAAATACCTAGATATTTAATAATTTTTATTTTTTAATTCAGCAGACTTCAAAGTTTGAAGTTACCAAAGACTTTGGAAAACTATGTGTAGGCATATATCATTACCGCTGAAAAGGTGTTTTGTTTTTTTTAACCATATACCCTTCATTTTAGTGATGTATTTTTGCCTTAACAACTTTGAGACTTTAAAGCCAATTATTCCCTAAAGCATTTCCTCGCCCAGTTTTGTAGCAAGCGAGGATTTATTGAGCTGGCCAGCGACTACAGTTACAGCACCCTGCCGAAGCAGAGGCTGAACTGCAGTACCGACTACAGGAGTTACATTTTATTATTAAATTCTGTGGAGGCCCAGAGAAAATGTGTCTTTCAAATTCTGAGCCCCCCACTATGGAGGAAACTCGCTTTATTTATACTTTTTCCAGTCCTTTGTCTCCCAAATTTGGAATGAGACTTCCGGGCCTTTGGAGAAAGCAGGCCTGCGTGCTGGGAAGGGGCCATGAGACCCTATCTCAGGGCCTGGCCTGATGTCAGTACCTTCCTGTCTGTGTGTTTTAGGAACAGACAGCACAGCATGACCCGCCTGGCCGAAGCGCCAGATATGCAGCGCAGCACAACAGGGATCGCTCGGCAGCCTTCAGCGGCGCTAATGTGAGAGTGCTGCTCTGGTTCCTGCAGAACCGGGAGGGACGCGAGGGGCGCGGGGTGGGGGGGTGGGGGGGGTGGGAGTGGGGGTGCCTCGGTGGAGCAGGAGGAGCAGGAGCAGCAGGAGCTGGCCAGGGGGCGTGGCTGCGGGGGCGTGGCTGAGGGGCGTGGCTGCGGGGCGTGGCGGAGGTGTGGGGGCGGAACTATTGGGCGCGGCGTGGAGTGACGGCGGGGGCGTGGCGGAGGTGTGGGGGCGTGGCTGTGGGGCGGGGCGGGGCGTGACGGCGGGGGCGTGGCGTGACGGCGCCGCGGGGAATAGAAAGTGAAAGGGTTTTTCTGGCTCCAGCTGTCCCGGCGCCGCCCCCACGCGCGCCGTGGCCCGGGGAGGACGTGAGACACGTGCTGAGCCTCCGCGGCTTCTGCCGCTGAACGAGCGGGACTCGCGGGACCACGACGGGCCGATCTCTTCTCTCTCCGTCTCCGTCTCTCTCTCCTCCTTGAATTTATGGGGGAGACACCGGTTGAACTCTCTCGGGTTTTAAATAAAATAAAAGAGGAATAAACGTTTGCTGTGACCCCACCCGCGGATGTGGAGAGAGAGAATGGAGGGGGGAGGAGAGAGGCGGCGCCGCAGCGGATCAGGCCAGGTCGCCGGCCGCCCGGGTGGGTGCCCCGCCTCGGTACCCGCCCCGCCTGGGTACCCGCCCCGCCTCGGGACCCGCCCCCGCGGACGCTCTGCCGGGAAGGAAGCCTCCGCAGGTTTTTGGTTTTGTTACGAAAAGTCCACTTCCTTTTTTTTGTTTGTTTTCTGCAGATTTTTTCTTCCTCATCCGGGAATCGCACAGGATGGAATCGCTGCCGACCCGCCCACGTCCGGGGTATATAACCCACCGGCCGGGCCCGGCCCCCCACTCGGCCACGCGCCATGGGGCTCGCGCTGTGGCTGTTCCTGCTGCTCCCGCTGCTGCGGGTCCCGGTGAGCGAGCTGCGCCGCCTGCAGGGCCGCCCGAGGGTGGGGGCGGCAGGCAGCCCCGGGTCTAACGGGGCGGGGAGCGGAAACCAGCCCGGGCGGCGCGGCACCTGGGCGGCTGGCGGGGGTGGGGGCCGGGGGTTGCGGGCGCCCCGGTGGACGTGCGGCCACGGGGCGGGCAGGTGGCCTGGGTGAGTGTTTTAAAGGCGCCTTTTTAAAACTGTTTTTATTGTGTCTGAGAGGAAGAGCGGAGGGAGCGGGGACGCGGGTGCGAGACGTGGACCCACAGGTGCCCCTGCCGCCCGCGCTCTGGATCCGGCCCGCAGCCCGGCTGGTGCGCTGACGGGGGCGGGGTGGGGGGCGGCGGGGGCTCTGGGTCTGGGGGTCGCCCTCCCCCCCGAGACACGCCGGGGGCTGGACGCCCGCTCTGGGGGCAGCTGGATATTGGGCCCAATTCGGGGCCTTCCCGCGGCGGTGCCGCCGGGCCGCGCGCCCCCTCGCCCCTGGCGGGGCCCCTGGAGGCAGCGGCCGGTGGGCCCGACCGCAGGGGCCGGAGGGGGCGAGGGTAGGACCCCCAGTCTCTGGAGGGGCCCAGAAAGGAGAGAAGGAACCCCTGCTTCTCTCCCCGGCCTCACTCGGAAAGGGTTCCCGCAGGTGCCGGGTCAGGCCCACCCCACCTCCTCCGGGCGCCCTGCCTGCTCCTTAGAGCTGCTGGCCGGGTGGGCGGCCACTGTCCAGCGTTTAGGCTGGGCCACCCCGGGTTCTGTCTGTGCTGATGTTGATGTTGTGACTAAATTCTTCTCCCGTGTGAAACCTGTGCGTGGTGACAGCTCCCCCCAGAGATGGGACGAGGAGGCCGCGGGCCCGCCTGTGGAGCCAATGCGCACGTGACCCCGGTTCCTGGGCCCCGGCTCGGGGAGCCCCTGGCTGCCTCTTTCCTGAGGCTGCTACATGCAGAGCCATGACAGTGACCCTCCCGTTCCAGGGCGGCGGCCCAGGCGGTGCTCCGTGTGGACGGGGCGTGCTGTGGACCTGCCGGGGTGACAGTGGGAGGGATGGGGGGGCGAGAACGCGGTGAAACAAGGCTCCTGTTTTTGCAGCTGACCCTGAGCCCCTCGAGCAACCTGTCATCGGAGCGGTGCCCGGCAAAGCCGAGCCCGGGCAGCAGGTGCGGGCCCAGGGAGTACTGGTCTGGGAGGCACTGCTGCCAATGCTGCCCCGCAGGTGAGTGGGGGCGGGTTCTGTCCATTGGGCCCGCACTGAATGCACGTCGAGCCATGGCTCTGACGGGGCGGCAGGGAGGAAGCGGCCGGGCACCATGCTGGCCAGCGGACCACGTGTCCACCTTGGGGCCTTCCAGGCTGGGCCCTGGGACCCCCATGGCGACCGGGACGCTGGGCTGTGCCCGGGCAGCTGGTGGCGAGCCCTGGGCCGGGGGGGGCGGAGCGCTGGGCTGGGGTCCTGCCGCCTTGACTGACCCTGGACCAGAGGCGCATCCTGGGGGCCTCAGAGGTGTGTCGTGGGCGGGGGGCGGGGTCCCGGGTGCCCCACCACACAGCTGTCGGGGAGCGATTGCTTCGTCATTTCCACGACCTGGTGACAGGCAGAGATTACTCCAATGCTGACGCCCAGGGACAGGGATTTGCAGTTTCTCACCAGAGGGGCCGGCCCAGGGCCTGGCGTGGAGGCCGCACAGCGGGGCGCCGGGCGTGCCTGGTGGGTCTGACCGCACCCCGACCTCTTGCACAGGCCAGTATGTCCGCAAGCCGTGCAGCAGCCCCCACACCCAGGGCGAGTGTGAGGCGTGTGACACAGGGACCTACACGGGACATGCCAACGGCCTGCCGTCCTGCCAGCTGTGCACCACCTGCCGCAAGGGTGAGTCCCAGCCCCTTGAGTCTTGACCTTGACCCCGAAGCCCCTTTTTTAATTTTTTAAATATATTTTTATTGATTTCAGAGAGGAAGGGAGAGGGAGATAGAAACATCCATGATGAGAGAGAATCATGGATCAGCTGCCTCCTGCACACCCCCCACTGGGGATCGAGCCTGCAACCCCGGCATGTGCCCTTTACCCGATTTGAACCCGGGACCCTTTAGACCAAAGGCTGACACTCCATCCACCCAGCCAACCAGCCAGGGTAAGAATATTTTTTTTTTAATTAAAAAAAAAAAAAGTGTTTTCTGAAGGTCTAAACCTGAAGATAATTCACAAAAGAAAAATCAATGGGAGAAATACCCTGGAGTGATGATTAACCGAATAAACAAATAAATAGATAAATAAATAAAATCAATCAAAATATAATTAAAGAAAAAGAAAGGGTCTCTGAGAGTGAAGAGGTGGACCGTTTTGTGTCCGCCAGAGCCGGTGCCGCATGTGGGGCGCAGGGCCGTGGGGATCCTGGCCCAACGGGAGATGTGGGGTCAGTGCCAGCCTCGGAGGAAACACTGGGTGTAGTGGGTGACGTTCCCACGGGCCAACCCCACTCCCCACCGCCCGCCTGCCTCCGTCTAGACCGGGGCCCACTCTCCCCGTGTGTCAGAGCCCGGCTGGTGTGCGGTGGCATCACCGGGAGCCGCCCATGTCCACTGGCAGAGTCCCAGCCCCGGTGCCTGACCCAGCCTCCCCTCCCCCCGCAGACCAGGAGGAGGTGAGTGACTGCACCCCGACACAGGACCGGCGGTGCCAGTGCAAGACCGGGGAGTACTACTGCGACTCTGAGCACTGCCCGGAGGGCTGCTACCGCTGCACCAGGTACGGCCTCGGGCGCGGGCAGCCGCACAGCCTAGCCCCCCGCCGCCCCCCCCCCTCCCCCCGTGGCGTGTCTGCCTCGGGTTCTGCCGCGGCCCGCGGTTCTCCATCTGTGACCTGGTAGCACCTGCCACGTGGAGGCACCTGCAGATGAAATCCAACCAGTGGCCTGGCTGTTCCCACCGGGGCCGCCCTGGGGCCAGGGCTCCGTCCACCCAGAGCCACGACCCGCTCCTCCCACCAAAGCCCCCCTGGAGTCGGCACAGACGCCAAAGCACAGAACCTGCCCGGGTCCCCGAGGGCTGGAGGGCGGGGCTTGGGAGAGGCAGAGGCCCGAGGAGGGAGGGAGGTGGAAGCCATAGCCCGGGAGCCAGGAACCAGGTGTGGGCAGGGCCGGCCCCGCGGGCTCTGGGAGGACCCTCCTGCCTCCTGGGCTCTGGGTGGCAGCGCCCCTGGCGCTCCTCCTAGACCTGCTGCTGTGGCCTCTGTCTGTCCGCCATCGCGCCGCCTCCTGTCTGCGTCTCTGGGCCGCTCCCTGTGAACAGGCTCCCCTTAGGAGGACGCGGTCACGGGAGGCCCGGCTCCTCCGCGATGGCCTCCCTTTAGCGCCGTCACACACACAGATTTCCTAAGAAGCTTCATCCTGAGGCCCCGGGTGGGTTCGATGGGGGGACCTTCTGGGAGACATGACAGCGATGAAACCCCTGGCAAAATAGCTCCCTTTTTAAAAGAAATGGATTTGTATTGATGTCAGAAAGGAGGGGAGAGGGAGAGGAACGGCAATGATGAGAGAATCATGGATCAGCTGCCTCCTGCACGCCCCCCACCGGGGATGGAGCCCGCAACCCGGGCCTGTGCCCTGACCGGGAATCGCACCGTGACCTCCTGGCTCCTAGGCCGACGCTCCTCCCCTGAGCCCCCCGGGTGGGCAGAGCAGCGCACTTTGTGAGGCGCGTTGTGGGCCCTTCAGTGCAACTCAGACCATGTGACCTGTGGCCCTGGGACCTGACAAGTCCGAAGTAGGAGCCGCCTGCAGGTCCGGTTCGATCAGGGCTCTGCTTCTCTCGACTCCTTTGCCCGCCCATCTCCATGGGCTTCCTCTCGGGGCTGCTTCCTCTCGGTGCGGCTGTGGCTCCCGCAGGTGCAGTCCTCAGAGCCGCACCCCAGGGGCCCCGAACTCCCTCGCTGTGCTCTCAGCGGTCCCGGAGCCGGGTGAGCCGATGGTCTGGGAAAGCCCGGCACACGCTGTTGGAGCCTGGGGCCCTCCGGGGCGGGGGCCAGCCTGGCCGGGAAGTGATGCTCTGGGTCCTTCACTCCTTCCTCTCAGCTGTCCCGGCGCCACCCTCCAGACCTGCACCCCCACGAGGGACACCAAGTGCGCCCCAGTAGCCCAGCCAGAGCCAGGTAAGCGGCCCCGCCTCTTCCACGGCAACCAGCCTGTGCACAGAGGGCACCGCCCGGCTCTGGGCCGGGGTCAGTGCTCAGCTCTGCCCCGTAGAAAAGAGGCTGCAGGCAGGAAGGGGTGGGTGTGCGTGGCCGGGTTCCAAGAAAACGTTATTTTTTTCTAATATATTTCTATTGATGTCAGAGAGGGAGGGAGAGGGAGGGAGAGAAACATCTATGATGAGAGAATCATGGACCGGCTGCCTCCTGCATGCCCCACACTGGGGATTGGGCCCGCAACCCGGGCCTGTGCCCTGACTGGGAATCGAACCCTGACCTCCTGGTTCATAGGTTGACCCTCAGCCACTCAGCCAGCAGTGGGGGGGAGTGCGGGGAGGGCTTAAAGCACATTTAATGCCCATCCCTCCACAAAAAGAACATAGTTAGGACCTAATCTGTGATTAAACACAAGTGGTCAGAGCAGTGCTGGTCGTGTTGGGTCAGTGGTTAGAGCATCAGCTGGTGGGTTCGATTCCCAGTCAGGGGCACGTGCCTGGGTTGCAGGCTTCATCCCCAACCCGGTCGGGGGTGCGGCAGCCCATGGATGTGTCCCTCACACTGTCACATCCACGCTTCTCTCTCTGTCTCTCCCTCTCCTCCCTCCCCTCCCTCTCTCTACAAAAATCAATGGGAAAATGTCGTCGGGTGAGGATTCAGGAGAAATAAATGCACTTCAGGAAGCTGTCGGGGGAGCAGGCCCCGTGGCAGGGTCACTGCCGTCCCTCCGCCTCCTGGGCTGGCCCGGCGCCGGGGCCACAGCTCTGATGGGCCTGCCCTCGCCCGGGTCCCTGTGGTGGCTCCGCCGGGTGCTGTAATGTCACCTGGGAGACCGGCCCCCGAGCGGCCTCAGCAGCTGGCTCCTGGGTGGCCCTGCCCCGTCCCTCGGGCCACCTGGCCGGGCCTTCCCGCAGTCACCATGGGGTCCTCTCCCTTGTCCCCACCTTCGGGGGGGGGCTGCCTACTGGCCCGGGAGTCTGACGGTCACCCCAGAGCCCCACCCTGGGGCACCGGACCTTCGCCCTCTTCTGGGAGGGCGGACCCTGCGGGCAGCGAGTCCTTCCGCGAGGGACGTGCTTACCGGCTACAGCGCTCTGTGCCCCCAGGACCCCCAGCCGGTTCCCTGTCTGTCAGCGCCTTGGTTGTGTCTGTGGTTGCCATTGTCATTGCCATCGCCATTGGCATCCGCATCGCCATCGCCTGGTGGAGAAGACGAGGTAAGCGGAGGAGAGCGCTCCGGACGGGAGAGCAGCAGCGCGGCCGGGGTCCCGGCAGGTTCTTGACCGGCGTTTTCCATTTAAAATACAGCTGCGCTCACTTCCTTATTCATTTTTAATATATTTTTGTGGATCTCAGAGAGGAAGGGAGAGGGAGAGGGAGACATCCATGATGAGGGAGAATCATGGATCGGCTGCCTTCTGCTCGCCCCACACTGGGGATCGAGCCCGAAACTGGGGCCTGTGCCCTGACCTGGAATCCAACTGTGACCTGGCTCCTAGGTCGATGATCAGCCACTGAGCCACACTGGCCGTGCTGGAGTCACTTTCTCACTCGGGGCCCCTGTGCCGTGTGCAGTGTGCAGCTGACCAGGTGCAGGGCTGCAGAGCTCGGCCCCGCGGTGGCTCAGACGGCGCACATGGGGGGGGTCATGGGGGGGAAGCAGGGAGAGCCCGGGGCTGCTCCGCCCGGGTCGGGGGGCAGGGGAGTGCACCGAGGTCACTCACATCCCTCCGTGTGCCCACAGGGGTGCTGCTTCCCCAGTGGCTGTGCCGGTTCAGGACAGGTAAGTGCGTTCCCTGCTGCGAATCCCAGGCCTTGGCCTCCGAAGTCCGCGTGCGGTTCACGTCAGGGGCAGCCCCGTGCCCTGTGGGTCGTATTTCGGATCTCTCCCACTTCTCCCCGCGCCCTCCTCCCGGCCCCCCCACCCAGGCCTTCACCGTGGTGGTTCACTATTCCCCAGTATCCGGGGGTGCGTGCCTTTATCTGCCACATGTCTGCCCGGCTGGCTGTGCGGTCGGTTTGCTCGCACCGGGTTCGCCAGGAGCAGGCCTGTGCCGCGTGGTGGCCCAGGACGCGATCGTGTCACTGGTGATGGGAGTCCAGCTCCACGGCCCTCTGGTGGGGTCAGGCCCGGACAGGTGGCCCCTCAGTGACCGACGGCAGCAAGCGCGCTGACTGTGTCTTCACTTGCGTTTCTTCTGTCTGATTTTCAGCGACGTCGGGGGAGCCAGGCAGCCATGTAAGTGTCTCCCTGGGCTGTTCCCGGTGGGGGCCTCGGGCCTGGAGGGCAGGGGCGACAGCAGGGTGCGGGAGGCCGCCGGGTCCCTGCCTGCATGCACAGCTCAGCTTCCGGGGCGGCGTCTGCACCCCTTTACTCGAGCCCCGAATGTCTGCTGGAAAGAGACTCACACCCCCCTGGTCGGGCCCGTGTGGGATCGGAGGCGCAGGGGCCAAGGGCTTCGTACGGGTTTCCCGGGGCTTAAAAACCGCAACTTACTGTCCCCGACCCGGGGCCCAGAGGCCCACAACGCAGGGGCCGGGGGGGGGGTGGGCTCCCTGGGAGGCCCTGGGGGTGGGGGTCCTCCGCCCCTGCCCGCCTCCCCTGGGGGTGCCGCCGTCCGGGGCGCTCCTCGGCCTCCGCACTCACCTGGCCGCCTCCAGGCGTCGCTCTGAGCAGTCCTCACAGGGACACTCGGCCGTCACTGGGTTTGGGGCGCGCTCTCACCCAGTGGGGCCTCTGCCACAAAGACCCCATTTCCAAATGAGGCCCCTTCACAGGTGGGGGTAGGACGGGGACACGTCTTTCTGGGTCACCATTCAGCCCTGTCTTTTAAGAAATAATGTTCCTATTGATTTCAGAGAGAGGAGGAGGAGGAGAGAGAGAGAGAGAGAGAGAGAGAGAGAGAGTAGCATCGATGATGCCCTGGCCGGTGTTGCTCAGGGGATAGAGCGCCGGCCTGCGGTCTGAAGGGTCCCGGGTTCGATGCTGGTCAAGGGCAGGTACCTGGGCTGCAGACTCCTCCCCAGCTGGGCCCTGATCAGGGCTCGTGCAGAAGGCAATTAATCCATGTGCTTCTCTCACATCAGTGTTTCTCTGTCTCTCCCTCTCTCTTCCACTCTCTCTGAAAATCAATGGAAACATATCCTCGGGTGAGGCTTAAAAATTAAAAAAAAAATGTGGAAGCATCGGTGATGACAGAGAATCATGGACCAGCTGCCTCCTGCCCGTCCCCCACTGGGGATGGACCCCGAAACCCGGGCCTGTGCCCTGACCTGGAATCCAACCTGACCTCCTGGTTCATAAGTTGACGCTCAACCACTGAGCCACACCGGCCGGGCGCCACCCTTGTCTTGGGCCAGAGCTGGAACCTGAGCCCATGAAGTGTTTTTCTCTCAACGCACAGCCCAGGCTGACCCTCCGGCACCGCAGCCTGTCCCCCCCTGACCCCCACCCCGGAGTGGCTTGCGGTTTGGGGGTGGATGTGCTGCGGCTCCTGTCACCACAGGAATGGCTTTGTCCTTTAGGCGATACTGCGACCCACGGACCCTGTGAGGGGCCCCCCGGTCCCCGGCGCGGAGATAACGCCGCTGTTGCCGGAGAAGGCTGACACCCCGACGCCTGGTGCCCTGACCCACCCGCGACCTTTAGCCAACCCCGACTTCGACCCCGACCCTGACCCCAACCCTGATACCGACCTCGACCCTGACCCCGACCCCGACCCTGATACTGACCTCGATCCTGACCCCGACCCCGACCCTGACCCTGACACCGACCCTGACTCTGACCCCGACCCCGGGGCAGGAGCGGAGCTGCAGGTGGAGGTGGCGGGAGGCGGCCTGGTAGCCCCAGAGGCTGCGCCCCCGACTCCTGCTGCCGCTGCCCCGGGGGCCCAGGCCCAGGCTGAGATGGACGCCGGCCTCCGTCATTGAGCAGGTGAGGGCTGGGGGGTCGGCCAGTGGGGGGGCAGTGAGGCTCGCTTGCTGAGCACCTGCTGAGTGCGCTCCGTTAGGGCTTTTGTCATTGCTTGTCTGCGCCTCCCGGGCCGCCCCCCCCAGGCCACGGACCAGCCGCTGGAACCACAGACTGTCTCCCGGCCCTGGAGGCCATGGCTGAGCTCACGGCGTCCGTCCGTGGGCCGGTCCCCCCGGGGCTGTGAGGGGCCTTGGCCTCCTGCTGCCCGTGGTGTCAGGCGATCTGTGGGCTTCCTGGGTGTGTGGAAGTCCCCGCTCCGCCCTGCAGTTCACGCTGCGTCCGCCCTGCCAGCGTGTCTGTCCATCAGCGGGACCCGTCCTGCTGGACCGGGGCCTCCCATTCACCCCTCCACCTGCGGCCTCCTCTCTCCACATCCGGCCGGTCCACCGCTCGGGGTCCGGACCCAATGTCTTTGGGGACAGGACTCAACCCATTGCAGCCCCCCCCCCCCCAGCCTGTTGTCCACGGGGACAGTGACCCCGAGGGGCACAGACTCAGCGAGTGTGCCCGCCGGGTGCCGCCCCTGGGAGCCACGGCAGGAGGGGCCCCGTTGCCAGGGCTGACACCTCCACTGCCCCCACCGCCGCGCCCCCGTGAGGCCGCCAGGCTGTCCTGGGACCACGCTCTCTTCCCTCCTCAGGATCATAAATGAGGATTTTGTGACGGACACGCCCCGCCCTGACGGTGAGTCCTCCGGCTTCTTGCTCCGTGGTGACGTCCGGGCTGAAGGCGGGACGTTCTGTGGCCTCAGCCTCGCTCACCTTCTCCGATGACCTTGGGGAAACGGGCTTCTTCAAGGATAAGTTTTGGTCCTAAAGGAAGGTCGCGGGTGCTTGGTGTGAGCGTGCTCGCAAATTTCTGAGGAAACACGCGTGGCTGGTAGGGAGGCTCTGTCACCTCGGCCAGCAGGGCCCTCCTGGCTGTGGGCTGCTATGACTGGTGTAAGAGTAAGGACTTCTTTTTAAACATATATTTGTATTGGTTTCAGAGAGGAAGGGAGAGGGAGACACCAAGGATGAGAGAAAATCATGGATCAGCTCCCTCCTGCACGCCCCACACTGGGGATCGAGCCTGAAACCCAGCCACGTGCCTCTACGGGGAATAGGACCCTCACCTCCTGGTTCCTAGATCAATGCTGAACCACTGAGCCACACCTTCCAGGCCCCCAGGTGCTTTCTGGAACCCCATCCTCTCGGGCAGCTCTGGGAGGTCTCCCCACTTCACAGGTCAAAGTTCCGGCAACCTGAGCCCACGAGGCTGCAGAACTCGCCCAGGCCTCAGACCCCAGCCAGGCTCCCCTGGCCGCAGCCTCGTCCGTCCTGCGGGTCCCACCGCCTCTGGGAGCCGGAGAGCAAGCGCAGGGCCAACCTCCGCACACCCATCCCCCGCCCCAGGGCTGCCAACTCCCCGGATCCTGGGTCCCTTCTCCAGGGCCATGGGCGCCAGGACGAATGAGCTGCAGGCAGGTCAGGAGCCACGCCGGGTCCTGGCCACACGTCTTCGTTCTGGTTTCCTTTTTTCAACCACCAAGAGGCTGATTGTGAACGCGGACATGAGGTCCCAGGCGGGACGGGAGGAACCTATGACGTCAATGGGGCTGGAAGGAAATGGCTTCGAGACGCAAGACCACGGAAGCCCGGATCCGACCCGCGTGGCGGTGCAATGTTGCTCGGCCGGAAGGACCCGCTGGGAGGGAGCAGCCGTTCGCGCTCCTGGCGGCCTCCACACCACGGACTCTCCCAGACCTATTGGCCAGAGGAAACCTCTCAGGTCGGCCCTGGCCAGTGCCGCTCAGTGGACAGAGCATCAGCCTGCGGACTGAGGGGTTCCAGGTTAGATTCCGGCCGAGGGCACAGGCCTGGGTTGCGGGCACATCCCCAGTGGGGGCGGTGCAGGAGCCGCTGATCAGTGATTCTCTCTGATCATTGATGTCTCTCTCTCCCTCTCCCTTCCTCTCTGAAATCAATAAAAAAATATATATTTTTAAAAATCTCTTACCTCAGGCCCTAACTGGTTCGGCTCAGTGGATAGAGCGTCGGCCTGCGGACTGAAGGGTCCCAGGTTCGATTCCAGTCAGGGGCATGTATCTTGGTTTCGGGCACATCCCCAGTAGGAAGTGTGCAGGAGGCAGCTGATCGATGTTTCTCTCTCATCGATGTTTCTAACTCTCTATCCCTCTCCCTTCCTCTCTGTGAAAAATCAGTAAAATATATTTTTAAAAAGAAAAATCTCCTGTGTTGGCATTCGGGCGGGGCCCACAGGAGGGGAGGTCTGGCCCTGCCGTGACCTTGGCGGGTGTCAGAGGTCACAGCATCCAGTTTCTGTCCCGGGTCCATCCCTTTGGCGCCTCCGCGATCCCCAGATGGGCCGAGCGCCTCCTGCTCTGAGGAGAGTCCCTGGAAAGCTTCCCGGGGGGTGGGGGGGGTCAGGGCAGGCAGGGGCGTCACTGCCTGGGTCCCAGGGGCCCTGAGCTGGTGGGCGGGACCCGCTGAGGGTGCTGGGTGGCCCCGGTCCCCCAGGCTCTTCCCAGGCGCTGCACCCCGCGGGCTGGAGGGTTGTCTCTGCCCCCAGCCCCCTCCCCGGGCTCCTTGGTCTCTGAGTCCTGGGATGCCCCCTTGGCCAGAGCCGGGCGTGGCATGAACTGGGTGACATGTATGAGCAAGTGGAGGACAGGCACCCAGTGGCCACTCTGAGCTGTCATTTCTTCAGCTGGAGGAGGCCTTTCTTTTTCCTTTTTTTTGGGTTAATCTTCACCTGAGGATAGATTTTTGGCGAGAGCGAGAGGGAGGGGGAGGGAGAGACATGGATGGGCTCCCACTTGCATGTGTCCCAACGGGGACCAGAGAGTGAACCTGCAACAAGGCACGAGCCTTGAGCAGGAATCAAACCCGAGACCCTTTGGTGTGCAGGCTGGCGCTCTACCCACAGAGCCACACGGGCCAGGGCTCAAGAGACGTGGTTTTGTTTTGTTTTGTTATTGATTTCAGAGAGGAGGGGAGAGGGAGAGAGAGATAGAAACATCCATGATGAGAGAGAAGCACTGATCAGCTGCCTCCTGCACACCCCCTACTGGGGACCGAGCCCACAACCCGGGCATGTGCCCTTGAACAGAATTGAACCCGGGACCCTTCAGGCCACAGGCTGACGCCCTATCCTCTGAGCCAAACCGGCCAGGGTCAGGGACCTTTTTTAAGTGCCTCCTAAGATGTTCTTCTGTCCAAAGGCTGTGTGACCTAGTACACCCTTCGATACCTGAAACTCCAGTGAGAGAGAATGTGCGCAGCCCTATGCTCAGAGCACGTGCCCTCAGCCGTCGCGTGGGTAAAGCCGGGGCACGTTCCGCCTGGAGAACATGCAGCCGTAAGAAAGGAGGGTCCCTGACCCTTCGCGACAGACGGAGGGACCTGGAGCGGATTCTGCTGAGCGCAAGGAGCCGGTCAGAGAAGGACAAGCATCACGTGATCTCACCCATGTGGCATCTAACGAACAAAATACACTGATGGACAAGTTGATCCCGAGCCATGGGAGCAGGGACCAGACTGTGGCCCTGGGGGGGGTGGGGGGGGGGAGAGGCGCGGAGAGACCAACCAAAGGCCTGTATCCGTGAATCATGCTTTCCCATCAGGAGTGAGGTGCATTGAATTCTCCCCTCCAGCCCCCAGGGGACGCCCTGCTCTGACCTTTCTTATATACAGCCCGTGTCTCGTTACTGTTTAATCTATAAATAAACCCTTTAAAAACAAAAAGGACATAGAATGTGACAATTTAACAAAAAGGAAGGGAAATATACGGGAAAATTGTTCACCGCACAATCCCCTGCGGCGGTAACAGTGAAACCGACTCCGCGGCCCGTTCTCTCTCGTTTTCACCTGAGTGACCTGTGCCTCCTCATACAGGTTCCGGCATGAAAGGGTTTTCCGGTGGAGAAGAGAATTGTTCAGATGGGAGACGGTGCAGCATGCGGTTCCGCTGTAACTGGTTCCGCTGTAACTGGTTCCGCTGTAACTGGGTCTGCTGGGCCCTGAGGGGGCGGTTTGTGCTCTGCCCTCTGGTTGGGGAGGAGAGGGGCCGACCATTCGCTCTTAAGTGCCCTGGCTGAGGGACGTTGGGGTTGAGTAGGTGGCTGCAGCCGCTGGGCATCTAGTCTTCCCAGCTGCGAACCGCTGGTTCCCTGTCTGCCTTGTTCCCTGTCCCCTGGACCGGCTCTGCCCGTGTCTCCCGCCCTCGGAGTGGCCTCGCCTCGCCGCAGCCTGGCGCTCTGCCCAGCACCCAGCGTGTCCTGGGGACGCCCCTCCAGGGCGCTCTGGGGGGGGGGCTTTGGCTGGATGGCGTCCCCTCCCCCTGAGGAGCACGGCCCCCGACCACGGACACCCCCTGGCCCCGCAACCACAGCCCCTGGGACCCCGGAAGAACTTGGCCCAGTGTGAGCAGGTCGGGGCTCTGCGCACCCTGCAGCGGGAGAGCCACCCCCCCCCAGGCCCGTCGGGGGGGCAGCCCAGGGCCCAGGTGCCAGGTCAGCACCCAGGGCCCTGCTGGGGCGCCCTCAGCAGCGAGGGGGGCAGTCAGGCCGCTCCACCCGCCAGGCCTCCTCTCTGCCCCCTGCCTGTCGCCCTCTGACCCCCCCTCCAGCAGGGCCCCCTGTGGGCCGCGCTGTGTCCCTGCCCGCCCTCCCCGTGGGACCTGAGGCGCCGGGGCTGGTAGTGAAGCATCCATCTTATATAAGAACTGCTTTTTGAAATAATAACCCTACTATTTGTGGCTTAAATACTAGGGAAATAAGACTACTCCCGTTTCAGAGAGGCCATTAAACCTTCCCCAGACGAAGTTATCCGTGCTGGCACCAGGCCAAGCCTTTGGTCGAGGTCTCACAGCGCCAGCACATAGGGGCCCTTTAAAAACTTGCAAAGGGAACCGGAAAAACCCCATATGGGGGAGACCGAGAGGGTAAGAGTATAAATACAGGAAGCTTCCTGTGTGACTTCACCCCGAATTTGAGAGATGTTTTCCTCTGGGCCCGCGCCCAGTAATGAATGTAACGCCATCTCCCGAAGCGTGGCTTGTCCTTCTCCGGTTTGTCCGTCACAGCAGGACACTCCCTGCCCACGGCCCCGGGCGGGCAGCCCACCGAGGGGCATGACGCCCTGGTCTTCTGTTCCGTTTCCTTTGCAGCTGAGGCCGCTGCTCCTTTTCCTGGGGACACAGGTGGGTGCGCGGCAGGGTTCTGGGGAGGAAAGGCCCCCCCCTAGCGGGCAGGGGGCCTGAGGCGGGGCGGGACGGAGTCTGACTTTGGGAGTCGTGCACCCCTAGGGCGTTCCCGGGGCCACGTGCAGCTCCGGGGGGGGGGGGAGCGCCCCCCCTCCCCCAGGCCGGGCGCACCCGGCAGCCCTCCGCCAGTGTGAGTGCACGGAGCTGTGCTCGGTCCCTGGCCTCAGCCTCCCCTGCCCCAGGCTCCCCGGTGACTGATGGGACCCCAGGGGCGGGAAGGGCACGGCCAGACCCACCTTCCCCTGACCCAGGCCGCGCAGCTCACTGCGGTCCCCGGTGTGGTGGGGCTAGAGGCCATTGTAGTTCCTTTTTAGCTGGAGGCGGGGTGTACAGCGTATGGAGGTGTGTGTAGTTGGCACACAACCAGCGCCCCAGGCTTAACGTGTGCAGTTTGGCATTTTGACATGTGTTCACGGTGCGGGAAACCATCCCCACAGGAGAGTGGGTGCAGCCCTCACCCCCAAAAGTGCCCTCCGCTCGCGGCCGGCCCCCAGGGAGCTGGCTCCCAGAGGTTCCTCACCGAAGCGTGAGAGCAGGGTCCAGAGTCTTTTAAAATCGATAGAAACCACAGCTTCTTCCTGTTTGTCTGTGTCGGGCGCTACGCCCTCGAGCTGGGAACAGTTGCCTGAATCCTGCACCTTGGCTGACAGTGGGGCTCGGGGCCTGTGCCTGGGTGAGGGGCTCGGTCCTGGGGTTTAGAACTTCGTTGGCTTTCGTCGCGTCTGCTTTGGAGGGAGGCGAATTTAACATTCCATTTGCGCCTGCACATCTGGCCTCGCACGACTTACAGAGAGATGACCGCGCTGAAACGGACACTTTTTAAAGCGCTCGAAAGAGAATGGGCTACGGCTGTTTTTGGTACCGGTAAGGTTTCAGAGGGAGCTGATCTGAAACTATAACGCCTTTTTTTTTGTTATTAATCCTCACCCGAGGATATTTTCCATTGATTTTTAGGGAGAGTGGGAGAGAGAAGGAAAGACAGAGAGAAACATGGATATGAGAGAAACACGTCTATTGGTTGCCTCCTGCGTGCCCTTGACCAGAATCGAACCCGGGACCCTTTGGTCCGCAGGCTCATGCTCTATCCGCTGAGCCAAACCGGCCAGGGCTTTAATGCCATTTTAAAAGCCCAAACCCTCCCACAGAGAAGACGCAGTAACACAAGATTTCCAAAAGCTGGTCGCTCCCCAGTCCAGCGGCTCAGCTCCCAGCGCCCCCCGGAGAGGAAACGGTCATCCCAGAGGCGCTGCCCTGCCCCAGGCCGCCCAAAGATGCATCGTCCAGGTAGTGCAGGTGCCAGGAGCCAGCCCCGCCAGCAGGGAGGACGGGGTTCTGAGCGGGATCAGAGCTCCGTGTGACTCAGGCAGGAAAGGCGTGGGAAAGAGGATGTGAGATTCCCGTAGCAAATAGCAGGCCTCCTGGTGAGCAGAGGTTGGCACGAAAAGGCCCACGCCAGGCACTGGGATGCAATGGGCTTCCTTTTTCTTCTAATAAGTTTTTATTGATCTCAGAGAGGAAGGGAGAGAGAAACATCAATGATGAGAGAGAATCATGGATTGGCTGCCTCCTACACGACCCCACTGGGGATGGAGCCTGCAACCCAGGGATGGAGCCCACAACCTGGGCCTGTGCTGTGACCGGGAATCGAGTGGTGACCTCCTGGTTCATAGTTGGACGCTCAGCCACTGAGCGATGCTGGCCGGGCCGGAGGACGCTCTGGCTAAGCCCGTCTCCCTGGCTGATTGCAGGCGGCCCTGGCAGCCGGCTCGGAACTGGGTGGCCCCAACCCGAATGCAGCCGGGAGCCCCTCCAGCGATCTCTGTGAGGCTGGTGAGTGAGCCCTCCTGTCTTCGTCTTCCCGAGCCTTCGCCTTCTGGCAGGCGCCCAGGGCCCTGGGTGGGTGAGGGGAGCCTCAGGCAGGTACCCTGGCATCCAGCACTCACTGCCCTCCCCCCCTCCTGGGCTCTCTCCTGACAGAGGGACTCTGTGCTTACTCAGACTGAAGTGGGGGGCGTGCCCAGGCTCGATGCTCCCCAGGAACCCCTGTCAGGAGCCTGTCCCCTCAGGGTGGTGATGGGGACACCCAGGCTCGTTCACTCTCAGGAGGAGGCCCTGAACCAGCCCCCAGAGCAGCCTGGAGCCCCAGCTTCCAGGGCCTGCTCTGCCCCCCTCCAACTGCCCCCTCCTGGCCACTCCCCGCCAGAACCCTGGCCCCTGTGGAGCCTGGTCACCCTGCAGCCCCCACGCCTGCACCCCTCCCCTGCTCACAGACAGGGGTGCACACATCAGTGAACCTGCCTTCAGGGGTCCCCTCTTTGTAGGGGCCGACCACACACCTGCTCCCATCACCCTCCACCCCCACTCACCCCACCCCACCCCACACGCCTCCTGTCAGCCAGGAGCTTCCTGGGGCTCCAGCTCAGGGACTGAACCCCCAGCCCCAGCCCCGGACCACGCACCTGCCCTCCGCCGGCACACGCGCCATGCACACCCGGCACCGCCCCGCATCCGCACATCTGTGTGCACCCGCAGGAATGACGGAGACACAGCTGCCCACAGGCCGCCTGAGGGGCTGGGCGGCTGCAGGGACGTGTGGCTCTGCCCCAGGACAGCCTTCGCGGGGGCGCGGGGCCAGGCGGGCTTCTGCGGGCGTGGCCAGGCTTCTTGGTGCGTCGGCACGGGGTAGAGGCGGGGTCGGCGGGCCCCGTGTACACACCCACCCCCTCTGAGCCAAGCTGCTGGGGATCCGTAAAGGCCGCGGGGGAGGCAGGTCCCCAGTTCCTGGGACACATGGAGCCGAGGCTCAGCCCAGAACATTCCAAGGAGACAGAGGCGAGGGTTGGTGCTGTGCAGGGGCCTGGCCTCGGGGACCAGGACGGGTGGGTGCCGGGCCCCACCTCACCTCTGTGCCACCCCTGCCGCAGGCCAGTACGTCAGCACGGACTGCACCATGGGCCAGGCCGTAAGGTGCTGTCCGTGCCCACCCGACTCCTTCCTGGCCCACCCCAGCAGGGCACAGTCCTGCTCGCCGTGCACGCAGTGCCGGGAAGGTAAGTGGGCGCCGTCGGGCGGGGGGTCTGTGTCGTGTAAAGCAGCCTCCTGGGACCTGCCGGGGGGAGTCGCCCCAAAGGCAGTGATGACGGGCCCGGCGCTGGGCCTGACGCCATGACGGGGCCGCGTGCTTGCCGAGCGCGGGAAGCGAAGCCGCGATGGAGCGTGTGAGGGCGCGGCAACGCACAGCCTCGCTCCCAGGACACACAGGGGCCTGGCCCTCAGCGCTAGGCAGGTTTCACTGAGCGAAAATCATAGCAATAATAGTAACGATGATAATAATTATAAAATAAGCTGCAGTGGAGAGAGACGCAGGCAGGGCAGACAGGACGAGGCCTCAGTGGTGGGCGTGCCTACGAGGAGCCTGAGGTCCTTGGTGTGCGGGGCTCGGGCTTGGGCGTCGCCCCGTGGAGCAGGGTCAGGGCACGTGCCTAGGTCGCTGGTACAATCCCCAGTCGAGAGCGGGAGGAGGCAGCCAGTCAGTGTTTCTCTATCATCCACTTTCCTCTCTCCCTCCCCCTCCCTCTCCCTTCTCTCGGAAGATCAGTGAGAACACCCTGGTCGGTTTGGCTCAGTGGGTGCGGGTCAGCCGGGGGCTGAGGGGTGCAGGCTGCACACCCCTCATGGCGGGCTCAGGCCCTGGCCGCAGTTGGGTTGTGGGAGGGAGGCTCTCATCACTGTCTGTCTCTCTCACACATCGACGTTTCTCTCTCTGTCTCTCCCCTTCCCTTCACTCTCTCTAAAAACATCAGTGGGGCCCGGCCGGCTTGGCTCAGTGGTTGAGCATCAACCCGCCAACCAGGAGGTCAGGGTTCCATTCCCGGTCGGGGCAGATGCCCAGGTCTCGAATCCCCAGTAGGGGGCGTGCAGGAGGCAGCCGATCAATGATTCTCTATCATCATTGATGTTTCTCTCTCTCCCTCCCTCTCTCTTCCTCTCTGATATCAATAAGAATATATAGATATATTTTAAAACATTTTAAAAAGCATTTTCCAAAGGTCTAAATTTAAAGATTTTAAAAACTATATCAATAGGGAAAAATATCCTCAGGTGAAGCTTAAATTAATGAATAAATAAAATCAATCAAAATATAATTAGAGAAAAAGAAAGGGTCTCTGAGAGTGAAGAGGTGGACCGTCCTACGTCCGCCAGAGCCGGTGCCGCACGTGGGGGCAGGGCCGTGGGGATCTTGGCCCGAGGGGAGACGGGGGGTCAGTGCCAGCCTCGGAGGAAACACTGGGTGTAGTGGGTGACGTTCCCACTGGCCGACCCCACTCCCCACCACCCGCCGCCCCCGTCTGGACCGGGGCCCGCTCCCCCGTGTGTCAGAGCCCGGCCGGTGTGCGGTGGCATCACCGGGAGCCGCCCATGTCCACTGGCAGAGAAGGCGGGCAAAGCGACATGTGACTTCGCACCGTGCCCCCCACGGAGACCAGCCCCGACGACAGGAGTGAGCCCAGTGCCAGCCCAGAGGCGTGTGCCCGGGGGTCCCTCGGGGCCACGCTGCACCCGTGGCCGGGGGTGAAGTCACGGACGCTGACCGGGGGTGGGGTCGGGCCGCAGGCGAGTGGGTGACGGGCTTGGTCTCGGGCTGGGCTGTGGCCCCACCTTATTCCCATCTCACCTGCAGTTCAGACGCTGGGCAGTGGGGGTCTGAGGGCCTGCCCCCTCGATGGAGCCCTGCACCCCGCGAGGCTTCAGGGCCCGGCCTTGGCGGCCATCGGGCGGGCTGTGGGGTGACCCTCGAGCTGACCGCCAGCAGGTGGGGCCAGGGGCTCTCTGCGGCCCCATTCGCTGTCTGCTGTGTCACTCACAGCTGCCTCCTGCACCCCCACACTGCGGGTGTTGACCTGCCCTTTGGGGGTCGACCATGACGAAAGGGATAATTTGGGGGTCTCTCTGGGGACAGAGCTGGCTTTGTCCTCCCAGCCCACATCGCAAGGGCACCTGCTGCCCCTCCACAGACAGCCCAGGTTTCAGGGCCCCCCTCTGGCCCCTCCACAGACACCCCAGGCTTCAGGGCCCCCCTCTGGCCCCTCCACAGACACCCCAGGCTTCAGGGCCCCCCTCTGGCCCCTCCACAGACACCCCAGGTTTCAGGGCCCCATCTGGCCTGTCCACAGACACCCCAGGTTTCAGGGCCCCCCTCTGGCCCCTCCACAGACACCCTAAGTTTCAGGGCCCCCCTCTGGCCCCTCCACAGACATCCCAGGTTTCAGGGTCCCCCTCTGGCCTGTCCACAGACACCCCAGGTTTCAGGGCCTCCTCTGGCCCGTCCATAGGCACCCCAATGCTGGTAATAGAGTCTAGTCGTCACCTCGTCGTCTGTAAGTGTGAGGGAGGGAGATTGTGGATTCGGTGCCTGTGACTTGGCAGCCAGAGGGGCCGGTATGGGTGGCACAGAGTCCCAGCCCTGGTGCCTGACCCAGCCTCCCCTCCCCCCGCAGACCAGGAGATGGTGAGTGACTGCACCCCGACACAGGACAGGAAGTGCCAGTGCAAGACCGGGGAGTTCTACTGCGACTCTGAGCATTGCCTTGAGGGCTGCAACCCCTGCACCAGGTATGGCCTCGGGCGCGGGCAGCCGTGCAGCCTGGGTCCCTCCCCCCCTGCCCCCCGTGGCGTGTCTGCCTCGGGTTCTGCCGCGGCCCCTCGGTTCTCCATCTGTGACCTGGTAGCACCTGCCACGTGGAGGCACCTGCAGATGAAATCCAACCAGTGGCCTGGCTGTTCCCACCGGGGCCGCCCTGGGGCCAGGGCTCCGTCCACCCAGAGCCATGACCCGCTCCTCCCACCAAAGCCCCCCTGGAGTCGGCACAGAAGCCAAAGCACAGAACCTGCCCGGGTCCCCGAGGGCTGGAGGGCGGGGCTTGGGAGAGGCAGAGGCCTGAGGAGGGAGGGAGGTGGGAGCCATAGCCGGTTCCAGAGGAGGCGGCTCCGGGCAGAGGAGGAGCCGTGAGCCCCGCGCCCTGTCCCAGCTGCAAGGCCGTCCCCGCAGCAGGGCCCTGGTTCTGCCACAGGCGCCGGTCCTGGCGGCTTCACAAACCTCGGGAATAATTCTCTCCAGGCCCGCAGCCCGGGAGCCAGGAACCAGGTGTGGGCAGGGCCGGCCCCGCGGGCTCTGGGAGGACCCTCCTGCCTCCTGGGCTCTGGGTGGCGGCGCCCCTGGCGCTCCTCCTAGACCTGCCGCTGCGGCCTCTGTCTGTCCGCCATCGCGCCGCCTCCTGTCTGCGTCTCTGGGCCGCTCCCTGCGAACAGGCTCCCCTTAGGAGGACGCGGTCACGGGAGGCCCGGCTCCCCCGCGATGGCCTCCCTTTAGCGCCGTCACACGCACAGATTTCCTAAGAAGCTTCATCCTGAGGCCCCGGGTGGGCTCGATGGGGGGACCTTCGGGGAGACATGACAGCGGTGAAACCCCTGGCAAAATAGCTCCCTTTTTAAAAGAAATGGATTTTTATTGATATCAGAGAGGAGGGGAGAGGGAGAGAAACGGCAATGATGAGAGGATCATGGACCGGCTGCGTCCTGCACGTCCCCCACCGGGGATGGAGCCCGCAACCCGGGCCTGTGCCCCGACGGGGAGTCCACGGTGACCTCCTGGTTCGGGGGGTGATGCTCAGCCCCTGAGCCCGCCGGCGGGGCTGCAGGTGTTTCACGCTGTGACCCCGGAGTGTGGGGTCTCAGAGCAGCCTCCCGCACTCAGGCAGAAGGTGGGGAACCGGCGATGGAAGGCGAGGGGCCGGGGACGTAGAGGTCCCTCCGGGTCCCCCCTCAGGTGTGCAGAGAGCTGTGAGCACGTGAGGCCTGCGCAAGCAAGCATAGGTCCTGGGTCTAAACACGCCTCCCTGTGACCTCGGAACACGGGACAAACAATGACCAGCCCCTAACTTTGCGACCACGAGGAAGGACACCTGACGGCCGAGCCCCTCACACGCAGGACAGACCCCGCGCCCCGCTCCCAGGCCGGCACACGGGGCCGAGCCGGTTCCCTGGAGGGACCTCCGTGGCTCCCTCGTGGGATGAGGGCCATGACCTGTGAGAGGCTGGTTCGGGGGTGAGCGCTGGGCTGTGGGTGCCCTGGGCCCTCGTGGGCCTCGGCTCGGGCCCACGGTGCTCCCACGGCGGTCAGGGAGCTCTCCGCGGGAGCCCGCCCCGGAGCCCACCTTCTGCCGCTGCCGGGGCCCGGGGCCCGGGGCCTGGGAGACGTGGAGGGAGGAACAGTGTGGCGTCTCCCCCCCAGATGCCCCGAGGGGAAGATCGTCCTGCAGACGTGCAACGCCACGGCGGACACCCTGTGCGGCCGGCCCGGCCCAGGTAAGGGGGTTCCTGTCGGGCCCGACGTGTATGTTCCGGAGACGAGAACCACGTCAGAAAATTTATTTATTATTTTTTAAATATAGTTTTACTGGTTTCAGGGAGGAAGGGAGAGGTAGAGAGAGATAGAAACATCAGTGATGAGAGAGAATCATGCAACGGATGCCTTCTGCTCGCCCCACATGGGGATCACACCCGAAACCAGGAATCGAACCATGACCTCCTGGCTCATAGGGCCACGCTCGGCCACTGAGCAACGGCTGAGCCACACCCGGCTGGGCTCCGGTGAGCAGCTCAGGGGCTCTTAGCACCCACCTCTGTGTCGCCCCGAAACATTCACATCCGCCCATTAAACAGCAGCTCTCCTGTCCCCCTCCCTCCGCCCCCAGCAGGCCCTGATTTACTTGGGGTGACAGATCTCCCCATTCCGGACACGTCGCAGACACGGGGGCTGGGGCCTGTGGCCTGCGTGTCTGGCTCCTTCCCTTCAGGAGCGTGTCCTCCAGAGCCTCCCATTGTGGGACCTGTGAGAGCGCCTGGCGGCTGAGTGGCACTCACGGTGTGGACTAGGCCACGTCCTGTCAGTCATTCACCTGCTGGTGACCTTCGGCCGGAATTCCAATCACATCAGCCCCTGAGGCGAGACCATTGTGTGGAAAGGACCGTGTTTCCAGCGATGCTGCTGGGGAGACGGGAGGAAAACTAACTCGCCACGAAGCACAGACCGAACTCAGCCCAAAGCTCCAGACCTCCCATGGAAACAGGGACGCCCGGCGGTGTGGCTCGGGGCGGAGCGTCGACCTATGACCCCGGAGGTCACGGTTCGATTCCAGTCAGGACACAGGCCTGAGCTGTGGGCTCCACCCCCCGTGGGGGCCGTGCAGGAGGCAGCCGGTCAGTGACTCTCTCCGGTCATTGATGATTCTGTCTGTCTCTCCCTCTCGCTCTCAGAAATTAATGAAATGTCCACTTTGTGAAAAAAAGAGGAGAAAGCGGAGGGAAAAGTCATGACGTCAGATTTGGGTCCCACCGGTCAGCGGGGACCCGGCCTGACACAGGACGTCCCTTCAGGGTGGACGTCAGAGCACCAGGTCCTCACACACTCACGTGGCCCGTGAACCCCCTGAGACCCGGCACCTGGGCTCCGCGTGGGGGCAGGGTCAGCGCTACCTGCCCTGGGGGTGCCGGCCCCCCAGGAAGGCTGGGCAGGCTGCACGGGCTGCCCCCAGGCCTCTCCCCAGGGGGTCCCATCTGCTGGGCCAGTGAGTGGAGATGCCGTTCGACTGTCCCCCTTTTCTCTGAGTTTGTTTTGTCTTCAGGGTCCACATCACAGGGAGTGAGATCCGCAGGGTCTGTCTCCCCGTCTGACCTCCCTGAGCGCAGTGCCCTCCAGGCCATTCACGTTCTTACAAAGGCTGGAAGCCCTTCAGGTTAAGGGTGAATAACGTTCCCGTGTGCATGCGTGTGCATGCATGTGCACGTATGTGTGCTACACATAACTTCTCTATAGTTCTCAGCTCATGACACTGAGGGAGTGGCGGTGCCGTGGCCCCGTGGACACGGGGTGCCGACCTCCTCAGCCTCGTGTTTGCATGTCCTTCAAGCATCTTCCCAGGCTCAGCGCTGGTCTGTGGGCTGGTCCGTGGCTGCAGGGACCGGCGGGTGTGGCTGCTGAGGCGCTGTCTGTCCGCAGGGCCAGGGAGCCGACACCGGTTCTGGGGGATGGCGGGCTGGCTCTTTGCCGCGGTGGCCGGGGCCCTCGTCATTCTCTGCGTCAGGAAACCCGGAGACGGAGGCGGCCGGGCGGCCTGCTGCTGTCCCCATGCAGGTGAGCACCGAGCTGGAGCCATGGGACGGGAGGCCGTGACAACCGGGGCCGGTCCGGGCGCCTGAGGGAGGACAGGGCTGGGCCTTAGCTGGCCGGTGCCTGGGCTGAGGGACGGGCCTGGCTAGAGAGGGGGTCCCTCAGGCGTCACTGACGGGTGCCAGCTCCATCTCCCAGTGGCAGCCCTGGCCGAGGCCTGGGTGTGGGCAGGTCTGTGGGGCAGAGCCCAGGCTGCTGAGCTCGGGACGCTGGGCTCCTGGCAGGTTCTGGAAGCTGTGCAACCAGGAAACAGGGGCGAGGCACAGTGGCCCCTTCCGGGAGCTCCCTGATCTGGGGGTGGGGGGTGGGGGGCTGTGATCGCTTCTGGAACCGCCTCAGCTCAGAGGAACCTCCTGGCACCTTCCGGTAACCCCCTGCCGTCTGTCTCCCAGGACCTGTCTCCACAAGATGGACTTTCAGAAGAGACAGCCTGGTGAGTGCTCCGGGCCATGCCAGCCCCGGGCTGGGAGGGGGGGACCCACTCCAGCTGCAGCGAGCCCCTCACTGCCCCAGCGTCAGCCGAACACGAGCCGAGGGCTGAGCTGGAGGCGCCTTAGACTCTGGAGGGAAACTGAGGCACCGAGGCCAGCGGAGCCAGCCGTGAGGGCAGAGCTGAGACCAGAGCCGGCCCGGCCCCACTGAGCGTGGGGTCTACGGGCCCCTGTCCTCTTGTGGGGGCACCCGGGCTGATCCCCCGACTCCAGACACATCTTGCCTTTTCAGGAGAGCTCCATGCCCTTGGGTTCATCGCCTGAGACCCCAGATGCAGACGCTCCGGTCCCCACGACGGGCGCCCTCCACCTGCCTGAAGACCGGCTGGACGTGGCGTCCGAGTCCCTGATCCTCCCCGGGACCCCGGAGAGCCCGGCGGGAGACGGCCCGCGGCCGGAGGCGGAGGCAGGTGACGAGGCCGGGCCCCAGGCCAGTCACCACGACCTGACCCTTCTTCACCCCCTGTCCCCCGGGCCTGAGGGTCCGGCTGAGGTCCCGAGGGATCTTGTGGGCACAAAGGGGCCACCTGCTGCTGCTGAGGAGCTCAGGAGGCCTGCGGGGCTGCCTTACTGCCTCGGAGACCAGGTGACCACACAGGACGGTCTGAAATCAAAACTTTCCGAGCCTGGCCAGAGTGGCTCAGTGGTTAGCATGTTGGACGGTCCACGGAAGCGTCAGAAGTTCCATTTCTGGTCCAGGGCTCGGGCCTGGGTTTCAAGTTCACTCCCCACCCGTCAGAGCCCCTGCGTGAGACAGCCAGTGGATGAGTTTCTCTCTTGCCCCCATCACTCCATGTCTTATTTCTCCTTTGGAGACTCCAGGGAAAACATATCCTCAAAGGAGGATTAACAAAATAGAACAAGTGTCTGCCCGGCCGGTGTGGCTCAGTGGTGAGGCATCGACCTAGGAACCAGGAGGTCAGGATTCGCTCTCCCGGCGGGGCAGGTGCCGGGGTTGTGCGCTGGATCCCGGTGTGGGGCGCGCAGGAGGCAGCCAATCAGTGGTTCTCTCTCATCACTGAAGTTTCTCTCTCTCCCTCTCCCTTCCTCTCTGAAATCAATAAAGACATATTTTTAAAAAGAAAAGGATGCGTCCATTGCAGCAACAAGTGCGTAAGCGGCCTGGGCCGCACCTGCAGACGGGCCGGCCGACGTGCGAGGGATCGTCAAACGGAGGAAAGGAGCCGAGTGGAGGGGCGGCTGCCTGTGGCCCGCAGGGCAGAGTCCCGATTGGAGCGATGTCAGCGAGAGGAGCCCAACCACCCAGGCCGCCGCAATCATGCTTTTCTGTGTGTGTGTGTGTGTGTGTGTGTGTGTGAGTGTGTGTGAGTGTGTGAGTGTGTGTGTGTATGTGTGAATGTGTGTGAGTGTGTGTGTATGTGTGAATGTGTGTGAGTGTGTGTATGTGTGTGAGTGTATGTGTATGTATGTGTGTGTGTGAGTGTGTGTATATGTGCGTGTATGAGAGTGTGTGTGTATACATGTGTATGTGAGTGTGTGTGTATGAGAGTGTGTGTGTGTGTGTATATATGTGTGTGTGTGTGTAAGTTGGCGAATGTGTTAAAATGCATGTGAGTTGTATTATTTATTTTAAAAATACCTGTGACAGGATAGAGGGCCAAGAATGAGAAGCGCAGGGAGGCCCTCCCAGGCCCAGGGTCTCCCACAGCCCGCAGCTGGGACAGGTCTGGAAGGAGCCACAGGCAGTCCCGCCCAGAGCCCGCCCAGGGCTCGCAAGGACCCACTGGCCGGGAGTGACGCAGAGGGCAGGGCGCGTCCACACGGTGCCAGGCCAGCTGGGTGTCCTGGGAGAAATACAACCCGCCCGGCCGGCGTGGCTCCGTGGCTGAGCGTCCATCTATGAACCTGGAGGCCACGGTTCCATTCCCGGTCAGGGCACAGGCCTGGGTGGCGGCTCCATCCCCAGTGCGGGGCGTGCAGGAGGCAGCCGATCCATGATTCTCTCTCATCATTGATGCTTCTCTCTCCCTCTCTGAAACCAATAAAAGTATACTTTTTCTATTTCACACTGTACAGAAAACCCCAGGTGGATCACAGCTGGAAATGGTAAAAAAGCCTTTAACTTTGAGAAGAATTTACTGGAAAAGGCACCCGTACACGCGGGTGAGGAAGGAGGCCTAAAGGAGACATAAGAGGAAGATGGAGGGAAATTCAGGTTCGTGACTAAAGCGACTGAGTGTGGAAACGCACATGGAAGTCGCCTCCACTGCGACCGACGGGAGGCTGTCGTGCGGGGAAGTGGCCAACGTGCCCGTTGTTCCTGGCGTCATACCCAGGACCCTCACCTACACACACATGCACACTCACACACACGCACACTCATGCACACACACACATTCACACACACATGCACACGCACTCACACGCACACGCATATACACACACATGCACACTCACGCACACTCACACACATGCACACACACTCACACACACTCACATGCACACGCACACTCACACGCACACTCACACGCACATGCACACGCACACGCACATGCACACGCACCCCTTCCCGTGCTGCTGCTTCTGAGTCGTCTGCTTTTCACCACGTTTTTGAAATTTCTGTACAAACCTCTTGTCATTTGAGGTGGTTCTCAGTCTCTCCTATGGGACTCGGTCCGTGGCACCTTCTGGGAAGGGAAACCTTGAGCTCAGGGACCCCACCTGTGTCACCTGCTGAGCCGTGGGCCGCGTGGGCCTTAGGGCGCTTCCCGGCCGAGCCCCGCGAGGGCGGCTCCGTTTCGCATGAGCCCCTGCGCTGCTTGCTGTCCGGTTCCGTGTTTCCTCTAAGGCAGCGGTTCTCAACCTGTGGGTCGCGACCCCTTTGGGGGGTCGAACGACCCTTTCACAGGGGTCGCCTAAGACCATCGGAAAACACATATATAATTACATATTGTTTTTGTGATGAATCACTATGCTTTAATTATGTTCAATTTGTAACAATGAAAATACATCCTGCATATCAGATATTTACATTACGATTCATAACAGTAGCAACATGACAGTTATGAAGTAGCAACGAAAATAATTATATGGTTGGGGTCACCACCACATGAGGAACTGTATTAAAGGGTCGCGGCATTAGGAAGGTTGAGAACCGCTGCGCTATGGCCTCTGGGGAATGTCCAGGCCAGGAGACCCCAGATCCCGCCTGGGAAGGGGCAGCCCTCGATTCAAAGCCTTCGTTATGGGGTTCATTTCCGGAGCTGGGAAACCTGTTCTGTGAAGCCTGCAAGTTCAGGTCCGCCCTGGCCAGTGTGGCCCAGCGGGTAGCGCTTCGGCCCAGGCACCGAGGGGTCCCGGGCTGGATTCCCCGTCCTGGCAGGTGGCTGGGTTGCAGCTTTAATCAGCCGGGGATGTTTGGGTTAGGGGTTCTCTCTCTCTCCTTCTCTCCCCCACCCCTCTATAAGCATCAGTAGAAAAATACCGTCAGGTGACAGTTAACAACAAAGGCAAAGTCTTAATTGTGTTTATGCAAAGGCATCTCCAGGCCCTGAGACACAAAGCCGAATCGGTTACCATGGTGACCCAAACCGCGGTTCAAATCAGGGCCTGGAAAGGGGATTCACAGTGAGAAGGTCCAGAGCACTTGGCCCTGCACAGAGAGGGCGAGTGACTTCCTGGAGGGCACACAGCGGTAAAAGGGCAGAGCGAAAAGGGAACCCTGGCCTGCCCAGAGCCTGGGTCTCCTTCACCTGCGACCCCTAGGTAAGCGGCCCCTCACCCTGTGGCCGTTTGCTCTGATGGGCCTCCCCCTCCCCCACCCCCTCCTGCACCCCCAGCGACAGGGGTCCTGTCCCTGCACCAGGGCCTCTGGGCGGCGGCTCTTTGTCCCGTGGTCCCCCCCAGCGGCTAAGCAGGGCGGAGTCCTGCCTCAGTGGAGCAAGGGCCACGGGTGGAGAACAACCCCCCATCCCCCCACCCCCGCCCCCGCCTTCTGGGGCTTAGATGACCAAGTACCGTTATTTTCCTGGGTCTGGTGTCCGCCGCCACCACCCCGGGCAGAGTTTGTTTTACCTGGAAGAGAAATGGATCCGGGTCTGCAAATGGCATTCGCTCTGTGAGACGCGGCTCTGCCCCGGTGCCACCTGGTCCATGTCCCTGAGGCCACCCCACCTCCGTGGCAGCACCTCTCATTACCCTGGAGCCCCCATGCAGCACACCGCACCCCCAGCGCTCCCCTGAAACTCCAGGGACCCCGTAGACACAAGGATGCAGACACCGGGTGGGCACTCTGTCCCCGGAAAAGCCACGGGCACCGTCTGTGCTGCTGTCGGCTCCCGGAGGGCTCGGCCTGCGCAGTGCGGCCACCGGAGGGCAGGCGGCACAGGCCTCCCAGGGCAGCTGGATGCCCACCCTGCCCCAGAGCCCTCGCTCAGCCTCCCCCTCCCCTCCCCCTGCTGACGGGGAACCGGGTGTGGTCCCCCAGCCCAGCTGCCTGCCTTGGGGGGCGGCAGAGGCTGTCGCCCTCTGCTGGCCGGTTCCAGTTCCTGCAGAAGGTGGAGTCCTCCCTCCCCCGGCCAGTGCCCAGGGAGCCAGCCCAGCCCACCCTTCCCATTGCACAGTCCCTGCCAGGCCTGGCGAGGCCCTCGGCGGATGGAGCGGAGCTGATGCGTGTGGCTCCGGGGCCCCTGTGCCTGTGTCACCGTTTACCCTGCAGACAGGTTGCGGGAGTTCACCCCCCCGAGACCTCTGAAGAGACAGCCCAGCAGAAAGGCTTTTGCTCAGGGGCGTGGAGGCCCCGCCCCTTTCCTCTGCCGCCCCCAGGGAAGGGCAGGCTCCTGTGGGGGGGGGGGGGGAGGTGAGGCCATCCTGGTCCTCAGAGCTGGAGACGTGCCCTTTGTTTCCTTGGGAGGGAAACTGAGGCACGGGGAGGACGAGGGCCGTTCTCTTGGTCTGTGGGCCTCGCGCTGTCCACGCTGGTGACGTGCAGCACCCAGGTCCAAGCTGTCCTCTCTCCGCCCTCCCTCCCGGGCCCTGATCTGACCTCGACCTCCTGCTCCTGTCCCAGGGCTGGTGAAGTGAGTGGACGGGAATGAATGATGCTCGGACCCCTAACCGCAGAGGCCACCCGGGCTCTGCTGGGAGTGCCATCCTGGGATGGGCCAGACCGGCCGGGTCCTCTGCCGGGGTCCAACCCCAGCAGGTCCAGGGGTCCCCAAAGGTGTGGACGGAGTCGGCGAAGAAGGAAGGACACGGAGACAGCGTTCAGTTGATCAGCAGCCTAGCCAGGATCTCTAGCCCCGATCTCCAGCCAAGTTCTGGTCTGGATCTCCAGAGAGGTTCTGCTTCGGATCTCCAGCGAGGTTCTGTAGCCATGTTCCCTCGCTAGGTTCTCCAGCCAGGTTCTGTCCAGGCTCTCCAGTCAGGTTCAGTGTCCAGGTTCCAGTCAGGTTCTCCTGCCAATCTCTGTAGTCAGGTTCAGTCCAGGATCCCTTGCCATGTTCTCCCGCTAGGCTCTGTCTCTAGGCTCCGAGGCCAGTCCCTCTCCAGGATCCTCCGGCATGCTCTCTCCAGCGAAGTTCTTCTGTCTCTAGGCTCCGTGTAGGTTCTGTCTTCTTGATTCTGTTCTAAGTTCTGAGTGTTTCTGTCTTGTTACAACTGTATTTATACCAGTTGATTCAATCCTATCAATCTCTATTACAAAGGTTAGGGCGTTTCTTATCTCCATTCCAGGGAGAAAAGATTATGTAGTTTAAGCATGATTGTTAGTAGTTAAAGGGATTAATTACCCGCCTGGCACTTAGTTGAGGGGTTTTATTCCCTCCCTAACTTCAGGGGAAAATCCCTACCTGGGGATTCAACCTTTCTCCGAGAGGTGACTTTGGTTAAAACACAGCGCCAAGAAGGTGAGCAAACATATTAAGAACCGTATGCCATATATGCCAGGTCCCTTGAAACAGCAAGGATGGACCGGCTCCCGGCAGTCCTCCTGCTGCCCTGGGGCACCTGGTCTCGGGGCCTGGTCCCAGCCCTTCCTTCCCTCTGACTCGTCGTGGTGTTTCTAATGTGCGGTTTAATGGGTGTGTTTTTAAAAATATATATATTTTTTATTGATTTCAGAGAGGAAGCGGGGGAGAGAGAGAGGAGAAACATCAATGGCGAGAGAGCATCACCTGCCTCCTGCACGGCCCACACACGGGATGGAGCCACGACGCGGGCACGTGCCCAGGGGAACCGAACGGTGACCTCCTGGCTCATAGGCCGGAGCTCTGTGGCCTCTCCAGGCAGAACGCCAACCGGGGTCTCCGCTGCTAAAGCCGGGGAGGGGGGGTGCGGGGGGTGCGGCGCAGCGACCTGGGGAGAGAGGGGGTGTGTCCAGCTGGGCCTGGTCCTGGTGGTGACTGTCAGCATCCAGGCGGCCATTCTGAAGAGTCTGTGGAGACGGCATGGGGGGCCCTGCTAGCGCCCCTCCTGCCCACACCTGGAGCACCCCGCGCGGATGACCCGCCCTGCAAGGGGGCTGTCCCTCTCCCGCCCCCGCCTGTCTAGGATGGACACCTGCGCGCTTCTGCCCAGGTGGCAGCCCACTCGGCCCCGACCCCGGGGAGGCCTGGGGTGTTGGCTGGGCCGGGGTCCGGCGTCCTGCGCGGGACAGTCCCCCGCAGGGCCCCAGCCCCCACACAGGAAGCGCAGAGCGAGGCGGGGGCCGGGGCGGGAGGGAGGCGCGCCGCTGGCTGTTACAGCACACAGGCGATTGTTGGGTGGCGGCGGGCGGGAGGGCACCCGGACGGAGGCTGGGACTCCGGACAGAGGCCTGCGCCTGGGCGGACGGAGTCCTGCGGGCCTTCAGGTGGCCGTCTGCCCCTGGCGGGCGGGGTGGCAGGTGCGGGGCCGCAGGTGCGGGGCCGCAGGTGCGGGCGGCGCGGGCGGCTCTCAGGTGGTTCTTAGCGGCTCTGCTTGGGCTCGAAGTTTCCAGCGTTTCTTGAAATTCTTCCAGAATCTCCTTTAAGACATTGTTTCCTGGGGAGAGAAGATGTCCTGGTGCAAGACCAGCAACTGCTTGACCATCAGAAGCTCCGCGCTGGCCGCGGTGCTCAGAGCCCGTGGTGAGAGGGCGGCGCCTGCTGCCTGGGCGCGGGGGACGGGAGGGGTGCGGGGCGCGGGGCGCGGGGGACGGGAGGGGCGCAGGGCGCGGGGGGGGGGAGCTGGGGGCGCAAGGAGCGCGGGGCGCAAGGAGCGCGGGGCGTGGGGGACTAGGGGGGGAGGTGGGCGCTGAGGGAGGAGCGCGGGGCGCGGGGGCGGGCGCTGAGGGAGGAGCGCGGGGCGGGAGGCTGGGGGCTGGGCGAGGGGCGGGGAGCGCCGGCCGGGCGCGCGGCGTGGCCATGGGGCACAGTGCGCTGTGCGGAGGACTGGAGGGCGCTCCCCGCAATCACAATGGCGTCTGCGGGGCGGATCCGCAGGGCTTGCCCCTCATTTTCCGTGATGAGCCTGGGTCTTTCTGGATCTGAAAAGGAATGAAATCGCCTCTAAAGGAAACATCGGTCGTGATCAAGACTTGGTTAAGGGCGATGGATTCCTTTTTGAGCATAATCACTTTTTAAAAAGTGACACACAGACGGGTTAAAGTTTAAGTTTCAAACCAACTCAAATATAGCTGGTGGCTGGTGTGGCTCAGGGGTTGAGCGTGGACCTAGGAACCAGGAGGTCATGGCACAATCCCATCAGGGCACAGGCCTGGGTTGTGGGCTCCATCCCCAGTGGGGGGCGTGCAGGAGGCAGCTGATCCCCGATTCTCTCTCATCACTGATATTTCTCTCTCCCTCCCTCTCACTTCCTCTCTGAGATAATACAAATATATTAAATAAATGTATATGACTGGCAACCGCAGGGGCGGGGCCATGGGTGGTCACAACCTTGTTCTCTGTTTTCGTCGTGTTTTCTAAACTGGTGCAGCCATGGGGAACGTTGACTGGAAGGGGGTAGGGGAGGGTCTGGTGTCCACGTGGTTGCCAGGAGGCCAGCCCAGGCCCCGGGAGGCGGTACTGGAGTGGGGAGGGGAGAGGCGGCTGGGACCCGGGCCTGCTGGGGCCTTGCCAGCCCTGCTCCGTGAGTGGGGAGCAAGGGGCTGCTTCAGAGGAGCCCCATGGAGCAGGCCACGCCCGCCAGGAACAGGGAGGGGGTGGGGGGCAGGTTGTGAGGCCGGAGCTCACCATGGGCCTCCCTCCCCCAGCCTGGCCCGTGCCAGTGGCCACGGGACAGGTCCCCCTGCCCAGCCACTGCCCACAGCAGCCAGGGGTGGCTCAGCCCGGCAGGCCCGGACCCGGGTGTGGGGAGCCAGCTGCCTGGCCACACGCAGCGCCTGTGAGCTCCGCGCCCGGGGCCACGCTGGCAGATCGGTGGCGGGTAGAGGCCTCACTCGGCACAGACGCCCGTCCGTCTTCCCCGCAGCCCTGTTGGGGCCCCAGGACGCTATGAGCGTGCCCATCATCTGCGACTTCGGCTCCGGCTCCAGCAAGGTGGGCTTCGCGGGGGCAAAGGTGCCCCTGGCCGTCTTCCCCACTGTCCTCGGCAAGTTCCGGCACCTTGAAGACGTGAGTGACAGCAGGCATCCTGCCTGGGTGCTGGGTGCTGGGTGCTGAGCCGTCCCTCCCGCGGGGCTGGCCTGTGGAGCCCTCTGAGCAGGTGGGGCCGAGGTCAGCAGGGGGAGCGAGGGGGGACGAAGGCGAGGGCCGGCCCCCCATGCTGTCTGCTTCAGCAGGTCTGTGGCATAGGCCTCCCCGATCCCCCAGAGCCAGGGCCGCGCTGGCAGCACCAGATCCCACAGGGACCCCCGGCAGCCCCGCAGGGACCATGGGGCAGATCTGCAAGTAGCTGGTTCCTTCTCCCAGAGAGCAGCCGGGAGGCCCCCTCCTGCCAGCGCCCCGAATGCGGAGGCTGGTGCCTGCCCCCCACACGGTCCCCTCGCCCCCCTCTCCTTCTTGGCGGGTCCCCCACCAGATGTGGTCAGGACGCGTGTCCACGCAGTGGCAGCAGCAGTCCCATCCCCTGGGGGTCACTGGCTGACACCTCTCAGGGGTATTATTTGGAAACGGGGTGCAGGCTTGCGAGGCCACAGAGCCAGCGTGACCGGGAGCCATGCCGACAGCGGTCATGCACGCAGGGGGGGCGCAGGTGGTCCCCCCCATCTCCCTCCCCCCCACGCCTGTCCCCGCCTTCCCAGGACCTGATGGTGGGGCTGGACAAGAAAGTCTGGTTCATCGGCGACGAGGTTCAGGAGCAACGAAAGAAACTCAACCTGGTGTACCCCCTCTCGCGGGCCACAGTCACCAACTGGGACCACATGGAGAAGGTAGGCGCGGCCCTGCTGGCGGCCCAGCCCATGGCCTCGGCGCCAGGAGGGAGGTCCCCGCGGCACCCAGCTCCCTGGGCGTCTCCAGCGCCCGGCCCTGCCCACACCTGGGTCTCGGCCTCCGGCCTCCGGACAGGGAGCAGCACACGCCTGTGGTTTAAGCCGCCCGCCCTGCGGGGCTTGGTGATGTGGCTGCAGGACACGAATAGACAGGCCCCACGGACATCATTGCCGCCTGGCCGACTGGAAATGGGCTCAGGAGGCCCAGGCGCCTGCCCGCCACCTGGGGGCAGAGGGTGGGGACTTCTGCGGGGCCTGACCCCGGGCGCTCCGCTGCCTCCCCCCCAGCCCCCAGTCCCGGGCTCCCCATGGTCTCAGGGCCGGGACTGCCCTCCAGGGACACCACCAGGCCCTTGACCCGGGCGCGTGCTCCCCGTCCTGTCAGGGTCATGTCCATAGGAGGTGCCCAGTCTGTGCTCACGGCCGCCCTCCCCGTGTCCCCCCAGATCTGGCACCACACCTTCTACCAGGTGCTCCGCGCCGCCCCGGAGCAGCACCCCTTGCTGCTCACAGAGCCGCCCTCGAACCCCAAGGACAGCAAAGAGAGGACGGCCCAGGTGAGGGGCGGGCGGGCGGGCGGGCGGGCAGGAGGCGGGCCGGGGGCGGAGGGGCCGCTGGCGCCCCTGCCGGTCACTCTCTCAGCTTCTCCCGCGAGGACTTGGACGCGCCGATGAAGAAGCAGCAGGGCCCCCGCCTGGCCCCGCGTCCTGGCGCCCCCTCAGCGGCGGTCACACCGAGGGCCGCCCCGTGTCACCCTCTGGCAGGAGAGACCTCCCCCCGCCAGCTTCGCCTGCCACAGCCCCGCCGTGTCCAGCGGCCCAAGTCCATGCCCCTCGGCCACCTGCTCCCTCGCGTTCCTGTCCCCTGGTCTCTCACGTGGACAAGGTGGGGTCCAATGTCACAGCCCTGAGGGGGGGTCGCCACAGCAGGAAACGCAAGGGCCTGTCTCCCTGTCCATCCGTCCTCCTCTGTCCCTCCTGCCCCATCCCTCCCCCCTGCCCTGTCCCTCCCGCAGTCAGCACCTTCTGACCCCGCCACTCAGGGGACTGAGCGTCTGGTGTACACTTAACACACGGCTGTCAGCTTTTTGAAATCCTCAACCAAGGAAAAGACATCAATATGTTTTTATTGATATTAGAGCGAGAGGGAGGGAGAGAGAGAAACATTGATGTGAGAGAAACATCGCTAGGCTGCCTCCCGCAGACCAGGGAGTAAACCTGCCACCTCGCTTGTACCCTGACTGGGAATCGAACCCACAACCTCTGGGTGCACAGGGCCACGCTCCAACCAACGGAGCCAGTGGCCAGGACACGGCTTGAGCTTTTGTCGTTACCGTTATTAGGAAGCAAGCGAGTCGCCCCGAGTCTCATGTGGGGATTTGGGGGATGTCGGCCCGCCCCCTTCCCCCCAACACTCCCCCCCTCCCCCAGAGCAGCAGGGACAGTGGCTTCGCGGAGGCACTGGCTCAGCATCGTCCCTTGCGCTCTGTGCCCGCAGGGCAGGGCACCAGGGAGGTGTGAGCCCAGTTTACAGACTGGAAACAGCCCGGAGCGGGTGGGGCGGGGCGCCGGGCAGGGTGCCGAGGCCCTGCCCCTGACCCCTTGTCTGCATCTCTCCGGGGAGCCAGCCCCCCGCCCCGCAAGCCAGAGGCTCGCAGCAGAGGTGGCCCGCCCGGCCTGGCTGCAGCGCCGCCCCGTGCTCCCCACAGATCATGTTCGAGACCTTCAACGTGCCCGCCCTGTACCTGGTCAACCAAGGGGTCCTGTCTCTCTTCTCCTCCGGCCTGACCTCCGGTGAGTGGCCCCCGGGGACCCTGGAGCCCACCCCGCCCCCCGCCCTCCGCTGCCCACCCCTCCTGGTCTAGCCCTGTGCTCCCCTCAACACTCAACCACTGAGCCACACTGGCCAGGCTTCTTCATGAATTTTTAGAGCGAGTAGAAGGAGGGGAGGGGTTCAGAGAGAGCGAGAGGAACATCGGTGTGAGAGACGCATCGAGTGTTTGCCTCTCACATATGCCCGACCCGGGGCCAGGGGTCAAGCCTCTCACTCAGGGACTGGCCCTGGACCTGGAATGGAACCTGTGACCCTTCGGTGGGCAGACCGGCGCTCTAACCACTGAGCCACCGGCCGGCGACAGTGATGGGTTGTTGACAGCTACACAGCCCTGCGTCCTCGAGGTGTAGCCCCTCGCCGGGGCCTGCTGTCCTTTGGTGAATTGCCTGGTCCGTTTGCTGCAGCTGTGCCGGGAGTTCGGCGTGTGCGCGAGGGTGAGGGGCTGCCTTCCGTGACGCTGCCTCTCGGGGGCCGCTGGCCTCCGTCGCCCGGTCCCAGGGTCTGGACCACAGTCGTTTCCTGTATTTTGTCCTCGTTTCAGGTGTTTCGGGTTGGAGGGGGGATCCGCGCCGGGTCCCAGCTTAGCCGGGCGTGGACTCATGCTGCTTTTGCTTCCTTTATTTGTTTTTTAATTTATTTTTATTGACTTCAGAGAGGAAGGGAGAGGGAGAGAGAGAGAGAGAGAGAGAGAAACACCAATGACGAGAGAGAATCATGGGCCAGCTGCCTCCTCACACCCCCCACTGGGGATCGAGCCCGTAACCCGGGCCTGTGCCCCGACCAGGAATCGAACTGTGACCTCCTGGTTCATAGGTCGACGCTCAACCCCTGAGCCACGCCGGCCGGGCCATTTTGCTTCCTTTAAACTTGAAGTTCTCGGTTACCAGACTCAACAGGTGAAAGAGGCCGACGACCCAGGCCCTGGGCAGCTGTGGCCGGTTCAGGAGAAGCCATTTCACACAAGGCCCCGGGCCCCGGATCCAGGCCCTCCCTCCTGCGAGCAGCGGGACTCCCGGTTCCCCGCTCACCCAGATGCGTGCCTCCTCCACGCCTGCCGCCCCCGCGCCATCCCAGGCCTTCCCAACGGTCCCTGCGCCCGCATTGCGCCCGCATCGCCCCACCGGTCCCCACGGGAGGAGGGTGGAGCGCACGCCGCTCTGCTCCCGCCTCCGCCTCTTCGGCAGCCGCTGCTGGGCCCTGTGTGTCCGCTTTGAGAAGGACGCCTGGGCTTCCTGTCCAGCAGAGTCAGTCCTGGTCTGACCCAGAGGTCCTCCAGCCCAGCCACTCCCTCCGGGGGACAGTTTGCTCCCCAGACCCTCGGCCTTCCCCTCCCAGGACTACCCCCTTCGCCATCTCTTCCCGCCGAGCTGATGGGTGATGAGGGCTGCCATGCCCCCCACTTTACGATGCCCGTGTGCTGTCTTGCGTAGGAACAATCATTGAATCTGGAGACGGGATGACACACTTTGTGCCCATCATTGAGGGCTATCCGCTGCGCCAGTCGACCATGCAGATGGAGGTGGCAGGCCAGGACATAACCCTGTACCTCATGCAGCTGCTGTCCCAGAAGGGGACCTCTCTGGTGGGCACAGGTAGGGGCCCCGCGGTAATGCCCTTTCTGGCTTGTTCAACTTACAGCCCTCAGTTCCTGACGCGAAGGCTGCTTAACCATCATCCACGTTCCAGAAACAACCCATCTATGTCCAGGGACACTTAACTGATTGACGATGACAGTCATGATGATGATGGTGGTGATGGTGATGATGGTGGTGATGGTGATGATGGTGGTGATGATGGTGATGTTGATGGTGATGGTCATGTTGATGGTGATGATGGTGATGTTGATGGTGATGAAGGTGATGGTGATGGTGATGCTGATGGTGATGGTGATGGTGGTGATGGTGATGGTGATGGTGATGGTGATGATGATGATGATGGTGATGGTGATGATGATGGTGATGTTGATGGTGATGATGGTGATGTTGATGGTGAAGGTGATGGTGATGGTGATGATGATGGTGATGATGGTGGTGATGGTGATGTTGATGGTGATGATGATGGTGATGGTGATGGTGATGATGGTGGTGATGATGATGGTGATGTTGATGGTGATGCTGATGGTGATGATGATGGTGATGTTGGTGATGATGGTGATGTTGATGGTGATGATGATGGTGATGGTGATGATGGTGATGCTGGTGGTGATGGTGATGTTGATGGTGATGATGATGGTGATGGTGATGTTGATGGTGATGATGGTGTTGATGGTGGTAATGATGGTTGTGGTGATGGTGGTGATGATGGTGATGGTGGTGATGTTGATGGTGATGATGGTGGTGGTGGTGATGGTGGTGATGTTGATGGTGATGATGGTGGTGGTGATGGTGATGTTGGTGTTGATGGTGGTGATGATGGTGATGATGGTGATGGTGGTGGTGTTGATGGTGGTGATGATGGTGTTGTGGTGATGGTGGTGGTGTTGATGGTGGTGATGATGGTGTTGATGGTGGTAATGATGGTTGTGATGATGGTTGTGATGATGGTGGTGGTGATGTTGATGGTGATGATGGTGGTAGTGGTGATGGTGGTGATGTTGATGGTGATGATGGTGGTGGTGATGGTGATGTTGGTGTTGATGGTGGTGATGATGGTGATGATGGTGATGGTGGTGGTGTTGATGGTGATGATGGTGTTGTGGTGATGGTGGTGGTGTTGATGGTGGTGATGATGGTGTTGATGGTGGTGGTGACAATGATGATGATGGTGGTGATGGTGGTGGTATTGGGGGTGCTGACCCTTATGATGATTTAAGGTTTGCAGAGTACTTGTCCTCTACAGGTACTGGGTTGAGTAAACATCTTACATACATTTTCTCATTGCTTCCTGCTACCAGGGGGAACAATGATCTCTATGCAAGAGGAAGAGGTTTAGGAAGGTTGACAAGGACCAAGAATTGAGCCTGCAGTTGAGGTACATGCCCTTGAACAGAATCAAACCCAGGACCATTCAGTCCGTGGGCCAAAGCTCTATCCACTGAGCCAAATCAACTAGGGCTTTTATCTTTATGAAAAATGTATATTTTTTGCCCTAGCTGAATTGGCTCAGTGGATAGAGTGTGGGCCTGCAGACTGAAGGGTCTTGCGTTTGATTCTGGTTAAGGGCACATGCCCAGGTTGCAGGCTCAATCCCCAGTAGGGGTTGTGCAGGAGGCAGCCAATCAGTGATTCTCATCACTGATGTTTCTAGCTCTCTGTCCCTCTCCTTTCCTCTCTGAAATCAATAAAAATATAGTTTAAAAAAATATTTATATTTTTGCCCTAGCCAGTTTGGCTCAGTGAATAGAACGTTGGCCTGTGGACCAAAGAGTCCCAGGTTCGATTCCAGTCAAGGGCATGTACCATGGTTGCAGGTTCCTCCCCGGCCCGGGCCCTGGTTGGGGCTCGTGCAGGAGGCAACCAATCTATGTTTCTTTCACATCAAAATTTCCCTCTGTCTTTCACTCTCTCTTCCACTCTCTCTAAAAGATCAATGGGTCCGAACCAGTTTGGCTCAATGGATAGAGCGTCGGCCTGCGGACTGAAGGGTCCCAGGTTCGATTCCGATCAAAGGCATGTACCTTGGTTGCGGGCACATCCCCCGTAGGGGGCGTGCAGGAGGCAGCTGATCGATTTCTCTCATTGATGTTTCTAACTCTCTATCCCTCTCCCTTCCTCTCTGTAAAAAATCAATAAAATATATTTTAAAAAAAATAAATAAAAGATCAAGGGGAAAATATCCTCAGGTGAGGATTAACCCTCAAAAAAGTTTCTTTAAAATTGTATATTATATACATATATACTGAATTCAGAGAGGAAGGGGGAGGGAGAGGGAGAGAAACATCAATGAGGAGAGAATCAGGGATCGGCCGCCTCGTGCACGCCCCACACTGGGGCTTCAGCCTGCAGCCCGGGCCTGGGCCCTGACCAGGAATCGAACTGTGATCCCCTGATTCATAGGTCGACGCTCAACCCCTGAGCCACGCTGGCCGGACATTTTTCAGACACGTCCTCCTCATTCAGGCATCACTATTCTGCTTTCTGGTCCACGAACCCAGGCCCCAGCACGCATCTCACCGAGAGGGGCTGGGATCCGAGACCAAAGTAGAAACTGTCCTATCGCGAGGAGTGGCCGACTTTGTGAGCCACCTCGCCTTCATCCCTCCTCCTCCGGCTCCCTCCTCCCAGGCGACCGGGAGTACATCCGGGACCTGAAAGAGAAGTGCTGCTACGTGGCTTTGAACTTCGACAAGGAGAAGGCGGCAGCCCCCTTGCTGACCCGGGCATGGACGCACCAGCTGCCGGACGGCCGGGAGATCGACCTCGGGCAGGAGATGTTCCTCTGTATGGAGGTGCTTTTCCAGCCGGACCTCATAGGTGAGCGGGGGGGTGTGGTCAGCTGGGCACGGGCAGGCGGACATGGACCAGGGGACACGGACGGGCAGACGTGGATGGGAGGATGTGAACAGGCGGACGTGGACAGGTGGACACAGACAGACAGACACGGACAGGCAGACACGGACAGGTGGACGTGGACAGGTGGACACAGACAGGCAGACATGGACAGGCGGACATGGACAGGCGGACGTGGACAGGTGGGCACAGACAGGCAGACACAGACGGGCAGACTTGCATGGGTGGACACGGGCGGGCAGACGTGGATGGGCAGATGCGAACAGGCAGACGTGGACAGGTGGACATGGACAGGCGGACACGGACAGGCGGACATGGATAGGCGGACACAGACGGGCAGACTTGCATAGGTGGACACGGATGGGCAGACACGGGCGGGCAGATGTGGATGGGCGGATGTGAACAGGCGGACATGGACAGGTGGACATGGACAGGCGGACACGGACAGGCGGACGTGGACAGGCGGACACGGACAGGCGGACATGGACAGGCGGACACGGACGGGCGGACGTGGACAGGCAGATGTGAACAGGCGGACGTGGACAGGCAGATGTGAACAGGCGGACGTGGACAGGTGGACACGGACAGGCGGACATGGATAGGCGGACACAGACGGGCAGACTTGCATAGGTGGACACGGATGGGCAGACACGGGCGGGCAGATGTGGATGGGCGGATGTGAACAGGCGGACGTGGACAGGTGGACATGGACAGGCAGACACGGACAGGTGGACACGGACAGGCGGACGTGGACAGGCGGACGTGGACAGGCGGACACGGACGGGCGGACGTGGACGGGCAGATGTGAACAGGCGGACGTGGACAGGTGGACACGGACAGGCGGACACGGACGGGTGGATGTGAACAGGCGGACGTGGACAGGTGGACATGGACAGGCGGACACGGACAGGCGGACGTGGACGGGCGGACGTGGACGGGCAGATGTGAACAGGCAGACGTGGACAGGCGGACACGGACAGGCGGACATGGACAGGCGGACATGGACAGGCGGACACGGACGGGCGGACGTGGACGGGCAGATGTGAACAGGCGGACGTGGACAGGTGGACATGGACAGGCGGACACGGACGGGCGGACGTGAACAGGCGGACATGGACAGGTGGACATGGACAGGCAGACGTGGACAGGTGGACATGGACAGGCGGACATGGACAGGCGGACACGGACACGCAGATGCCGTGCCAGAGAAGGAGCGGGGGCAGCGGGGAGAGGGCTGCACTTTGAGTAGCAAGTGGTAGCGAGTCTGCCCCATTCAAAAGTGCCTCCGGAGCCAGCTGTCACTTAGGAAGCACCTACTGTGTGCCCGCCGCTTTGCTGACCTTGTATGTGGGTTGCAACCTGTAACCCACCCCCCACCCTCCCCCCTTTCACAGCCGCGGACTCCCACGGGGGCTGGTATTTGATTTGTCAGGTGTGATTGCGCCCCCACACGATGGCCACTCCCAGCCCCCTCCCCCTCCCGCCCCCAGGGAGGAACAGCCTGGGCGCCCACATGCTCGCCTTCCACAGCGTCAGCTCCTGCAGCGCCAACCAGCAGAGAGCCCTCTTCGGGAGCGTGCTGCTGTCCGGAGGCACCGGCTCCTCCCCCAGCCTGCGGGCCCGCATGCAGAGGGAGCTGTCCGCCCTGGTGTCCCCGAGGACTAAGGTGAAGGTGGGTCCTCCCGTCCCCCGCGGGACAGGCATTTCCGGAAGCCTCTGAGGTGCCAGGTGCTGGCCCGGCGCGTGGGGCACAGCCCACAGAAGGGGCGCCCCCTGGAGCTCACCGTCCAGTGGGGGTGGCGGGAACCACACTGGGCGGAGGGAACCGCGCCTGCAGGGGCCCAGAGGCTGCTGTATGGAGGCGCTGGGAGGGGCTGGCGGGGCTGAGAGCACAGTGGGTAGAGCAGCTCAGAGCGAACGGGACCTTCTGAGCAGAGCAATGGCCAATCCAGAGCAACAGCCCGACCCAGCAGGGACCGGACCCAGCAGGGGCTTGGGCGCTGGTCGGCCAGCTGTCAGATGGGAGGCAGGCTGTGGATGCAGGTGGAAGTGATGCTGTGATTCGGGCGAGGGGTGCTGGTGGCCAGAGCAGGCAGGGGTCGGGGAGAGCGAGGGTGGGGTTAGCCCAGCGCCAGGCACTCGCCCAAGGCCACGGCCAGGTGCAGGGGGGCAGTGAGGGGCAGGGGACGTGGACTGTTCAACATCTGGACAGGGGGAGGAAGCCCATTCAGGAATCAGTATTTTGTGCCCCAAACTTATTTTTTTTAATTTCTTTATTGGCTAAGGTATTATAAATATGTCCTCATCCCCCCATTAACCCCCAACCTCCCCTCGCACTCATGCTCTCATCCCCTTGTTGCCCATGTCCATTGGTTTGGCTTATATGCATGCAGACAAGTCTTTGGTTGATCTCTTCCCCTTACCCCCACCCTCCCCTACTTTCCTTCTGGGGATTAATAGTCTGATCGCTGTTTCTCTGTCTTTGGATCTGTCCCTGTTCATCAGTCTATGTTGTTCTCTATATTCCACAAATGAGTGAGATCATGTGGTATTTATCTTTCTCTGACTGGCTAATTTCACTTAGCATAATGCTCTCCAGATCCATCCATGCTGTTGCAAAAGACAAGAGTTCCTTCTTTTTTACCACAGCGTAGTATTCCATTGTGTAGATGTACCACAGTTTTCTAATCCATTCATCTACTGATGGACACTTAGGCTGTTTCCAAATCTTAGCTATGGTGAATTGTGCTGCTATGAACATAGGGGTGCATATATCCTTTCTGTTTGGTGTTTCTGGTTTCTTGGGATATAGTCCTGGAAGTGGGATCACAGGGTCAAATGGGAGTTCCATTTTTAATTTTTTGAGGAAACTCCATACTGTTCTCCACAGTGGCTGCACCAGTCTCCACTCCCACCAGCAGTGCACGAGGGTTCCTTTTTCTCCACATCCTCTCCAGCACTTGTCGTTTGTTGATTTGTTGATGATAGCCATTCTGACAGGTGTGAGATGATACCGCATTGTCGTACCCCTGACCCCTGACCCCTGACCCCTGACATCAGCATCACAGGGCGATACCAGTGGGGGGGGAGGAAGGGTGGGGGCTGCTGGGAGGTGCTGGTGAGGAAATGCCTGCAGGAGTGAGGCCGTGGGGGTGGCGGGAACCACACTGGGCTGAGGGAACTGCGCCTGCAGGGGCCCAGAGGCTGCTGTCTGGAAGCGCTGGGAGGGGCTGGCGGGGCTGAGAGCACAGTGGGTAGAGCAGCTCAGAGCAAACGGGACCTTCTGAGCAGAGCAATGGCCAATCCAGAGCAACGGCCTGACCCAGCAGGGACCGGACCCAGCAGGGGCTTGGGTGCTGGTCGGCCAGCTGTCAGATGGGAGGCATCTCTTGGATGATGAGTGACTTTGAGCATGTTTTCATATGTCTTTCGGCCTTCTGTATGTCCTCTTTCGAAAAGTGTCTATCTAGGTCCGTTGCCCATTTTTTGATTGGATTGTTTATCTTCCTATTATTAAGTTTCATGAGTACCTTGTAAATATTGGAGATTAAACCCTTATTGGTGATATTGTTGGCAAATATGTTCTCCCATGCAGTGGGCTTTCTTGTTGTTTTGTTGATGGTTTCCTTTGCTGTGCAAAAGCTTTTTATTTTGATGTAGTCCCATTTGTTTATTTTCTCTTTAGTTTCCATTGCCCTAGGAGCAGTATCAGAGAAGAAATTCCTTCGGCATATGTTTGCAATTTCACTGCCTGTGGATTCCTCTAGTATTTTTATGGTTTCCCGTCTTACGTTTAAGTCTTTTATCCATTTTGAGTTTATTTTTGTGTATGGTGTGAGTTGGTGATCTAGTTTCATCTTTTTGCATGTATCTGTCCAATTTTCCCAACACCATTTATTGAAGAGACTGTCTTGACTCCATTGTATGCTCTTGCCTCCTTTGTTGAATATTAATTGGGCACAGTGGTTTGGGTCGATTTCTGGGTTCTCTATTCTATTCCATTGATCTATATGTCTGTTCTTGTGCCAATACCATGCTGTTTTAAGAACAGTGGCTTTGTAATATACAGTTTGATATCTGGTATTGAGATTCCACCTACTTTGTTCTTCTTTCTCAGGATCGCTGCAGCTATTCGAGGTCTTTTTTTATTCCAGATGAATTTTTGGAGCGTTCGTTCTAGATCTGTGAAATATGTCGTTGGTATTTTAATGGGGGTTGCATTGAATCTATAGATTGCTTTGGGTAATATGGACATTTTGATGATGTTGATTCTACCAATCCATGAACACGGTATGTTCTTCCATCTGTTTATGTCTTCCTCTATCTCTTTTTTCAGTGTCCTGTAGTTTTTCACATATAAGTCTTTTACCTCCTTAGTTAAGTTTATTCCTAGGTATCTTAATTTTTTTGGTGCGATGGTAAATGGGATTGCTTTTTTAGTCTCACTTTCTGTAAGTTCACTATTGGTGTAAAGAAATGCCATAGATTTCTTGGCATTAATTTTGTATCATTGCCAAATTCATTTATTAACTCTAATAATTTTTTGATGGAGTCTTTAGGGTTCTCTATGTACAGTATCATGTCATCTGCAAATAAGGACAGTTTTACTTCTTCTTTTCTAATTTGGATGCCTTTTATTTCTTCTTCTTGTCTGATCACAACAGCTAGTAGTTCCAGTACTATGTTGAGCAGGAGTGGTGAGAGGGGGCATCCCTGTCTTGTTCCTGTTCTTAGGGGAAATGGTTTTAGTTTTTGCCCACTGAGTATGATGTTGGCTGTGGGTTTGTCATATATGGCTTTTATTATGTTGAGGTATGATCCTTCTATTCCTACCTTGCTGAGAGTTTTTATCAAGAAAGGGTGTTGGATTTTGTCAAATGCTTTTTCTGCATCAATTTATATGACTATGTGTTTTTTTTCTTTCAATATTTTTATGTGATGTATCACGTTTATTGATTTGCGGATATTGTACCATCCTTGCATCCCTGGGATAAATTCTACTTGGTCATGGTGTATGATCTTTCTGATGTACTGCTGGATCTGATTTGCTAGGATTTTGTTGAGGATTTTGGCATCTATGTTCATGAGGGATATTGGCCTGTAATTCTCTTTCATTGTGTTGTCTTTGTCTGGTTTTGGTATTAGGGTGATGCTGGCTTCATAGAATGAGCTTGGAAGTGTTCCTTCCTCTTGAATTTTTGGAATAGTCTGAGGAGGAAAGGTTTTAGTTCTTCCTTGAATGTTTGGTAAAACTCCCCTGTGAAGCCGTCTGGTCCTGGGCTTTTGTTTGCTGGAAGCTTTTTGATTACTGCTTCAATTTCTTCCATAGTTATTGGCCTATTGAGATTTTTAGATTCTTCCTGATTAAGTTTTGGAAGGTTGTATTTTTCTAGGAATATGTCCATTTCCTCCAGATTATCTAGTTTGTTGGAGTAGAGTTGTTCATAGTATTTTTTAACAATTCTTTTTTTAAAAAAATATATTTTATTGATTTTTTACAGAGAGGAAGGGAGAGAGATAGAGAGTCAGAAACATCGATGAGAGAGAAACATCGATCAGCTGCCTCCTGCACATCTCCTACTGGGGATATGCCCGCAACCCAGGTACATGCCCTTGACCGGAATCGAACCTGGGACCTTTCAGTCCGCAGGCCGATGCTCTATCCACTGAGCCAAACCGGTTTTGGCTTTTAACAATTCTTTGTATTTCTGTGGGGTCTGTTGTTATTTCTCCTCTTTCATTTCTGATTTTGTTTATTTGGGTCCTCTCTCTTTGTTTCTTGGTGAGCCTGGCTAGAGGTTTATCAATCTTCTTTATCCTTTCAAAGAACCAGCTCTTGGTTTTGTTGATCTTTTGTATTGTTTTTTTTGGTCTCTATGTTGTTTATCTCCACTCTGATCTTTATTATTTCCTTCCTTCTGCTTACACTGGGCTTTTCTTGTTGCTCTCTTTCTAACTCTTTGAGTTGTAGGGTTAAGTAATTTATTATCATTGTTTCTTTCTTTTTTTTTTTTTTTTTTTGCAGTAGGCTTGTAGAGCTATGAACTTCCCGCTCAAGACTGCTTTCGCTGTGTCTCATAGGTTTTGGATTGTTGTGTTTGTTGCCATGATGTTTTTTATTTCTTCTTTGATCTCTCTGGTAACCCATTCATTGTTTAATAGCATGCTGTTTAGTCTCCATGTGTTTGATTTTTTTGGATTGTTTTTATTATAGTTGATTTCCAGTTTTATGCCATTGTGATCTGAGAAGATGCTTGATATGATTTCTATCTTCTTGAATTTGAAGAGACTTTGCCTGTGACCCAATATATGGTCTATCTTTGAAAATGACCCATGTGCACTTGAGAAGAATGTATATTCTGTGGCTTTGGGATGAAATGTTCTGAAGATGTCAATTGATTCTATCTGATCTAGTGAGTCAATTAGGATTGATGTTTCTTTGCTGATTTTTTGTTTAGAGGATTTGTCCAATGGTGATAATGGGGTTTTAACATCCCCTACTATGATTGTATTGCTGTCAGTCTCTCTCTTGATCCCCTCCAGAAGTTTTCTGATGTATCTGGGTGCTCCTATATTGGATGCGTATATGTTTACCAGAGTTATTTCTTCTTGTTGGATTGCTCCCTTTAGTATTATGAAGTGCCCTTCCTTATCTCTTTTTATGTCCTTCACTTTGAGACCTAATTTGTCAGATCTAAGTATCGCTACCCCAGCTTTTTTTTCGTTTCCATTCGCCTGAAAAACCTTTTTCCATCCCTTCACCATCAGTCTGTGTGCGTCTTTTTTTCTGAGGTGGGTTTCCTGTAGACAGCAGATATATGGGTTATGTTTTCTTATCCACTCAGTTACCCTATGTCTTTTGATTGGGGCATTTAATCCATTTACATTTAAAGTTATTATTGATAGATACTTGTTTGTCGCCATTTTTATTCTTTACCCCTGTGTTCCTTCTTCATTTCCTATTTTTTTCTTTTTACAGCAGACCCTTTAGCATTTCTTGCATTGCTGGTTTGGTGGTAATAAATTCCCGTAGTCCTTTTTTGTCTGTGAAGCTCCTGATTTCACCCTCAATTTTGATTGATAGCCTTGCTGGGTACAGTATTCTTGGATTCAGACCCTTCCTTTGCATGACTTTGTATATTTAATTCCATTCCCTCTTGCCTGATGTGTTTCTGTTGAGAAATCAGTCGCTAGCCTGATGGGAGATCCTTTGTAGGTAACTTTTTGTCTTGGCCCCTTTTAAGATTCTTGCTTTGTCTTTAGTGTTTGCCAATTTAATTATAATGTGCCTTGGCATTGGTCTTTTGGGGTTTATTTGTTTGGGACTCTGTGAGCTTCTTGGATTTGTGTGAGCTTTTTCTTCCCTATATCAGGGAAGTTTTCTGTCATTATTTTTTCTATTCCTTGCTCAGTTTCCTCTCCTGGCACCCTTATTATGCGGATGTTGTTTCGTTTTGTGTTGTCCCAAAGTTCTCTTAGGCTCTCCTCCTGCCTTTTAATTTTTTTTTCTAGAAGCTGCTCTGCTTGGGTATTTTTTCCTACCTTGTCTTCTAGCTCACTGATGCGGTCCTCTGCTTCTTCTAATCTACTGTTGATGCTTTCTATTGGGTTCTTTATAGCAGTGATGTCATTTTTCATTTCTTCTTGGTTCTTCTTCATTTCCTCTTGGTTCTTACACATATTGTTGAATTTGTCTTCCATTTTTTTCATCCACCTTATGACCATTTCTCTGAATTCTTTCTCTGACAGGTTGCTTGCCTCCATTGCCTCCATTTCGTTTACTTCCTTTTCTGGTGATGCCTGTTTTTCTTTCATATGCAGGCTTTTTCTTTGTCTCCCCATGATCTCTCTTTTCCAGGTGTTTGGTTATGTAGTTCTCTCTCTGCTTTCCATGAGGAGGAGCAGGGCTCCTCTGAGTCCACGTATTTGCACTGCTTTAGATCCAGTGTTTCTGGGTCAGTAGCCGAGTCCTGGATCCCCCCAACTTATTTCATTTTAAATATATTTTTGTTGATTTCAGGGAGGAAGAGAGAGGGAGAGAGAGAGAAACATCCATGAGGAGAGGGACTCATGGATCAGCTGCCTCCTGCATGCCCCCCACTGGGGATCAAACCTGCAACCTGGGCCTGTGCCCTGACTAGGAATTGAACCGTGACCTCCTGGTCGACGCTCAACCACTAAGCCACGCCGCCCGGGTGTGTGCCCCCCGATTTAGGATAGTATCGATTTTGGTTTCTCCTGCTCTCTGGCCTCTGACCCTGCCTTCTGCCCCCCACCCCGCCTCCCCCTCCAGGTGTCCACCTGCCCCTGCTCTGTGTACAGCGCCTGGATGGGCGGCTCCGTGCTGTGCTCACTCTCTACCTTCAAGGACATGTGGGTCAGCAGTGACGACTACAAAGAAGAGGGCCCCTCTGCCGTCAGTAGGAAGTCCTTCTGACTGTGGCTCCGGGACCCCATCGATCGTCCCCGGGCACCCATGCCCGGCTGAGCCTCGGCTTGGCCGAACCCACGCTGCGCAGAGCCACTCCACGCGGTGGCCTTCCCACCCCCAATGTCAATAAAGGGCCAGGGAGGGACGGACACGGTCTGGGCGAGGCTGGCAGGTCTGGACCGCGGGGTGTGAGCTGCGAGCTTCCTGGGAGGAGCAGCTCCTCGCATCCCTCACTCTCACACGCTTGTTCTTCCCGCATCCCATGCTCTCACACGCCTGTTCTCCCCGCATCCCATGCTCTCACACGCCTGTTCTCCCCGCATCCCTCACTCTCACACGCCTGTTCTCCCATGTCCCGCGCTCTCACACACATGTTCTCCCATGTCCCGCGATCTCACACGCCTGTTCTCCCCGCATCCCGCGCTCTCACATGCCTGTTCTCCCCGCATCCCACGCTCTCACACGCCTGTTCTCCAGTGTTCCGCGCTCTCACACGCCTGTTCTCCCATGTCCTGCCACAGCCTCCGGCCCCAGGCTCCCTGCATCCACCCTGTGGCCAGAGCTGCTGACAAACGCCCGTGTGACCGCAGCGGCCCTCGGCTGGCAGCCCTCTGCACCGCGCGAGGCCCCTGCACGCCCAGCGGCAGTGGCTTTATGGAACACAGAACAGGTGTGGCAAGGACACGGGGACACTGAGCCCAGGCCCTGCTGGCGGGAATGCGAGGCGGCAGCCGCCGTGGGGAACCGTGTGGGGGCGGCTCAAAAGGCTTACAGGGACCTACCACGTGACCCTGCCATCCTGCTTCTGGGAACACACCCCAAAGTGGGAGGGGGCCTGGAACAGACTCCTGCACCACAGCGTCACTCATGACAGCCGGAGGCGGGAGTGCCCATGCGTGGGAGGGTGGACGGAGAGACAAACGCCCCCCCCCCCCCCATCCACGCCTCCCGGCGATCTCAGCCTTAACAGGGAGGCCCTGCCATGCGGCCGGGCCGTGAGTGAGTAAGCAGGGCCTCGGGGACACATCCTGTGGGTTCATGCCACTCGGGGCCCCAGGGGAGTCCGATGTGTAGAGACCACACAGCAACCGGCCTTGTCAACCCCCGGGTAACAGCATCAAACAGCAGTGAGTCAGGGGGAGCCGTCCTCAGGGTAAGGGCCGCTGGGGGCAAGCGCAGGGGTGAGGCAGGGCCTCACGGTGCAGAGACTGGAAAAACGGCCCGTGTTTATACCCCAGTGAGTTAGGGCTCCTCAGCAGTGGGCCCCCCACACGGGTGCCCAGCAGGCAGCTTGCGGGCTCCCAGGGCAGTGTAATCGCCGGCCTTCAGCAGCGACGACCCTCGCTGCCCCTCCCAGGAAGCTCACAGCCATCAGCCACCCTTATGTCCGTTACTGCCTCAGTAGATGCGGAAATGGCTTTGTTAGCAGCCAACCTGAGAGATGGCGGTCAAGAGCTAACTCAGCCCCCAACCGGTTCCTGGCTTGGGAGAGCTGGTCCTCACCTGGGCTGGGCTCCCAGGCCCGGGGCGTGGGGGGGTGGGGGGCATGCATAGGCAGCTCAGACCCCAGGGACAGTCACCAGCTCAGCCCGACCAGGTCTCAGGCTGTGGGATTCCGTGCGCTCCAGCCCGGACAGCGGCCGTGAGGGAGGGCGGGAGGCTCAGCTGGGGTCATCTGTCACCACCAGGACTCCCTGGCCCGACTGTAACAGTAACGGCAGTGCCTGCCCCCACCACACAGGTGCCCTGCAGCTCTGGGTGCAGCCCTGGTCCAGCCCGGCCGCATCTGTGCCCCTCAGTGCTGCTGCTCAGGGATGCGGGGGCCGGGCTGGATTCAACACACAGGCACCGCTTCTGTTCTTTATTTTCACCCAGCAACCACCTGTCATTTATCCAACCACCCACCTGCCATCCCTCCATCCATCCATCCATCCATCTAACCATCTACCTACCATCCATCCATCCATCATTTATCCATGCATCCAACCATCCATCTACCATCCATCCAACCAACCATTCATCCAACCATCCATCATTTATCCATCAACCATCCATCTACCATCCATCCAACCAACCATTCATCCAACCATCCATCCATCCATCATTTATCCATGCATCCAACCATCCATCTACCATCCATCCAACCAACCATTCATCCAACCATCCATCATTTATCCATCAACCATCCATCTACCATCCATCCAACCAACCATTCATCCATCCATCATTTATCTGTCCATTCACCCATCCATCTTGCCAAACATCCATCCATCCATCCATCCATCCATCCAACCATCCATCCATCATTCATCCATCCATCATTTATCTATCCATCCATCCATCAACCAGCCATCTACCATCCGTCCAACCAACCATTCATCCATCCCTCCATCCATCCATCCACCCTCCCATCTCTTCTTCCCTCCCTTCTTGCCTCCCTCCCTCCCTCCCTTCCATCCACCCATCCATCTCTCACTCATTCCCCAAACACTGAGCTCATGCTACATACGTGTACAGGTTTGCAGTCAGGCTGCCTGTGTTTGCAGTCTGGTTCAGACTTGCTGTGTGACCATAAGCAAGCTACCTAACCTGCTATGCAGCACAGTTTCTTCATCTGTAAAACGGGGAAAATAAAATAATGGCAATGGAGTCCAAGAGTCAATCCTACAAAGGGCTTAGACAAGTGCCTTATGGGTAGTAAGCGCTCCATAAATGCTAACCATTTCTAGTATCACCCATTGTTATTATTTGCTGAGTCATTGTAAGCTGGGTACGGTGGTTTTATTTTATTTTTTAATATATTTTTATTGATTTCAGAGAGGAAGGGAGAGGGAGAGAGAGATGGAAACATCAATGATGAGAGAATCATTGATTGGCCGCCTCCTGCATGCCCCCCACTGGGGATCAAGCTGGCAACCTGGGCCTGTGCCCTGACCGGGAATTAAACGGTGACCTCCTGGTTCAACCACTGAGCCGGCCCAGCCCTGACGACTTCCTTTCTCCGGAACTAACTGGACCAGGCCCTCCTGTGCGGCCCAGCCCTGACGCGCAGGACAGGTGTGCGGTTTCTGGGCGAAGCAGGCCCGCCATGTCCATCAGCTTCTTGCCGGGTGGTGACAGGAGAGGCCAGGACCACGCCCGCCCGCGGTCTAAGGGCAGTTCTGCGGGGTCACGGCGGGTGTCTCAGGGTCACAGCGGGTGTCGGGGTCACAGCGGGTGTCGGGGTCACAGTGGTGTCTCGGGGTCACAGTGGTGTCGCGGGGTCACAGCGGGTGTCTCGGGGTCACAGTGGTGTCTCAGGGTCACAGCGGGTGTCGGGGTCACGGCAAGTGTCTCGGGGTCACGGCGGGTGTCTCGGGGTCACGGCGGGTGTCTTGGGGTGACAGCGGGTGTCGGGGTCATGGCAAGTGTCTCAGGGTCACAGTGGTGTCTCGGGGTCACGGCGGGTGTTTTGGGGTCACAGCGGGTGTTGGGGTCACGGCAGGTGTCTCGGGGTCACGGCGGGCATCCTGGATGTTGGACGGGAATCTAGCTGTGAGCTTGCAGCTTGGGAACCAGCTCTGAGAAGCGCTGCTAACGGGTGCCCTGCCGTCCGGAGCCTCAGATCCCGTCTCATTGCCCGTTGCTCCCACAGCGTTTTCACCGAGCAGCCCAGGCCCTGGGCTGGAGCTGGGACAGACGCACCTGCATTATCCCGGGGGTGCGGGGGGACAGCTACCCCAGGAGGAGACTCCCAGGAGGCCAACCATCGCCACGCGGGGCCCCGGTGGCTCAGGTGACGCTGCCCGGCGGAGACAGGCGAGGCCGAGGCCGCCGCCAGCCCTGAGCACCCGCCGGCCGGCCGCAGTGGATGGGAGTCCTCCCCGCCCCAGGGGGTGCTGCTCCCTCCGCCGCCGTGGGCTGCCTGGTGACTCGCGTGGGCCAGTGGGACCCGGGGAGCAGGGGCTGGGAAAGGCTTGTGCTGGGGCTGCAGCCACCACCCAGCGAGCGGTCGCACAGCCGGTGACGGAGGCACAGGCCCGGGAGCCGGACGCCAGCTGCCCACACACGGAGTGAACCCCCGGGACCCGCAGAAGAACCGCCAGCTCACGTCACCGGGCCCCTGATCCGGATCCAGTGAGTGGCCCGCGGTTAGGCGCCGTGTGTGGGCGCCGCACCCCCTCTGCGCCCCGGTTCCTGCTGGGCCCCCAATAGTCACGAAAGAGGCAAAGCACCGCCCCCCCCCCCAGGACCTGAGTCCTCCCGAGTGTGCCTTTGGAGCAGGGGCCTGACCGCCCGCGTGCTAGCCTTCTGGAACCTTCCGCTCGGTCTGAAAGGGGCCAACACTGGCTGCTGGGCCACGAGGGGCAGGTTGGTCCTTTGGTGCAAGAGCCGCACCCAGGCAGGTGGAGCGGCAGCCTTGTCTGGCCCTTGTCCATCTGGCCAGCAGGGCCTAGAGGCTACGGGTCTGAGAGGACATGGGCCCTGCACTAGGGGAGCCTGGGTTCGAGTCCCGGGGCTGCCGCTCCGTGTGGCCATGACCCAGGGTGAGCACGTCGCCCGCCGGAGCCTCGGCCACCTTGCCCGACTCTGATGGCACAGAGGAGCGGCCGGAGCCTGGGCCGGCCAAGGTCATCCCCGCCTGGTGGCCTGGGTGACACCCTGGTGGCCTTGGGGACACTGTGCTCAGTGAACGGAGCCGGACGCAGAGGGACAGGGCTGCGCGAGCCCACGCAGGTGTGGCATCTAAAACGTGGGACTCCTGGGCCGGGGAGGGAGGTGGGGAGCCGCCAGTCAAAGGTCACCAGGCCCCAGGGAGGAGCAGCCTGGGGTTCGGAGCCGCCACTAGGGGTCGCCCTGACACCAGGTTGGCGTTGAGGCCGCCCGGACTTGGCTGAGCGGGGAAAGTAAGCAGTGTTCTTTCCTTTCTTTATTTTGTATCTTTTGTTAATCCTCTTCCAGGGATGTTTCCCATTGATTTGTAGAGAGAGTGGAATGGAGGGAAGGAGGAGGGAGGGACAGAGAGAGAAAAAGAGAGACATTGATTGGTTGCCTCCTGCAGGGGCCCCCTGCCCTTGTCTGAGAATCACATCCCCCCGCCTTGGTTCAGGGGCTGGCGCTCTAACCACTGAGCAGCCGGCCAGGGGGCAGTGCCATTTCCCACAGGCGCGTGGGGAAGGGAGGGCCGTGCCGTGTGCGGGGTGCGGCCACCCTCGGAGTGAGCCTGGCCCAGGAGGAGCGGGGAGCCTGTGTGACTGGGGGTGTCCCCGTGTCTGTGCGGTGAGAGGGAGCAGGCCTCACTAGCAGGGCCCCGACCACACCCCAAGGTCAGAGCACCAGGGGGGCTGGGGCCAGCCCTGTCGCCGTGCCCACCCCCATGGGGAGGTGCAGCCTGGCTGGGACTTGGTTTCCCCAGCTTTCAGAGCGCGGGACAGGCTGAGCTCTGTGTCCCGGTGACCCCACTGGTGGTCACCGTGGGTGGCGTCCTGGCTCTGTCATTGTGTGACCTTTTGGGGAGCCCGTCCGGGGGCTGCACCTCCCTTGGGCCCCCTGCACACCCCGACCTCAGGCCTGGAAGACCGGGGGGGAGCAGGGGGGGCGCCTGGTGCCCGGAGCTTCCTCCGTTCCAAGGTGGATGAAGGTGAGGCGCTGAGCGAGGTCGCCGTGATTAATGGGGAGCCCGGCTTGTCCCAGAACCGGTGAGGAAGTGGGTCGCCCTCAGAGGGCCTGGGTGAGCTCCTGTGCCCACCACTGGCCGACAGGGAAGCTTCCAGAAGGTGTCGGGAAGCCGGTGACTTTGAGCGAGGGTCGGCCTAGAACGGAGGGATGGTGGCCGGGGCTGGCCTCAGAGGCGAAGGTAGAGTTCTCTTCCGTTTGCTCTCACTGGCACCCGGACCTCGAGTGCGACTTGGGCTCGTCCACATGCGTTTGCAGATTCAGATGAGACGGAGAGGAGTTCACCTGCGACTGGGGAAAGGCTTTAGGATTCAGCCGTGGGCAAACTACAGCCCGCGGGCCGGATCCGCCCGTTTGAAATGAATAAAACTAAAAAAAAAAAGACCGTACCCTTTTATGTAATGATGTTTACTTTGAATTTATATTAGTTCACACAAACACTCCATCCATGCTTTTGTTCCGGCCCTCCGGTCCAGTTTAAGAACCCATTGTGGCCCTCGAGTCAAAAAGTTTGCCCACCCCTGGGTTAGGTGAATGCTGGCAGGAGACCCTTGAGTGGCTGCAGGTGTGATCCCGGCCCGGGTGGGGCGCCTGCAGGAGGCAGCCAACGGCTGTGTCTCTCACTTCAATGTTTTTCTCTCTCCCTCCTCTTCCACTTCCTCTAAAAACTGCCGGGGTCCAACCCCAGCGAGTCCAGGGGTTCCCCATAGGTGTGGACGGAGTTGGCGAAGAAGGAATGACACAGAGATAGCGTTCAGTTGATCAGCAGCCTAGCCAGGATCTCCAGCCAGGATCTCCAGCCAGGTTCTGGTCTGGATCTCCAGCCAGGTTCGGTCACCAGGTTCTAGTCAGGTTCTCTTGCCAATTTCTGCAGTCAGGTTCAGTCCAGGATCCCTTGCCATGTTCTCTCCAGCAAAGCTCCTCCATCTCCTGGTTCCCTGTAGGTTCTGTCTCTCTTGGTCTTGTCTTCTGAGCCCTGTGTTCCCAGTTCTGTGTTCTGAGTTCTGTGTGTTTCTGTCTTGTTACAACTGTATTTATACCAGTTGATTCAATCCTATCAATCTCTATTACAAAGGTTAGGGCGTTTCTTATCTCCATTCCAGGGAGAAAAGATTATGTAGTTTAAGCATGATTGTTCGTAGTTAAAGGGATTAATTACCCGCCTGGCACTTAGTTGAGGGGTTTTATTCCCTCCCTAACTTCAGGGGAAAATCCCTACCTGGGGATTCAACCTTTCTCGGAGAGGTGACCTTGGTTAAAACACAGCGCCAAGAAGGTGAGCAAACATATTAAGAACCGTATGCCATATATGCCAGGTCCCTTGAAACAGCGAGGATGGACCGGCTCCCGGCAAAAAACCAATGGGAAAATTTCCCTGGATGAGGGCGGACAACAACAAGAACAAGAGAGAGCATTCTGTACTTTCTGCCTCGTTCAGTGGCTACAGGAGAAAGCTGGCCAGTCTCTTCCTTCTGAGACTCTGGGGCCGGGGGAGGGGGGGCGGGGAGGGCCCCTTACCTGGCCCGGCCCTGGGTCCCGGGGATGCAACGGGGCCCTGGACCCTGGCTCATACGTGAGCAAAGCTCTGAGCTGGGCTGGAAGGCAAGGCGGGTGCCAGCTCAGACCCCAGGGCCAGGGGGTGGGGGGTGGGGGGATGGGGGGTGGGGATCTGGGCCAGCACGTCTCCTATTTTGAGAAACGGGGACATCAAAAATAGAAAGGCCTAATTCCCCACCGGACGCTCAGCCAGCACGGTAACCAGCTAAGACAATAGCTCCCGCCCGTGACATTTCACAAAGGAGGCTGGTGAAATCGGGCCTGTGCCTGACTTCTGAGAGCGCTGTCTGGTGGAGAGTGGATCTGGCATCCCTCCCCATGACACACAGCCCCCTACACCCCTAGCATCCTGCACCCACAGCCCCCTGTGCCCCCAGCCCACTGCGCCCCCAGCACACCTAGCCCCCTGCACCCCCAGCCCCCAGCCCCCTGCACCCCAGCCCCTGCACCCCCAGCCCCCTGCACCCCCAGCCCCTGGACCCCCAGCCCCTGGACCCCCAGCCCCTGCACCCCCAGCCCCTGCACCCCAGCCCCCTGCACCCCCAGCCCCTGCACCCCCATGCACTGCACTCAGGGCCCAGCGGGGCCTCTGCATGTCCCTCCTCTCATGTTTTCTGGGTCCTCCCCTCCCCCCAGCCCGCCATGTGATAGCGAATCCAAGGCAAAGGAACGGACGCTGAGGAAACACCACGTTTCCCCCGGGCAGAGCCCATGCTGCTTTCTAACACGTTTCCTCCGGCATCGCCCAGGCTAAAGAGCAAGGGCCTGGGGCCCAGGCTGCGGCCAGGCCTCCCACAGCGCGTCTGGGGCCACCTGTGATGTGCTGCCAGCAGGAAGGGGTCGCCAGCTTGGGGGGAGGGGAGTACAGAGGGGATGCGGGACCCCCAGTGGGGCCAGGTCGCGGAGGAGGGGCCTGGCCTGGGGGGAGCCCCCACACCCTCCCGGGGTGCACGTGGTCTGAAAACAGTGCTCATTTGATGAGGGGGCTAGGTGTTCACGCTGGTCGCTGTACCCCGGGACAGGCAGCTGCTTGGACCCGTTTTCCAGGAGCCAGCAAGGCCCTGGGGTGGCCTCGAGGCCCCAAAAGAGCCGGGCCTTTCCTCTCTGGTGCAGCTGCTGGGCAGAAAGCAGCGGGGGAGGAGCCGCTGGGGGAGGGTGCATAGGGGAGTAAGGGGGTGCGGTAAGGGGGGGCGCTCTGGGAGGCTCAGAGGCACTGAGAGCCGAGCTCTTTGAAGCTGAAATGAACCCTAATGGCTCAGAAGGGAGCTAATGTCTCCTGTGGACACCGGTGGAGAGGACGCGAGGGCGCCTGCAATTCTGTCATCAGGACCCGCTGAGCCTGGCGCTGGGCTGTGGTGCGCCCTCCCTCGGCGCTGGCGCCCGGCTGGTCTTAATGAGCCGCGGGCACAGGCAGGGACACGAAGCACCCACTGGGTGGTCACAGAGCTCCCCGTCCGTCCGCCCGCCCGCCCGTCCGTCCGAGAGCGCGGGCTGGTCCGGGCGGGGGCCCAGGGGAGGCAGGGGCGAGGCAGACACGCAGGGCGCCCTCCCAGATACACGCACCCGCTTAAAGCGCGCGGGGAGACCGCGCGCTGTTCCTGGAGACCCCGGTGTCCCTGCGGCCCTGCCTCTCCCTGGCCGCCTGCGGGGGTGCGCGGGGGCAGAGCGCTTTGGGGAGATCTTGCAGGGGCTCCGTGCTGTCACTGAGGGTGACTTTTGTTTCTGAAAATTGTAACCTCTTGACAGGAAGGAGGAGGCGAGGCCTGACGCTGCAGCTTAGCCAGCAGCTTCCCTCTCTGTGCGCCGCCCAGCTCAGCCCAGCGGCCAGGGCCAGGGCGCGTGGCAGGCGGGTGCGCACAGCACAGCGCTCACCTGACCCTCGGCGTGCCTTTGCGCCCCTGGAAAGGAGCCCGCGTGAGGCTAGAGCAGGGCAGGGGTCCCCGCTCACAGCTCATGGCGCAGCGTCTTAGTTGTGAGGGGGGGACGGGCTCTGATGGTGGAAAGGGAATAGAAATATGGCAGGAAAACAAGGGCCCAGCATGGCGAGAAGGAAGGGGAAACGCTGCTCCCAGCCGGACAGTCGGAGCTGCAGAACAGCTCAGGTGGGGTGCAGGGTGGGACCCGAGTAACAACCGTTCCAGGACAGCCACACCTGATTGGCCAAATAATTCAGGGAAGGCGACCTGATTGGCTGGGAAGATCAAGAAAGGCACATCAGATTGGCTATTCATTTCAGGACAGTCACATCTGATTGGCCAACTATGTCAGAGCAGGCGATCTGATTGGCTGGGAAGTCCAAGAAAGGCACATCAGGGGCTGCGCTAACTTGTGTCCTCACCCCAAATGCACAAGTGACTCTATTCTCCACATCCGTGCCAACACTTGCAATTTCCCTTTTTTATTTTGTTGTCTTTTATTGTTATTGTTTGGACAGCAGCCATGACAACGGGTGCGAAAACCCCAGTGAAGTTGATTTGGGGTCTGAGACACAGACAGAGGCCCTGGGCAGGACTTGGAGACCGAGGGCTAACGGCTCCCTCCCCCAGAAGCCAGGCAAAGGCAGGTGAGGCCCTATTGAGGGCAAAGCTGAGTCCTTGAAATCCAGGGACAGTGACTGGGGCAAAGCAGGGGGCTCTTGGGAAGGCCTGGGTGTACTTGGTAAAGGGGAGACTGACCAGGGTGGTCACTGTGCTCCATCCGGGCTCCGCTGTGTGCTCTGTGACCCGGCGCCAGTGAGGACTTGGGGGAGATGCATTGTCCCGGGAGGAGCCCATCGCGCCCTGGGTTCCTGTCTCGTTCTGGGGTCACAGAGCCGTGGGGGGAAGTGACTTTCCTACATCAATTGTGTCTCTTTTTCTTCTGCTCCCGCAAATGCAGGAGCGTGCCCAGCCCGTGCTTCTGAATGGACAGGCTTCGTTTTGGATCCTACATGGGTCTTCAGGGCGGACCTTCAGGGTGTGATGCTCCCAGGACCGTGGATCCCAACGCAGTTCCTGCCTCCTAGTGACCACAGCCTGGGGCTCACCCCTAAACCCAGAGATTCTAACGATTTCCCAGGTGCTGCTGGAGTTCATCCCCAGAGCTGGAGGGACCTTAAGAAGCCACCTGTTTCATCGCCTTCACTTTGCAGGCGGGATGTTGACGCTTAAAGTCACAGGTGGGGTCCAGGGCTACGCGGCCCAGGTCCCGGCCCATCCGCCACCTGGCGCTGCAGGCAGCTCCGTTCGGCCGCGCGGACTCCACGTGGTTCTGCGGCCTTTCTGCGTGGTGGGCACGGCTAATACTGTGCCAGGCAAAGACGGGTGCCACCCCGGCCTGGACCTGTGGCTGCGGAGGACGCCTCGGAAACAGTCACGTGGCCGAAGGCTGCGAACACCCAGGGAGGACGCCACGGGACGCGGAGGAAGAAGGACCGGGTTTGCCAGCACCGCCAGCAAGCCCCCGGGAGCCGGGAGGGCGGCCCGGGCCGGTCTCCCCCGCAGCTCTCGGAAGGGCCCAACTCCCCCCCGGGTCCTTGATCTCGGACGCCTGGTCCTCAGAGTGTGCGGACAGTATGTTTCCTTCCCGAATCCACTGCTGGCGGCGCTTTTGCTACGGCCGCCCTAGCCAACCTGCACGATTCTGTAGGGCTTCCCTGTGCAACCCCTTCCCGCACCGGAGGCTACGCTGGAGCCGCAAAGCACGAGGCTCCCGGGGCCAGCGGTCCTTGGGAGGTCCCGGAGTTCCCCACCACGAGGACCCCAGACCTGACCCCAGGCCCCGCCGGCCCTTCGCGGTGCGTGCTGGGGCTTGTAGTCCCGGCGTGCGGAGTCCGGAGCGTCCAGCTGCCGCCGCGGGGCGAGCCAGTTAAAGTTTCCAGGCTGCCTTTCCCGCTTCTTAGTCCCGCAGATTGACAACCCAAGGAGCCAATAGGGGGCCGGACCGGCGGTTTCGTGTATCCAATCGGCGTAGAGATTTGCAGCGGCCCGGGTAAGTTTGCGGAGATGGGTCGTGGGTTGCTCTGGAGATACTGAGCCCGGTTGCATCCAGGAGCCGGGAGCCGTAGAGTTCGGGAGTTGAGAGGGCGCCGGACTTGGACCCGAGGAGCACTTAGGAGCCGGTGCCACCGCGAGAGTGTGCGCAGGCAGCCGGCGGCGGGGGTCGGGGGCGGGGCGTAGGGGATTGTTAAGGTCGCGGGAGCAGGAGCGGGGGATGCCAAAAGGGGTGACGGATTATAAATGTGTTGTGACATCTGCTAGCAGGAGGGCTGAGACCAGAATGGCATCAGCGGGGCAGAGTAGGGGGAGCTGGCTGTTTGTGTCCCTTGTAAGGGTCAGTCAGAGGAACCAGTGGAACCAGGTGCGGGTGGACCGGGTGCAGGCGGTCCACTGGGGACCGGGAGAGGCCTGCGGCAGGTGCTTGGAGCAGGTGGAACACTTTGGTCAAGAAGAGAAGTGCTGGGCTCTGGCCGGTGTGTTTCAGTGGATAGAGTGTCGGCCTGCGGACTGAAGGGTCCCAGGTTCTATTCCGGCCAAGGACACATGCCCGGGTTTCAGGCTCGACCATCAGTAGGGGGCGTGCCAGGTGGCAGGCAATCGATGATTCTCATCGTCGATGTTTCTCTCTCTCTCTCTCTCTCTCTCTCTCTCTCTCTCTCTCCTCTTCCGCCCCTTCTTCTCTGAAATCAACAAAGAAATATATGTAATAAATAATAAAAAGAAAAAATAGAAGAGAAGAGCTGGTCTCACACAAGCTGTGCCGTCATCGGCAGAAGTGGTAGTTTGTCATGGCCTCTTCACCGGGCGCGGGATGGCTCATAACTTTGGCATTTGCTCATGGATTATTGATTCAAATATTTACCATCCCATTGGCTTCACTTATGTCCTTTGTGGGTTCTGATTTCCCAGATGTCGGACCTCTCACATGGATCGCGGGGTGAGGAGTGGCCAGTCAGGTGCCCAGGGGGACTGGCACCCAGCAGGGAGCAGCCTGAGTTTCCTTAGACTGAGCGCAACTGTGAGTCCTGCCCACCAGGGGGCGCCGTTTCAAGCAGAACCTGGGCTCTCCCTGAACACGTGCAGTCTACCGCCCGCCACTAGGCGGCGCCTGTAGGCTTCCTCTCTGGATGCAATGGCCAGAGGGACTCCAAATGGCAGTTTCACTTGGATTTGGACTCGTTCAAAACCCCGGGCCAACTCTTCTCTCCTGGACCAAAGAAGCCTTTCCACAGCCCTGCCCAGCGGACTTAATGGCCGTCTCTTCCGATGTCACACCCACAGAGCAGCAGACGAGAAACTGAGGCCACCAGGGGCCCCGGGAGCTTGAGACGCAAATGCCGCTGAGCCCGGGGAAGTGTGAGCGTGGAGGGCACAGGGCCTGGAGGGGCAGCAGGTGGCCAGCCTGGTGGTGTGGAAGGACAGGAGGAGGCCGTGGAGGAGGAGCCGGGAGGGAGGGAGGTGACTCCGAAGTGCCTTCTTGGAGAGGAAGGTCAGGGTCTGCATGGACGGCTCCTGTCAGGGGCTCATCTGACCGAGACCCGGGGCGGGGTCTTGTACAGATGCGATCGTTTAATTCCTGTTATTTTCTTGTAAAGACAGAATCGCCTCCAGGTGCTGACACTCAGACAAGTTAACGGCCTCTCTCCAGCTGACTCAGTCCACATGAGCCCCAGGTGGAAGGGGGATCCGCACCCCAAATCCTGATGTTGCTGAGCGTTCCCCTGCCCCCTACCTGCGGCCCCGGGAAGGCATCAGGGCCCCTCAGTGGTGGCCGCAGAGACAGGTTCCACGCTGGACCCGGGGAGCCGGGCTCGCGGTCCCCCTTAAGCGACACGGAAACGACCTCCCTGCTACCAAGGCCTCTCCTCTCTGTCACTACCATCCAGTGTCGGAGACCAAGGCTGTCAGGACAGAAACAATGTCCAAAGGAGAGTTAGCGGGAGTGGTGTTTCCTTAGAAACACCCCATAAACGCACTTCCATCGGCCGCCACAGGTCAAAGCCCCCGACCCCAGGGAATCCACATCACCTGGGCTGAGTCCACAGCACACACTGGACCTGGGGTTCATGCCTGCCCGTCCTCCTTTGAAATCCCCCCACAAAACCCACCAAATATTAAACATTAAACCACCAAGTGGTCTTCCAATCCACAACGTGATATTGAAGAACAAAGCAGTACAGTCCCCAGTGAGGTGGGAAAAGAGTGGCAACATCTGGTAGAAGTGTGTCCACGTGGCTGGAGAGCAGGTGGGGCACCTGCTGAGACATCACCCTGGGGAGTGAGGGCCGAGCATGGGCTGGGGGTACTCCTGTAGAGCGAGCAGATTTCTGTGCAAAGGAGGAATGGGGTGACAGGGTGGGGGGGGGACGGGGGGAGGCCTTGAATAGTCACTGGAGCTGGAAGTAGGAAAGGGCGGGGCAAGCACCTGGCCCACCGGGCAGCACCCTCACCCCAGCGCCCCCTGGTGCTCAGCAGGTGGTGCTTCACCGAAGGCGACAGGAAAAGGCCTCACAGCTGATCTCCTTTCTGGGCAAGGAGGCCCAGCTCAGGGGGTGACAGGGGACTGACTCCCATCACAGCCTATCACACGGGCGGGCGCAGTCATCGCGGAGCCGCAGGTCAGCAGCATTTCTGGGGTGTTGGTCATGGGGAGGTCACGTGCGTTTGGAGAGGTCAGGTGACTGGTTCCGAGACTGTAACACACGGGCCTTACCGCCTCCGCCTCCGGAGCCTCCAGGGTTCCGCGCTGCCGGCCGGGAAGCTGGGCGCTCGCCACGCTGACTGGGGCGCGGCGTTAACTGCCTTTTCTCTGGTCCCTGGAAACCTGAGCTTCTGCAGCATGTTCTTTTCGGTTGGAAAAAGGAAAAAAAGAAAAACCACTCATCGATCGCTGAGTCTGGGCGCCAGAGCGGGTGAGGCTGTGAAGTGATCACATCTGTCCTGGCCTAGCTGTGCCCGGCGCCTGCCCGCTCCTGTGCCGTGGGCTCCTGTGGCGGAAAAGGGTGCCCACCCGCTTCCCCAGCACCGTCCAGGGGCGGCCTGGGGCCCACTGTGCTGGGGCCCGCGGTGCCCACTCTGCCGGTTTATCCCTTTATCCGCATCGCCGTCCTGGGTTCCCGTGGCGCCGTCACACACCGAGGGCCTCGAAACTGCGGGAAGGGGCCTGACTGGGGGGCTCAGTGGGGTGGGCGTCTTCCTGTGCCCGGGAGGTGGCCGGCTCGATTCCCGGGCAGGGCACACGCCTGGTCGCATGCTTTGGTCCCCAGTTGGTGTGCGTGTATGGAAGGTGACTGATCAATGTTTCTCTCCCATCGATCTCTCTCCCCGTGCTCTCTCTCTCTCTCTCCCTCCCTCCGTCCCTCCCTTCTCTCTGTGCTGCCCTCGGGCGAAGATAAGAAAAAGAAAACCCAGAGGAATGAGTGCTAGAGGGCTGACATGAGGGCGTCGGCAGCTGGCTCCTTCCGCCCGAGGGAGACTCCCTGCCGTGTCTCCCGATTCTGGCGGCTGCCAGCAGTCCTGGGCTTGTGGGCGCATCCCTCCCATCTCTGCCTTCGCCCACACATCACCTTCTCGCTGCCCTCCCCTCCTTTCTCAGAAGGACACTGGTTCCTGGATGTGGGGCCCATCCTAACCCGGGGGAGACGTGTGACTATAGCCTGAGGTGGCTCCGTGGTTGAGCACCGACCCATGAACCAGGAGGTCAGGGTTCGATTCCGTTCAGGGCACAGGCCCGGGTTTTAGGCTTGATCCCCAGTAGGGGCCGTGCAGGAGGCAGCCAACCATGATTCTCTCTCATCACTGATGTTTCTCTCTCTTCCTCTCCCTTCCTCTCTGAAGTCAATAAAACTTTATTAAAGAAAGAAGCTTGGCCCTGCCACAGGGGGGCATCACTGGCTCACTGGCCTCGGAGCCGGGAAGAGCCAGCGCCGGGCTCGGCGCCCACGGCCCGGCCACCCCGTGTTCGCACCCCGGCCCGTCCTCCCTGGCTCCAGGCTCCCGCATTCTTGGACAGACCTGGCCGCCGGGTGGGGTCTTTCTCAGGGAGCCCAGCGCCACTGCGGACAATGCCTCCCTGTGTCATTGTTTGTTGGATCAACAAGCCGGATTATGAAGAGCAGCCTCCTTCTCCCCGAGTCTGGCCCACACAACCCACCCAACCAGCCCGGCCTGTTCTGCACCCGGCCCCCGGCCCCTGGCACCCGGCTGGGCCCCTGGCACCCGGCTGCTTCCCCGGCTCTGCGCGCCAAAAGCTGCCTCGGAACAGGGGTGGCGAGTGACGGGATCGCCGGCCAGGGGCTCTGGGGAGCGGGCGTGTCCCCTCTGCTGCCACCTGAGACCGCACGTCCCGTCGGAAGCCGGTTTGGCTCAGCCCCCAGGGAGCCGCCTGCAGCCCGGCAGTGAGGGCTCTGCCCGCCCGAGGAGGCACAGCGCCCAGGATCCGGCCCGCTGGTCTCGCTGGGGAGAGGGGCCTGCGAGGTTTATTCTGCCGACAGCGTGGGCGTGGGCAGAAGCCAGAGCTGCTCTCCACCCTCGGGACCAGCGTGTTCCTGGGACCACTTTTCCGCAGGTGGGGCCCCTGGGGTTCTCTGGGGCCACGCCCGTCCTGCTGCTCCTTCCGGATGCGCTCGGTGCTCCCTCCTGGCCTGGGTCCTCCCTCCCGGAGGACAGACAGCCCTCGGCAGGGAACTGGGGCTGCAGCCCCCCCCCCACTCACCCCCCCCCCCCCCCCCGCGCCCGACGCAGCGGGAGGCCCTGGCGCCCACCTGGGTGCGGAAGCGCCCGGCGCTGGGAGAAAACAAAGGTGTTGTGTTCGGGCTGCCAAGCCGCCTCTTTCCCACCCGCCTTCCTCCCGGGAACAAAGGGCCATTGAGGGCGCCGCCCGCCCCAGCCCATCCTCCGGTGTCTCCCTCGAGGTGCGGGGACGAGGGCGGGCAGCGCCCTGACCCCCAGCTCTCGGGCTCAAATGCAGGAATGAGCGCCCTGAGCCCGGGGACAGCCTCCCGGGCACCGAGCCCAGGGCCGCGTGGCCCAGGCACCCGGCTTGGCTTGGGGACGTTCAAGCCGCTTCAGTTTTCCTGAGTGAACTTTCCGGAGTGAACTTTCCTGAGTGTGCTCGTGGCTGACGCCCAGGGGTGACAGCCGTGGCCAAACATGACATGTATGTAGTTTCACAGGAATCTTATCCAAGTCACAGTCCCTGGTGGGGTCGGGCTGAAAGCCAGGCCTCAAGGTCACCCCAAGGTCCTTGCTACCTACAGGGGTGCCCACCTCTCCTACGTTTTTTTTTTTTTTTTCCAAAGCAAATGGAAAGGATGTCATGTACAATGTTATTATTATTTTTTTTTTATTTTTATTGGCTTCAGAGAGGAAGGGAGAGGGAGAGGGATATAGAAACATGAATGATGAGAATCACTCACCGGCTGCCTCCTGCACGCCCCACACTGGGGATCCATCCAGAAACCGGGCCTGCGCCCGCCTGGGATTGTGCCGTGACCTCCTGGTCCCTAGGTCGATGCTCAACCCCTGAGCCAGGCCGGCCCGGCTCCTGCGCCAGGGTTCGCACGGCTGTTTCATTACTGATCAGCGTCAGTTTCCGCTTAACGCTCCCCTCGGCTGCCCCGTGGAGAACGTGCTGGGGTCGGAGGAAGGAGGGCAGGAAGCTTCCGGGGAGCGTTCCCCTCTCCCGCCCCGCCCCCGGGGTCAGGTCTTGCCGCAAAGCCCACTGGACAGGGGGTTTTCATCACCGGGTCGGCCGAGGCGCGGCCGGGAGAACGGGGGGTGGGGTGGGGGGGGCCTTTACGAAATGCTTCCTTCCTTCCAGGGGCTCTTGGAGCGGATCTCCCCACGTCACGGATGACGCGAGCCCCGCGCTGAGTGAGTCTCTTCCACGCCGGGTGCCCCGCTGCGGACGAGGCGAGCAGATCGAGGTACAGAGACGCTTTTTTCTCGTTTCTAGAAACGCGGGGGTTAAAGTTCAATCCGGAATCTTAGTGAGAACAGATTGAGGTGGTAGGATGTGAAGAATTAGCCCCGGACGTAATATTATAATTATCATCACAGAGGAGAGTCCCGACCCCCTGGAGGCTGGTGGGCCCCCTGGTGGGGAGGCAGGAGTGCAGGCAGGTGCAGAGCGTTTAGGAGCCAGTGTGGCCGGTGGCGCAGCTCAGAGTCTGAGCGTTCATCTGTGAACCAGGAGGTCACGGTTCAATTCCCGGTCAGGGCACAGGCCCAGGTTGCCGGCCAGTGTGGGCCCTGCAAGAGGCAGCCGATCCATGATTCTCTCTCACATCGATGTTTCTCTCTCTTCCTCTCCCTCCTTCTCCCTCTCTCCCTCTGCCCCCCCTTCCCCTCTCCCTCTCTCTAAGACCCATGAAAAGCATGCCCGTGGGCAAGGAGGAGAACAAGAAAGATGCAGACGTGAGCCTGGCCTGCAGTGCTCTCTGCTCTCTGATGGGCCCAGCTCGGTCCCCTTTGGCAGCCAGGCTGGTGCGGGCTGGGGACCCCCCAGAAAGAAGGCAGGGGGACCCCTGGATAATGTTTCCGTCCCCGACCGCCTCATAGCTGCCGACAGGCCGTCCGGCCCAGCAGGCGGTCCTTCCTCAGCCACGGGCCTTGGGCTCACACCCGCCACGCGTGAGGATCGGCCTGACGCCTCGCCACCATTTGCTTGGGGGGCTGTTTCCTGGCAGTTTCTGTTGTTATTAATCCCAAGACTCAGAGACACAGGTCATATTTATTTATTAAAAATATATTTTTATTGATTTCAGAGAGGAAGGGAGAGAAGGGAGAGAAACATCAATGATGAGAGAGAATCAGGGATTGTCTGCCTCCTGCACGCCCCACACTGGAGATGGGGCCCGCAACCCGGGCCTGTGCCCTGGCCGGGAACCGAACCCTGACCTGCTGGCTCCTAGGTCAATGCTCAGCCCCTGAGCCGCGCCGGCCGGGCGAGAGGTCATATGGAAAATAAAGCAACCACAGTGTGGAAGCGAGGCTTCTGAGGCGAGGCAGGGCTCCGAGCGGACACCCTTTCAGTTTTGCCGCATGTGGCCACCGCCCTCGCCCTCGCACCCACCGTGGCCCGGCTCCGGCCACCCGCCGCCCGCTCTCCCGAAGGCAGGTGTGCGATGGGTCCGGGCGAGCAGGACGCGGCTCGTCCAGCCGCTCTTCGTTTGGAACGCGCCGCCTTCTGTTGAAGTTGCTATTTTTAACAACACATGTGGCAACAGCACTCATTCCCGCACGAGCCTATAAAGCTGTCCGAGCGCTCAAAACAGAATCAAAAGATGAAATTAAAAAATATTTAGGTATTGCCCGTCCGGTGTGGCTCCGTGGTTGAGCACTGACCTCTGAACCAGGAGGTCATGGTTCGATTCCCAGTCAGGGCACATCCCCAGTGTGGGGCGTGCAGGAGGCAGCAGGTCCATGATTCTCTCTCCTCATGGATGTTTCTCTCTCCCTCCCTCTCCCTTCCTCTGTGACATCAATACAAGTATACTTTTAAGTATTCGGTCCATGCTTCGTTGAGGTTAGGACAGTCGATCGCCCATTCCACACTGTGTCTGCGTCTCAGTGCATCTGTCTTCCCTGCCCCCGCCTTCCCCTGTGCCTGGACGCGGACCTCCGGGCCCCGGTGTGAACTCTGTGGCACCGGCTGTGACAGGCGCTCGGGTTGCAGGGAGGATGCCGAGTGTGGGGTGCAGGCTCCTGGGACAGGGCGGCAGGAGGGGTCCAGACATGGCCAGCCAGGGGTTCCGGGGCTCCCCAGCTCCAGCCCAGCCGCCCCTGTCTTAGGGCCCCGCCCCCGGGTGAGGTGGGCAGAGCTCAGGGTGGAGGCCCCATGAGTGAGGCTCTGGGATCCCCCCCCCCCCCCCGCTGCCAGCAGGGGAGGCACTCAGGGTCCGGCCGGAGAAAGTGGGGTAAGTCACGCGTGACGTTCCCTTTGGCATTAAATCCCCGTTCCCTCGGGAAGTAGCTTCCTGGACTCCCTCCGGGAGAAAGCCTCTTTAGCAGCGGGCACCCGGCCAGGTGGTCCCCCACCTCTCAGACGGCGTGGCCGGGGCCAGGTTCAGGGCCGCCACCGTCAGTAACAAGCTGGTTTACACGTTTAAATCTCACTCTTACTGGCGGTGCCTGCTGAGCAGGGGCGGGGTGGGGAGGGAGGGGGCACGAGGGGGTCCGCCGAACAAACCCGCTGTGCAGTCGGCGAGGCTGTGACCGGGTGCCCTCCCCGTCCAACCCGGCCCCCTTCCCTCCACCCCTGCACCCCGAGCACCTGTCATCGGACCGGGCCCCCTTCCTTCCACCCCTGCGACACATTGAAATACGTTTTGTTGATTTTTAGCGAGAGAGGAAGGGAGAGGGAGAGAGAGAAACATCAATGATGACGCCGCCCCTCATTAGGCACCAAGCCCCCCCGCCCCCCCCCCCCGGCCTGTGCCCTGACCGGGAATCGAACCGTGACCCCCTGGCTCATGGGTCGTCGCTCAGCCCCGGACCCCCGCGGCCGGGCCCCTGCGGCACATGCAGCCCAGTCGTCTTTGTTCGGGGAGTTTGCGCGTTTTCAGCCTTTGACTCTGAGCTGCTCCCGCTGAACGCGTGTCTGGTTCCCGCCCTGTCCTCCTCTGGGCCCGGCCCACGGGGGCCCCGCAGCAGCTCGGCCGAGTTCCTACGTTAAATCAGTTCAGAGACGCGGTGTCGGAGAAGGACCCCACCGTGGACTGACCTTCGAGCTGGCCCGCCCCGTCCTTGGAACGTGTGCTCTGCCCTCCGGCCACGGCGGGCGCTGTCCAGGGTCACAGACTGAGGCCGCAGTGGCGTGGAGGCCGCGCATGGCGCTCGGGACTGGCCCCGGGGGACCCTCGAGGTTCCCCAGCTTCTTAACCCGCCCCCTCCCCCTGAGGGGCCCCCCCTCTTTCCTGCGTCTCCTCCTGCCCTCTGAGTAGGGGACCGGGTTTGCTAACCCGCCCTGGACCTGGGTGTGCACCCTTAACCGCACTGCACCTGAGGTGGCCTGGCCAGGGAGCTGCCCCCCAGGAGGCCCCGCCCGGAGGGGGAGAGCAGGGGCCTCAGGGATCAAGGGCCCGTCCTGCCCGGTGGGCAGGGGCAGGGGCAGGGGCAGGGGCCCCACGGCAGGTGCTCTGAAGGGTGGGCATGTGGAAGCCACTCTTGAGGGGCTGAGGACAAAGGGGGGGTGAGAAGGCAGGGACCCCTGAGGATCTCAGAGGGTTTGGCCTGACCCAGGAGGGGCGGGGGCCCGGGAATGCCCAGGGAATTCCATCTGGGGCTGGTCCAGGACGGCGATCGCCAGGTGGCAGGCGGTCGGGACGGCGGCTGCCAGGTGGCCCGGAGGACGGCGCCAGGTCTACCTCCCGGTCACACCTGGGTAGCGGGTGTCAGGTGGGCGTCAGGTGGAGGGGCCTGTGGGTGCTTCAGGGGGTTACCTGGAGGGTCCCCCGCATGTGCAGGCATCGTGTGAGACTAGAAAGTTCCAAAGGTTCCACAAAGCGTGAGGTTCCCGGCAAGTTGGAGCAGGGCCGTCTTTCCTGGTGCCGCAGCCTCCGCTTCTCCTCTTTTCCATCCTCACCCTCGGACGTTTCCCGTTGATTTTAGCGAGAGTGGGAGAGAGAGGGAGGGACAGAGAGAAACACCGATGCGAGAGAGACACATCAATTGGTTGTCTCCGGCTTATGCCCCAGAACAGGGTGAGGAGCCTGCAACCGAGGTACGTGCCCTTGACTGGAATCGAACCCGGGACCCTTCAGTCCACAGGCCGGCACTCTATCCACTGAGCCACACCAGCCAGGGTGCAACCTTCCTTTTAAACATTTTTTTAAAAAATAAACTTTTATTGATTTCAGAGAGGACGAGATAGAAACATCAATGATGAGAGAGTCGTGGATCGGCTGCCTCCTGCACGCCCCCCCACTGGGGATGGAGCCCGCAACCCAGGCCTGTGTCCTTGACCGGGAACTGAACCGTGACCTCCTGGTTCCTAGGTCGATGCTCAGCGCCTGAGCCCCACCAGGTTTGTCACGTCGGCAGCGTGCTCACCGGCTCCACCCCGGGGGCTCCTCACTGTCGCTGTCGCCTCAGGGACAATGGCTCTTCCTCAGGGTTGCGTTTCCCACTGAGAGCGAAAGCTGCTGGTGGTCCGCACCCGCCCACCCTCTGGGTCCCCGCTCTGGGACGCGCGGAGCCCTCGGGCCGGGTCCTCTCCGCCGTCCAGTCCCGGCCTCATCCTCGTCACAGCCAGCGGTGGTCATGGGCTCATGGAGAAACGAGAGAGCTGCCCAGTGCTCGCTGTGTGGGCACAGGAGGAAGCAGACGGCCTGCCGTGGAGGAAAACAGAGGAAAGGCCCTGGCTGGTGTGGCTCAGCAGATAGAGCATAAATCGGATGCTGGGTCCCGGATTCGGTTCCGGTCAAGGGCACGTGCCTGGGTTGCAGGCTTGATCCCCAGTAGGGGGCGTGCAGGAGACAGCCGATCAGTGATCATGGATGTTTCTATCTCTCCCTCTCCCTTCCTCTTTGATATCAACAAAAATATATTTATATATAAAAAAGAAAACATAGCTCTAACCGGTGTGGCTCAGTGGATAGAGCGTCGGCTTGCGGACTGAAAGGTCCCAGGTTCCATCCCGGTCTAGGGCATGTACCTTGGTTGCAGGCACATCCTCTCTAGGAGGTGTGCAGGAAGCAGCTGATGGATGTTTCTAACTCTCTATCCCTCTCTCTTCCTCTCTGTAAAAAAATAAATAAAATACGTATTTTTTTAAAAAAGAAAACATGGAGGAAAGAATTGCAAAAGCATGGAGCATCCACAGGAATGGCGGGAGCACTTACCTTTCCCTGCATTGCCCTGCACATCTGGGCATGCCTGCCTTTCCCTGCATTGCCCCTGCACATCTGGGCATACCTGCCTTTCCCTGCATTGCCCCTGCACATCTGGGCATGCCTGCCTTTACCTGCATTGCCCCTGCACATCTGGGCATACCTGCCTTTCCCTGCATTGCCCCTGCACACCTGGGCATGCCTGCCTTTCCCTGCATTGCCCCTGCACACCTGTGCACACTTGCCTTTCCCTGCATTGCCTGGGCACACCTGTGCACGCCTGCCTTTCCCTGCATTGCCCTGCACACCTGGGCACACCTGCCTTTCCCTGCATTGCCCTGCACACCTGGGCACACCTGCCTTTCCCTGCATTGCCCTGCACACCTGTGCACACCTGCCTTTCCCTGCATTGCCCCTGCACACCTGTGCACACTTGCCTTTCCCTGCATTGCCTGGGCACACCTGTGCACGCCTGCCTTTCCCTGCATTGCCCTGCACACCTGGGCACACCTGCCTTTCCCTGCATTGCCCTGCACACCTGGGCACACCTGCCTTTCCCTGCATTGCCCTGCACACCTGTGCACACCTGCCTTTCCCTGCATTGCCCCTGCACACCTGTGCACACTTGCCTTTCCCTGCATTGCCTGGGCACACCTGTGCACGCCTGCCTTTCCCTGCATTGCCCTGCACACCTGGGCACACCTGCCTTTCCCTGCATTGCCCTGCACACCTGTGCACACCTGCCTTTCCCTGCATTGCCTGGGCACACCTGGGCACACCTGCCTTTTCCTGCATTGCCTGGGCACACCTGGGCACACCTGCCTTTCCCTGCATTGCCCCTGCACACCTGGGCACACCTGTGCACACCTGCCTTTCCCTGCATTGCCCCTGCACACCTGGGCACACCTGTGCACGCCTGCCTTTCCCTGCATTGCCTGGGCACACCTGTGCACGCCTGCCTTTCCCTGCATTGCCCTGCACACCTGTGCACGCCTGCCTTTCCCTGCATTGCCCTGCACACCTGGGCACACCTGTGCACGCCTGCCTTTCCCTGCATTGCCCTGCACACCTGGGCACACCTGTGCACACTTGCCTTTCCCTGCATTGCCTGGGCACACCTGTGCACGCCTGCCTTTCCCTGCATTGCCCTGCACACCTGGGCACACCTGCCTTTCCCTGCATTGCCCTGCACACCTGTGCACACCTGCCTTTCCCTGCATTGCCTGGGCACACCTGGGCACACCTGCCTTTCCCTGCATTGCCCCTGCACACCTGGGCACACCTGTGCACACCTGCCTTTCCCTGCATTGCCCCTGCACACCTGGGCACACCTGTGCACGCCTGCCTTTCCCTGCATTGCCTGGGCACACCTGTGCACGCCTGCCTTTCCCTGCATTGCCCTGCACACCTGTGCACGCCTGCCTTTCCCTGCATTGCCCTGCACACCTGGGCACACCTGTGCACGCCTGCCTTTCCCTGCATTGCCCTGCACAACTGGGCACGCCTGCCTTTCCCTGCATTGCCCTGCACACCTGTGCACGCCTGCCTTTCCCTGCATTGCCCTGCACACCTGGGCACACCTGCCTTTCTCCGGCTCTGGCCTCATGCACCTGGGCAGATCCCCTCTCTCCTGGCACCTCCGTTCCCCCCTGTCAGCTGAGGGGAAGGGCTAGGTCGCTCCCCTTGGACAGCCGAAGGCCCCGTCTCCCAAACAGTGCCGGCCCCCAGGTCCCGGCCCAGGAGCGCCCCCGGGAGGGACGGGGCTGCCGCCGACTGCAGCTGCCCGGGGCTCACCTGAGCCACAGAACGTGTGTGGTGTTTCCCGGGACAGGGAGTCGGTCCCGCTCCACGTCCCCTCACGCACGCTGCCTGTTTCCAGCTCGGTCCCCCTCCTCTGCCTGGGAGGCCGGTACTCTGTGCTCAGCGAGCAGCCCTGGCCTGGCGGGCAGCTGCGGGCTCCGACTCTCCAGGAGAAGGCGAAGCTCTCAGGTGGAGCCCGGCCGGCGCGGCTCAGGGGCTGAGCGTCGACCTAGGAACTGGGAGGTCACAGTTCGGCTCCCAGTCAGGGCACGGGCACAGGTTTCGGGCTCCATCCCCAGTGGGGGGCGTGCAGGACGCAGCCGATCAATGATCCTCTCTCATCAGTGATGTTTCTATGTCTCTCTCTCTCTCCCTTCTTCTCTGAAATAAATTTTAAAATATTTAAAAGAAAAAAAAGAGAGCTCTTTAACAGGCCCTTTCAGACCTCAGCAGGCACGTGGGGCCCCGGACCAGGCAGCCTTGGGAGCCAGCACACGGAGTTCCGAAATCCAGACGCAAAAAGGAGGCGCTCCCTTTCCTCTGCGGACACTAACCCAGGGGCTCAGCCACAGGCCGCCCCGGGCCCCTGGAACTCAGGCCGCTGAGAGAAGTCCTCCGAGGTCAGCACCGCAGTGCCCGTCCGAGGCCCACACCCCGCGGGGACCGGCTGCCGGGGATGGAGGTGCCCCAGGCACTGACACCCCTCCCAGGGCACCAGGGTGAGCATGGGCACAGCTGCCCGTCCGACCCAGCCTGCCCACAGGGGGTTAGTAAGGATGGGAGGATGTTGCCTCATGGGCGCAGGCTGAACTGGGCGTCTCTGACGGCCGGGAAACTGGGACGAGAGCAGGAAGCCGCCCTCAAGATGCCAAAAGATGGGGTGCTCACAGAGCGCTGTTGTTGGGCCTCAGACAGATCGGAGGGGCTGGGGGTGCTGAGGGTGTGTACTGGTGGGGGGCAGAGGAGGGGGGACGGCTGGCAGAGGCCTGGGTCCCTGGGGAAGAAGTATTTCTGGAGACAGCGGGGCTCTGGCGTCTGAACGCTCTGTGGGGACAGCGGGGAGGTGTCTGCTGAGCTCTGGCTTGCTGCCTCCCCAGCTACCGCGGAGATTTTCCTAGAAGTCGGGGAGGGGTGTGGGGGGCATCTGGGTGCAGGCAGGTGGTAGCGTGGCACTTGTCTTGGCATTGGGGTGGTGGGGCATGCACAGCCCTTCAGTTCAGCTGACCCGACTTATTTGGGGTCACGGGAGGGACTGATAGAAGTCAGGGGAAGTGGCCCCCCACTCCCCTCAAAAGCCATAGTGTGGATCTGCCCCTGACCAGCCCAGAGAACACGGGGCGGCCTGCTGGCCCGCCCTCCGCAGGGCCCGGGCCAAAGGAATGAGGCCTGCAGGCTGGGCCGGCTGCCTTCCGCCCGCTCAGGATCGCTCTGACTTGACTGATTGCCTCCTTTCTCCCTTCAGCACATGCCTCCCGGGGAGGACGCGAGGAGGCCGGGAGTGGGCATCTGCCCCGGGTCGGGCCCAGTGCCACACGCCAGGGGCCCGAACACAAACCCAACCTGTTTTTTTATTTTATTTTCTTTTTTAACCAAAGTGCCTTTAAAGACGTCTTTGAAATGTGGGACAATTATGCAAGCAGGAAAAAAAAGTATCTAGAGCAAATATTTAACTTTGCCTTTGGTATGTTGAACTCACTGGCCCATGCAACTCTCTCAGGCATGTCCTATAAGATTGACTTAACAAATACGTGTAAAATATGTATTAAAATGATGTCCGGTTTCGGGCTCCATAATTCTCTCTCCTCATGGATGTTTCTCTCTCCCTCTCCCTTCTCCCATCCTCTCTGAACTCAATAAAAAGATATACTTTAAAAATAATTTAAAAATTTAAAAATGTGCCTATAAAATACAAAAGTCTATGGCAGCGGTTCTCAACCTTTGGTTCGCGACCCCTTTGGCGGTTGAACGACCCTTTCACAGGGGTCGCCTGAGACCATCCTGCATATCCGATATTTACATGACAATTCCTAACAGTAGCAACATTACAGTTATGAAGTAGCAACGGAAATAATTTTATGGTTGGGTCACAACATGAGGAACTGTATTTAAAGGGCCAGACGGTTGAGAACCACTGGCTACGGCATATGCTATATGTGTAGTTTCCTTCACGGGAGGCGCATTGGGGTTCTGTGTAACGGAGGCTCTCTGTCCTGGGAGCAGCTGTTACACCCCTGGACGCGGGTGCCCGCCTCGCCCCCCATGGCAGATCTTGGAGGCAGAAATACGGACTATTGGAAGCTCAGGACCAGAGACCTCGGTCGCTCACTCGGAGCCACACAGCACGGGAGGGAGGAAGTAGTTAGGGCCGAGCACAGCTGTCAGCCAGGGCTCCTGCCTCGGGAGGAGCAGATCCGCCGAGTCTCAGCCCCGGGCTGGGGCGCCGGGAGGGAGGCGGGGGAGCGGTGGCGGCGCGTCCCGGGCACCAAGTTTCCCGGGCTCCGCACGCCTCCGACGGGCGGGCCTCGGTGTTCCCGAGTCCTGTTCACGCCGATGCCCTGGGGCGGGAGCCCCCGCGTCCGGAAGAATCGCACAGAACCCAGTCCGGCTCCGCAGACCCGGGGACTCGCCGGTGCGCGGGGCTCTCGGCGGAGGGGCGGCCGCGCGCGGCGGGGCGGGGCGGGGCGGGCGGGGCGGGGCGCCCGGGCGCTGCCGGGCCGGCGTTGCTACAACAGACCCGCCCGCCGAGCTGAGCCGCGCGGCCGCCGGGCCGAGCAGGTGGAGCAGGTGGGGCGGGTCCACGGTCTCGCCGCGGAGAGATTCGCGCGGGTCCGGGGCCACGCGCGCCCCTGGGCAGCCAGAGGACCCTCCCCCACCCTCGCCGGCCCCACCGCCCGCGCGGGACCGAGCGGAGGGACGGCCCAGCCACCGGCGAGGCGCTCCCGGCCTCCCGCAGCCGCGGGGCGGGGCCGCCGCCTCCCCTCCCCCCGCCCCTCCCCCCGCCCGGACACCTGCGCGGCGGCGGCGGCGGCTCGCGCGCTCCGGCCGCTGGGCGCGGCGCCGCCGGGTCCTCGGTCCCCGCGGCCCAGCCAGGTGCGCGCGGCCGCCCGCCCTCCCCAGGGGGCCCCGGTCTGACCGCTCGCCGGGAGCCGACGGAGGCCAGGCACCAGGTAAGGCAGCGGCGGGGGCGCGGGTGGGGGTGGCTGGGCGCCCGGCAGGGTCTGGGAGGGACAGGAGGTGCCCCTGGGCGCCCGCCCCTGCGCGCCGGCTGCACTTGGGGTGCGTTCGGACTCCGGGAGCCCCAACTCCCGGGTCAGCGTCGTCCTGGACCCGCGGAGTCCGGGCTGGGGGTGGGGCGGGGTCTGTGCGCCCCTGGAGAGACCCTCCCGCCGCTTCTGCTGGATCGGGGGCCGGTTTAAGACGCTTTAGAAGCGACGTGGGCGCAGGACACCCCCTTTGTCTCCCGCGCGCGCGAACCCCTCACCCCTAACTCGCCCGGCACCCCCCGTGGGGCAAGGCGGGTGGGTTTCCCCCCCCCCCGTCTCCCCTTCCCCCACCCCTCTCTGCCCCAGGTCGTCGCCCGCCGACCCGGTGACCCGGGTCAGGCTGCCCGCCGAGGAGCCGGCGTGGGGCCGCCAGGGGGCGCGCGGGGAGCGGGGAGCGGGGACCTCGCCGCGGTCGCGGGGACCTGGAAGACCCAGCTGCGGTCACCAGGCCCCGCACCGGCGCCCGGACCCCCGCCCGGGAGCGCGCGGTCGGTGCAGCGGCCCCGGAAGGCCCCGTCCGGCGTCCCCGGTGCAGGTTCTGTGGTCACGGGATGGGCCCCCGGGCCCCCGGGGTCACGCAGAGTACCCGCCAAGCGCCCTGTTCGCCCGCCACGCGCCCCAGCCGGGGTGGGGGCGCCGGTCGGAGCAGGGGAGCCGTCCCGGTCCCGCCGCCGCCGCCGTGAATTATGCAGGAGGCGGCCCCGCGCGCTTCTCAAGTTTCCCGGCAACTTTCTCCGGGGCCGCGCTCCTCCCGGCGGCCCGGCACCCACCCCGCCCTTGCCCCTGAGCTGGGGCCGCGGGATCGCGGAGCCGGTGCGACCCCCGCGAGGGTCTCCCCGCCGGGGTCGGAGGGTGCGGGCAGCGGCCGGCTGCCCTCGCGGGGGGTCTGCGCGCGGGCCGTCTCGCACCGGATGGGGGTCGGGCAGGCGAGGTTCGCGTCTCCGTGGGGCTGGGAGCGTCCAAAGGGGAGGAGGCCGTGCCCGGGACCGTGGGCTCTCGCCGCGGAGCCTTGAAGGCCGCCTGGGGGGCGGGATCCGAGACTGCGCTCGGCTGGCTCGCTGGCCAGCTGGGAGCTCAGGCCGCAGGACTGGAGGCCTCCGGCCGGCAGCCGTGGCCACGGGCCTGGGGGTCCTCAGAGACCGGCTTGAAATACAGCGGTTCCCCTGGAAATTCGCGGGAGTAAATTGGATAGCTCCGTGACCTCTTTTTGTCTGGAACTCGAGTTGGCATTAACGAGGCCACCGCTAATTAGAGGAGGCGCCACCGGCAGGGGCGTGAGGAAGCCCTCCGTGGGGGGCCGGGGGAGCTCTACCTGGGCCTTGTCCTCGGACTTCGGACTTCGCTGGTGGGGCAGGGAGGGCCCTGGCCTCAGCCCTGACCCAGGTGTGGGGTGTCCACAGGAAAGAGTGGTTAGTGAGGCCCAGCCTGGCACCCTGGGGGCTGGAGGGCGTCCCCGCACCCCCGGGGGCAGCTGGAGGCCGTGTTTCCATGCCCTGTGGGCGACCAGCCTCTGCTAGAAGGGCTGCACCTTGGCCTGCGGGAGCTCTGCGCCCACTGGGTTCTGTGGTGGTTGGGGCTGTTCCTATGTGGGTAGGAGGTGAGCGCCCGCAGGGCCCGCGGGGGACCCTTGTCTCCGTAGGAATGGGGTGCCCTCAGGTGGCGGGGTGGGGAGTGCCCGGGAGCCTCCCTAGGGCACTGGTCCTGAGGGACCCCCGGTTTTCCTAGGGGGAAGGATGGGGGAAAGGTGCTCTTTTGGGCCCTTTGCGAGGAGGCTGTAACTCCTCACCCAGGAAAGGCGCTCTTGATGAACCTGGCGACTTTACCCCGGAAGGCAGCTCCCAGTGGGCACCTGGCCGCTCGGAACAAATTAGATCCCGTTTTGGTGGGGGTAGGGGAGGGTGTGGGGTCCGGTGGCTTCCGGCTCCAAGCACAGTTTGCTTTCCAAAGGCCGGTTCAGCTCGGCCGGCGTGGCTCAGGGGTTGAGCGTCGACCTATGAACCAGGAGACCAGGGTTCAATTCCCGGTCAGGGCACAGGCCCAGGTTGCCGGCTCCATCCCCAGTGTGGGGTGTGCAGGAGGCAGCCGATCAGTGATTCTCTCTCATCAGTGATGTTTCTATCCCTCTCTCCCTCTCCTTTCCTCCCTGACATCAGTGAAAATACATTAAAAAATAAAATGAATAGAAAGCCCGGTTCATATTCAGGCGTTTCCAAGAGGTGCTCGCTCCTCCTTCATCCGTTCATGCACGTGCTTGGCAAGTGCGTGGGGTTTTGGTCACAGTCCCTGCCTCCCGCATCCAGGGGTCACCCTGGGAAGGTGACTTGCTCAGGCCTGGCGGGGCCCCCCTGGGAGGAGCCTGGACCCTGGCAGGCGGGGGTCAGGGGTGGGGAGTGCCCCCAGGAGGCTGATAAGCGAGTCCCCAGGTAGCCTTGCACCTTGTGTTTAATAGGCGATGGGAACAGCGTGGAGGCGAAAGCCGGAGGCGAAGGGAGAGGGGCCAGGAGTTGACCCACATGGAGGAACACTCCCGAACCCGGGCTCCATAGAGGAGGGACCCCTCATCTCACTCGCTTTACGCCAGAGAGGGGACAATCTGTGTCTTCCCAAAGTGGGGTTCGGTGTGGGGGTTGCTGGGCGGCTGGTGTGCCTCCTGCTCCCCAGGACCTGGGGGTGAGGCTCCTGTCGGGTCCCTGGCTCTGGACCCTGAACTCTCTCTCCCACGCATCCCAGCCTCCTGCTCTGTAGCCTGGAGGCCCAGCGTCCCCGGGGGCCGGCAGCCCCAGCAGAAAAGCCTGGGAAATGCACCTTTACTGCTTCCGTCTGTCCATCCAGGGCCCCGGGGAGGGGACAGTTAGGGCAAAGAGGGACAGGGGCTGTGATCGAGGTGACCCTGGGTCTGTGGGCTCGATCCCCATTGTGGGGGGTGCAGGAGGCAGCTGATCAATGATTCACTCTCGTCATTGATGTTTCTCTTTCCCTCTCCCTCTCTGAAATCAATAAAAACATATTTTTAAAAACTAAATAGAATTTTTAAAAAAAGAGATTAGGAGACCCTGCCTGTCCAGGGGCTGCCTGCTTTCCCAGTGTTCTGATTCTCTGGGCTCCTTCCCAGGCGGGGCCCGGCCAGGTGAGGGCTCTGGCCTGGGCCTGGCGGGGTGGCGGCTGTCACCAGGCGGCTCCTGGGAAGGAGGAGGCTGTGCTCAGAAGTCAGCAAGGGGTACATGTGCGGGGCTGGGGGACCCGGAGGAGGCAGAGTGGCCCAAGGGGAGAGCAGCTCTCCACACCCGATGCAGCGACCGAGGGGGGGTCCTCAGGAGACGGGCTGAGGGTGGGCAGAGGGGCCGCGGACAGAGGGGCCTCCAGGCGTGGACCGGAGCTCGCACCTGCCGGCCGCTTCGTCGTTTGCCGCCCCCGCTGCCGGCGCTGTGCTGGCCGGGCTGAGCCCTGCGGTGGTGGTTCGGGGAGAAGGTTGTCTCCAGGGGCTGGAGGGAGGAGTGTGCCCCCGCCCCCCCCTCCCCCGGGAGCCTCTCATGTCAGCCCTGCAGGGGGAGTGGGAGTAGCCTGCCCTGGCCCGGCCTCTGCCTCCCGCAGGCACCCCGGGCACCTCGGGAGGGTCCAGGTGCCCAGCAGCCGGGCCTCGGAAGTCCCAGTGTGACCCGAGGGGCCCCCCTACCCCCCCGCCCCGAGCATTGGGGATCACGGGGGCAGAAGCCGTTCTCGGGCTAGTGCTCGGGTTCGAGGGCGCCGGCACTGGGGCAGGGTGCCCTGGGCTTTGGTTCATCCGGGCATTTTCTCGAGGCCCGAGGGGGGCTCTGCGCTGGGCGGGGGCTGTGGGGGGAGGGTAGGGGCGGAGCAGAAAAGCAGGCAGGAGGATGTTTTAAAAAATATGCTTTTTATTGACTTTAGGGAGAGAGGGAGGGAGAGATAGAAACATCAACGAGGAGAGAGAATCAGCGATCAGCTGTCTCCCGCACGCCCCCCCCACTGGGGATGGAGCCAGCAACCTGGGCCTGTGCCCTGCCGGGACCAAACCATGACCTCCTGGTTCCTAGGTCAGCGCTCAACCCCTGAGCCACGCCGGGCGGGCAAGGGTGACGGTTTCCAATGAGACTGACCACTTAGCAGACGGGGACCCTGCTGCCATCTGGTTCCCCAGGGTTAACCTTCATGCCTCTCCTTGATTGTTCCCCGAGGGGTGGCCCACGCTGTCATCCAGGGGCACAGGAGGTGGGGGGCTGAGGGGGACTCCCTGGGCCCCGTCCGCACCGGCAGTGCTGTCTGGTTACACCAGGCCCGGCCCACGGGCGGCAAAGGCCCTCTCGTTTGGACTCGGTTTTCTCTGATCCAGAGCACCTTCCGGGTCCTCGGCCGCTCCGTCCCCCCCCCCCCCCCACCTGCCTGAGCTTCCGGTCTCCACGCTCCCGACGAGGGGCCGTCGGCTTCTTGCTGATTCGCAGACGCTCTGCGTTCACCCGGGATCCGCTTCGACCTGGCCTGGCCGACCGCGTAGCTTTCTGTCCTAAAGGTTTACATTGGGCCCTGGCTGGCTGCTCAGTGGTTAGAGCATCGGTCCCCGCACTGAAGGGTCTCGGGTTCGATTCCCAGTCAGGGGCACGTACCTGGATCGCAGGTTTGATCCCCGGCCCCAGTCGGGGCGTGTGCGGGAGGCAGCCGTCGATGTGTCTCTCTCACATCCGTGTCTCTCTCTCTCTCTCCGCCCCTCCCACTCTCTCTAAAAAAAATCAACAGAAAAATAGACCGTCAGGTGAGGATGAACAGGGGGAAAGGGAAGTTCGACGCTCGGATGTGGTCCAGGTGCTCGTCCTTTCCCTGCGTGACGTGTGTTTTCCCGGTCAGCCCTCCCGTCGCCATCGGACATTCCCGCGCCCGCTTACTAATCATTTTAATACCTCGCTTCTCATTTGTCTTTTACAAACCCATCAGCAGTTAGCGCCGGGTCTGAGGCCTGAGTGACTCTGGTCCGGCCCCTGATTTTTGTCAGCCCCGTGCACCCCACCCCCACTGCATCCCCCCCCCCCGCCACCGTCCGCCCTAGGCCCACCCCCCGGTTCATCTGGGGATTGGTTCTTGGCTGGGCCTCCCTCCTGTCCCCTGGTCTCTGGGTCCCAGCTCTAAGTCCGCACGGTGTTTACCGTCCCTTAAAAACAAGCTTTGATTTCGGCCCGACCGCGCGCAGCCACGCTGCAAATCGCTCCGTGTCGTGGTGGAGAAATCAGCCAGCTCAGAGGGATGGGCAGCCCAGGGCGCCCCCGGCCCGGCCAGCGCGGGCCTGACAGACGCGGGGACCCTGCTGGTCAGTCCCAGGGGCACTGGAGTGCTGAGGGGCGTCATGGTCAGCGTGGGGGGCAGAGGCTTCCTGACGAGGGACCCCAGGCCGGCGCCCAGCCCTCTGTGATTGTGCCTGGAGCGGGCACCAGCCACCCGTGGCTGTGAGCCCTGGACACGCGGCTGGAGCCACGTGGGGAAATGGTGACATTCTGCATGCATTGGGTTCAATAAAATATTTTTTGAGTATTCGTTTCCATGGCTCCTTTTTCTTTTCTTTTTAAAACTGTGGCCACTAGGGAATGGCCTTTGTGGCTGGAACCCGTGGCTGTCAGACGGGGGGTTTGTAGTTTCGCTGAGGGGGGGCCGGACCTGCTTTCTGATCGCTGGCCCCACCCCGCCCCCGTGAGTAGGGTCTGTTGGGCCCTGGGGGTCAGGCACAGCCCCCTGTGGCTTCCCACTGCAACCTGGTCCCTGCACAGCCTCTGGCCTGGTCTGGGGGGGGTGCGCTGAGTGTTGTGGGGGCTCAGGTGATGGGGCACCGGGCAGCCCCCTCCCAGGTCACCTGCTGTCATTGTGGGGACATGGGCAGCCTGGGGGCCTCCATAGCTCCTCACCCCCCGTGGGCACAGGGACCGGGGATCGGGCCCCACACTGTGCCTCACTGGGGGTCCTGTGGGGGCCCCAGCGAGTGGACTCCCCCCACCCCATCCCCAGGGCTCCAGATGGCGGCCGGGCCGTGGGGTGTGCGGGGGCCGGGGGGGGGCGCTCTGGGCCCTCAGGTGGATGTTGCTGGCGGGTGTGTGTGTGTGTGGATTTGAAATGTTACCCTGCCATCTTTTATTGAAGAGGGAGAAGGGAGGGCAGGGGGAGATGGGATATTCATTCAGCCACCGGTTAGCAGCCCTTTCTCCACAGCCTCCGTCACGGCGGGGGGAGCGGGGGGAGCAGGGGGGTCCCCGCAGTGCTGGAGTGTTTAACCCGAGAGGACTCTCGGCCGAGGCCCCACCCCCTTGACGGCCCGTCAGCAGGCGCCTCTCAGTGGATGCTTAAGGCCGCTGGGCGGAGACTCGGATTAAACAAACACCAGGCGACCTGGTGTGCTTTCCTGTGACCTTCCCACCTTCCCCGAAACACGCCCCCCGCACCCCGAACCTGCCGTCAGCCCCGCGTTCTCCGTCCTCCCCTCCAGTGGACAGAACCGAGTATTCAGCTCCAGTTCCATGGGTTCCCGCAGGCTGGGCTCAGTCCCCGGCCTTGACCTTGACCTTGACCTTGACCCGAGTGTTGGTGCCGCACAGAGCTCCGTGCGGGGCCCTCAGTCCTGGCTGCTTGGGGGAGCGGAGGCTTGTACTTTTGAGTGCACAGGATAAGTGGGCGTCACAGCCTCTTGCTCCCAAGCACCTCGGGCGTCTATTTGCGATTCCTCGCGAATAAAGCTATTTTTAAAATACTACAAACCAGAGCCCACGGAGCCTCCGCCTTCTTAGAAGCGGACTGTGTAGGCCTTGCAGCTCTAACCTGGTGAAGCCGGCTTCCGCCAGGAGGTGTTGGGGTGTCTTTTTTTTTAATTGATCTCAGAGAGGAAGGGAGAGGGAGGGAGAGAGAAACATCAATGAGGAGAGAGACTCAGCGATCGGCTGCAAGCAGGGCCTGTGCCCTGACCGGGAATCGAACCCTGACCTGCTGGTTCATAGGTCGACGCCCCACCCCTGAGCCACGCGGCTGGACGTGGCTGTCCGTATTGCGTCCGTCTCAGGCCGTTTCCTCTTTGCGCTGTGGCTGGAGAGCCCCGAGCAGGGACGTCGATCCGGCTGTCCGTCCATCAGATGCTTCCGGGCTGCGAGGGCCGCTCTAAGACTTGGCTTCCCTTGGGCACCTTCGCAGCCCCATTCGGAGTCTTTGTTAAACTCTCGTTTCCTGCCATCACTTTATTTACTTATTATTTTTCTAATCCTCACGAGGTTATTTTTTTCCCATTGATCTTTAGAGAGAGTGGGAGGGAGGGAGGAAAGGGAGAGCTAGAGAGAAAAGCGTTGATGTGAGAGAGACACATCAACTGGTTGCCTCCTGCACATGCCCGACTGGGACTGGGGGGTCGAACCTGCAACTGAGGTCCGAGCCCTTGACCCGGAATCGAGCGTGAGACCCTTTGGTCCGCAGGCTGACGCTCTAACCCAGCCGTGGGCAAACTACGGCCCGCGGGCGGGATCCGGCCCGTTTGAAATGAATAAAACTAAAAAAACCCAAAAACCGTACCCTTTTATGTAATGATGCTTACTTTGAATTTATATTAGTTCACACGAACACTCCATCCATGCTTTTGTTCCGGCCCTCCAGTCCAGTTTAAGAACCCATTGTGGCCCTCGAGTCAAAAAGTTTGCCCAGCCCTGCTCTAACCACTGGGCACACCGGCCAGGGCTTCCTGCCACTGTTTTCCTTTTCCTCGTTAACTGGGACCTTGGCAGGGTCCGTGAGACCAAACACGTTCCGAGAGTCATTGGACTCTATCGACCTGTTTTTATAGCTTGAGGTCGCGCCCCGCCCCCCCCCCCCCCCCCAGACATAGTTGGCCCACAGGCGGCCTTACCCGCCCTCCCCGGCTGGCTGTGCTGCTCCTCCCTCCGCTCTGTGCAGCCTCCCCCACCACCGGGGTCTGCTGAGACGCAGGGCGCCCGGCTCCGGCTCCGGCTCCGTGGGAATTCAGACGGCCCGCTTTCCACTGTCTTCCTCCTGCCACCCATGGGAGATGCAGCGTGAAATGGAGCTGCTGTTTATGCCGAACGCGGGCGGACCCGCCCCGTGCTCCCCGCGTCGTCCGGGGTTAATAAGTAAACACCCCCAGGTGTGTGCGTTTCCCAGGGACCTGCCGATCCAGGAGGCCAGGCCCATGTGAGGTCAGGACCCCGTGCAGGCCTCGGCCTCCTGGGATGGATCTGGAATGAACCGGGGTGCAGACGGCCTCCTCTCCGCCTCTGGCTGCCGCCCGGCTCCTCAGCCCGTCCAGCAGGGCCCCTGCCTCTGAGCTTGGGCAGCAGAGGTGCCACGTGTGACCGTCACCCAGCCACTGTGAGCGGTGAGGCGGGGTCCTCGTGCCGGGCCAGCTGCCAGATGGGGGGTCCGGGGAGCTGGGGCGACGCGGGGCGCTGCCTCCGGCTGTCAGTTTTGGTTTGAGTTTGGTTTTAGCTGAAACAGCCTCAGACCCGCCCGCCCTGGTTTCCTACAAAGACCCTCCGGGTTGTACACACCCCCGTTCAGGCCCAGGTCCCCGCGGAGACTGTTGTACGCGGCTGCAAAGTGGCCAGGCATAGCCAGGCGCAGCGCTGGCACTCCAGGCGTGCCCTGACGTCCGGCCGGCTAACCCCGCCCCAGGGCCGGTCACGGGGCCCTGTGGTGCGGCCCCTGTCGCCCCGGCCCCCAGCCCGCCCACACCTCCGAGTTCTGTGGGCTCCGTGTGCTGTGTCTGCTCCGGGCGGCTCTGCATGTGCCCATTTATCAGATGCTGACACTGAGGCCTGTGCTACCCCGAAGCCCAGGGGCTTTCTGGGGCCACACCCCTCCTGTGAGGGAGCGGCGGGGCGGCGGGCAGGGTGCCTCGGCCACTGGCGGTCCCCAGTGCCTCACTCGCGGCCACTCCTGCCCGCCCTGGCTTGCCATCGACCCGCCCGCGGGCTCCTCGTTAGCGGTGGCCCTGGCCTGGGAGTGGGACTGCACCGTCTTCGCACCCTGCCCGCTTTCTCTCGGCGCCCGTTGTGTTTGCAGGCAACAGAGGGTGAGCAGGGGAGGGAGGAGCCACCTGAACCGGAGCATCAGGGCCCAGCTCCGGTGTCTGCTGGGTGGTCCCTTGGATGTGGCGACACGGCACCTCTCCCGCTGTCCAGAGCGCCAGGACATGACCCCTCACCCCAGGTCATGACCCTCACCCTCAGATCACGACCCTCACCTCCAGGTCATGACCCTGACCCCCAATGCCATGACCTTCACCCCAGGTCATGACCCCCAGCCCCCAGGGAAGGCTGGGTGCACCTCTGTGTCTCTGCCACTGCGAGTCTTTAAAGTTACAGCTGCAGACGGGGCTCGAGGGCACCTGGCGCTGTGGCTGTCATCACAGTCGCCCGGGAGCTTAGCGACAGCCTGGACCGGCCTCCCAGACACTCACTCGGGGTCCCTGGTGCTGGTGGTGTGTTTTCAAAGCCGGGCCAGGGCGGGAATCGTCATGCAGACAGCACGGCACGGTGCCGGTCACTTCACGCTCATGTCACGTGTCACGGTGCCCCGCCTGCCGGTGTGGACCCACACGGCTGTAACGCCTCGCACGGCCGCTCCTGCGCTGTAATTAGGGAGCCACCAGGGCGGGCGCCAGGTGCCGCCGCCTGTGATTACCGGGCGCCCGCACGCCGGCTCCGCGGCCGGAGGGGGAGGAGAGGCCGCACCCTGAGCCTGTCGCCCCGGGCGTTCCAGCCGCGGCCACCTCGCTCCGACAGACGGACGGACGGATTCCCGCCCCCGACGCGCTCTTCCCTCGCGGTGCCCGCGCTGAGAGTCCCAGGCCTCGGTGATGCAGGGCCTCCCTGCGCTATGACGGGGACGTGGGCATTGCCCGGGGACTGGAATTTTTATTTCAGAAAGAAAAGCTGCTGTTTGATCAGTTAACCGGCCGGTGACCCTGGCTGGTCTGCAGGGGGTTTAGGGAAGGACGGAAGGATGGACGGTCTGAGCTCTGTCGCCCGGCAGGTGGGATCCGAGGACACCTGTGGGGGGAGGGGGCGGGGGCGGGGCCAGGGGTCGCCGCGGTCCCCACACGGTTTTCCTGTGGAACCTCCAGACAACGAAGCACTGAGCACCCTGGGCGGCCGCACAGAACAGCGGCCCCACCTGGCTGGTCTCCAGGCCCTCGATGCCTCGGGGCGGCGTCTCGGGGGTGGCCCCTCCGTGTCTCTGGGGTGGGTGTGGCCCCTCCGTGTCTCTGGGGTGGGGGTGGCCCCTCCGTGTCTCTGGGGTGGGGGTGGCCTGTGCCTGTGTCGTGAGTCCCTGGGACAGTGGGAGGGGCTGGGAGAGCCCCCGGTGGTGGTGGTGGTGGTGGCGGCAGTGCACACCTGGCCGCTCCGGCCCAGCGCCCGCTCCGCTCCGCAGGCTGCGCAGTGGAGACGCCTGGGATGCTTCCCCCTCCTCGCCCCTCCCCTCCGCCCTCCCTCCCTCCCTTCTCCCGGGAGCTGTTTCCAGCGCAGAGAAAAGGGTACAGGATAATGTAGCTCACCCCCCCCCCGCCCCAGCTTTATCAAAGCCTGACATTTGCAGAGACGGTTTTTAAGGAAATAAAATGTTACAAGTGGTGTTACAGCCTCCTGGGACACGGCCACTCCCCGGGCGGCTCTGTCTCCCCCACACCCCTCCGTCTGTCCCTCCGCCCGCCCCCGGGTGATGTGTGTGAGTGCCCTCCTCTCCTCAGGAATGTATGTGCGGGGTCCTTGCGTGCAGGGGCCCGCTCCCTCCCAGGCTGTGCTGTCCGTGGGAGAGCGATCGCGCCCAAGCAGGCAGACCCTGGACCACAGGGGCCCACGCCTGCCCTGTCGTCAAAGGGACGCCCTTGTGGCTCGTCCTGTGCGTGTGGCCTTGGCCTCTCGTATCAGAGTCCTCGGAGGAGAGGAGGCGCTGTGACCCGGCCTCCACCCGCTCCCGGCAGCCCTGGTTCTCACCGGCTTTCATCCCCTCCTTTCTGGGCCCCTGCCCAGAGCTGGGGGTCACGGTGTCCTCTGTGCGCCCGCTGAGCCGTGCGGGGCGGAGTCGGCGCCCCAGCCTGGGCCTTTGCGGGGACATCATTGCCTGGATAGGGAGGAGGCTGTACCCCAGCTCCACGGACTCTCGGGGACCCCGGGGCCCTGCTGGGCGGGCTCAGTCCTGGGCTGGCCCTGCCCGTGGGCTCCAGTTTTGCAGCTTCCTGTTCCTGCTCTGTGCGTGGCTGAGGGTCCACGTGGCGTGAACGCGACACCACTGCGACCTGAGCCGCACTCCCTGCCGCGACAGGGCGAGCGTTTCCTCTCCCCTGGAAAGTCCTGGAAAGTTTCAAACTGCCCGGCCCCTGGTTGGTCCCTGCACCCTGGCCAGGGCTGCGGCTCGTGAGGGCTCCTTTTGTTTATTTTTTAAAATATATTTTTATTGCTTTTAGAGAGGAAGGGAGAGGGAGAGAGAGATAGAGACATCAGTGATGAGAATCATGGACCGGCTGCCTCCTGCACGCTCCCCACTGGGATCGAGCCCGCAACCCAGGCACGTGCCCTGACCGGGAATTGAACTGTGACCTCCTGGTTCACAGGTCGACACACTCAACCACTGAGCCCCGCCAGCGGCCAGGCCAGGGCTCCTTTCAATCTGGTGCCAGCAGTGGGCAGAGCTTGCCCGGTCCCAGCTGTGCCTGGTCCGGACTTGGCCCGGGAGGCGTGGGGCGCCTGCTGTCACCCCCTTTGAGACCGTGAGTGCTCACACCGGGCCCTGCGACCCCACAGCGACGAAGGCCGACCTGACACCGGGCGTCTGTCCTTAACATTTCCGTCCCCCTCCCAGGCGCCGGGCACCATGCCGCGCAGCCCCACGTCCAGCGAGGACGAGATGGCCCAGAGCGTGTCCGACTACTCCCTGGGCTCCGAGTCGGACAGCTCCAAGGAGGAGACCATCTACGACACCATCCGGGCCACGGCGGGGAAGCCGGGCGGCGCCCGGACGGAGGAGGGCCAGGGCCACACGCTGGTCATCCGCATCCTCATCCAGGACCTGCAGCAGACGGTGAGCCTGTCCCCTCCACAGGCACCCAGGTCTTCCCCTCCCACCGGCTCCCTGCCTGGCGGGTGGGCCCAGGCTCCGTCAGAGCATCTCCTCCCAGAGGCAAAAGGCAGGGCAGGGGTCGCTCCCATCAGAGAAACGCTGCGGCCAGTCCGCTGCGCCACCTGCTGGCCGCGTGGTGCAGGTGCCATTCCTAGACTGTCACCTGCTGGGCGGCAGGTCCGGGCACACGCGTGGGCCTGGTGCGCGGCCAGGTGTGTCCTCTCGCCCCAGGTGCGGCCCTCGCCCTTGCGAGTGACTCTGTCTCTGAGCCTCACACCTCCAGGGCCTGGAGTTAGAACCCTGAGTGAGAGCCGTGGCGTCGGCAGGGAGTGGCCGGGGACGCGGCCTCCGCTCTCTGGACGGCAGGGCAGCGCGCAGGGCTCCCCGTGGGCGTGCGCTGGCACCGGTGTGGGCACTTGGCCTCCTGAGCAGGCGGCGTGCGCCGGAGTCAATGGGAACCGGTTCCTCGGTGGCTCTGTTTCCGGGGGCGGAGTGAGGGAGTGGACGGGGCTGCCCCTGCACAGCTGTCCCGTCTCGAATCCACACTGAGCGTCATGTCCCCAGTACAGCCCAGAGGAAAGCGTGAGACGGTGACGGGGCTCCTGCGTGTGCACAACTCCGGCCCTGTGCCCACCTCCACCCACGAGTGGCACCAGCAGCTCCGTTGCCTCGTGCCCATCCCCACTGCGCGTGCCTTCCCCACTGCGCGCGCCCATCCCCACTGTGCCTTCCCACCCCCACTACGCGTGCCCATCCCCACTGCACGTGCCCATCCCCACTGCGCATGCCTTACCCACTGTGCGTGCCCATCCCCACTGCGCCCTCCCATCCCCACTGCGCGCGCCCGTGCCCACCAGATAAGGAGGTGTAGGGGCCCGGCCCACCTCCTGGCAGGTGCCCAGGGAGCGAGTTCTCCCCACTGTTGCTTTAGTCAGTGTTCCCGTCTGTTAGGTAAATGCGCTGGAGTTGGCGCTTTCATTCAGGAGGGAGCAGGCAGCTGCTGCCCTGACCTCAGGGGTCATACAGTCCCTGCCCCCCCCCCAATCTCTCCCCAAAGCAGCCCCAGGCCCCTGCCTCTCGCGGCCCCGCCCCCTGTCAGCTGATGGACGCTCCCTAATCCATCTCTTGCTTCCGATGGATGTCCCATGGGCTTGTCGGTGATCCAGACGGAGCCCTTGCAGCAAGGCCTCCTTCGGTCCCTAAGCCCTTCTTGGCCGTCTCCTCGCAGACACGGCGGCCACTTGCTTTTGCTCCGAGGTCCGGGGTTCTGGCTGCTGGGGGCCGGCACCTGTCTGGGCGCTGCTTTCTGAGCCATTATCTCAGGCGGCGGCCGAGGACCAGGAGCGCCCCCCCCCCCCCCCCCCCCGTCCTCTTGGTCTGCAAAGACGCGGAGGGGCCTCCATTCTGGGAGAGGGTTCTAGAAGGCCTGGGCGGGAGAGGTTCCGACCTTGAGGGGAGCGGTTGTGACCTTGACAAGCCCCCGTTGGCACGTTGCTGGGCAGGTGTCTGACTCAGCCCCCCGGCCCCTGGGGGGTAGCGCTGTGTCTCCTTCCAGGAGTCCTGAGTCTGTGGCAGCCCCTCCTTGTAGTCCCAGGCCTGTCCTTGGTCCCGGGGGCATCTGTCCAGAGGGGACGCCGCCGGTGGGGGTGCCTTCTGCCTTGTTCCTTGTGGCATCCCTCCTGCCCCAGGCCTGGCTCCTGCCCCAGGCTCCCTCCTGCCCCAGCTGGTTTCCCCTTCCAGCAGAGTCATCCCCCCCCCCCCCCCCCAGTGACGCTGGGGAGGCCCGGGCGCTCTCTGTTCTTCGCACACCCAGCCCTCCTGCCGCATCTGTGCGAAGGGCGTGGGTGTCCTCGCTCACATCTCCAGCTCCCGCCTCCCGCGAGGGCCCAGATCTCATTTCCACCCTAACACCTTCTCGCTCCAAAGCTGAGAGCTCCCTCCACCACAGCAGATGCCCTGAGCCTCTAACCCGCCTGGCCTGTCCCCCCACCTGTCCCCCCTTCCCCCCCCCCCCCCCCCCCCGCTCTCAGCCAGGGGTCACCTTTAAAAAACTGTATCCAGGTCTCATTTACGAGCACAGAACCCGTTCATTTGAAGTCTCTTGTTCAACAATTGTTGGCATTTTGCTGAGTCATGCAGCCTTTGACCCCGGAGAGGGACAGAGGGAGCGTTCAGCCAAAGGGACCACGTTTCCCGGGGCGGTGGGGGCGGGGGTGGGGGCTCCTGGCCGCCTGCTGAGCCAAGCTCATTGTCTCCGGGATCGGATCCCCTCACCCAGCAGGCAGGGGCCGGCCTGAGCTGGGGGACAGTTGGGGGGCTATACCCACACCCCCCAGACACGCAGATACCCCCTGTGGGAACTGGTCCCAGCCCCAGGGCCAGCCCAGCCTCATGTGGCTCTGAATGCGTCCCGGGAAGAAGCAGGTCCCCGAGCCCTGCCAGTGGCTGTGTGGGGGAAACAGCTTGACTCCCACCCGGGGGAGTCTCAGGGAGGGGACGGGGACGCGGCCACCCCGAGTCGCTCCCGTTCTTGACGGCGTCACAGCGCTCCCGATCGGGTGGGGGCGCCGCCCACATGTTGAGCTCTGTGAAGTGTAGCTCTGTGGCCAGTGCTGTGGCTCCCCCGACCTGCCTCGCTGTGTGGTCGGTGGGTGTCGGGTGTGGGAAGCTGTGAGCAGTGGGCGTGGCTGGACTTCGCCCCGTGAGGGGCCCAGGCGGGACGCCCACCTGAATCTGAGAGAGCCAAGGGCGCGGGCTGTACGAGAAGTCGCCTCCAGGTTGCTCGCTCCGTGGCTCTGCAGGTGTGTTCCCAGACCGGCGGCCACGGCCTGCACTTGGGACGTGGCAGACACGCAGGTTGTAGGGCCCCGGCCAGACCTGTGGAGTCAGACACTCTCCTGGTGGGGAGGGTGGATGGTCTGTGTCCAGCAGGCGCTGGACTCTGAGAGGCCGACAGGAGAGAGGCGCCCAGGGTGGAGGCGGTCATTGATGACGGGAGATTTGGGTCATTGGTGAGAGTCATTGGTGAAGGTCATCGGTGAAAGGTCATTGGTGAGGGTCATTGGTGAAGGTCATCAGTGAAGGTCATCGGTGAGGGTCATTGGTGAGGGTCATCGGTGAGAGTCATCGGTCATCAGTGAGGGTCACTGGTGAGGGTCATTGGTGAGGGTCATTGATGAAGGTCATTGGTGAGAGCCATCGGTGAGGGTCACTGGTGAGGGTCATTGGTGAGGGTCATTGATGAAGGTCATTGGTGAGAGCCATTGGTGAGGGTCATTGGTGAGGGTCATTGGTGAAGGGTCATCGATGAGAATCATTGGTGAGGGTCATTAGAGTCATCGGTCATCAGTGAGGGTCTTTGGTGAGGGTTATTGATGAAGGTCATTGGTGAGAGCCATCGGTGAGGGTCATTGGTGAAGGGTCATCGATGAGAATCATGGTGAGGGTCATCGGTGAGAGTCATCGGTCATCAGTGAGGGTCTTTGGTGAGGGTCATCGGTCATCAGTGAGGGTCTTTGGTGAGGGTCATTGGTGAAGGTCATCGGTGAGGGTCCAGGCCACAGAAACCAGTGTCTCCATCTCAGCGTTTCCCGTTTACAGTGACCAGGTGTCTCCCCTCCTCACCCCACAGCAATAAGAGGGCCTTGCTGTCCATCCGAGAAGCCGGGGGGTGGGGACAGAGACCTTCACTGTCTCCGGCCACGTGCCCGGCGGGCGCTCGGGGGCACCGGGTCACCGACCCCGTGTCGCTGTCCTCCCGCAGAAGTGCCTTCGCTTCAACCCCGACGCCACGGTGTGGGTGGCGAAGCAGCGGATCCTGTGCTCGCTGAACCAGAGCCTGAAGGACGTGCTGAACTACGGGCTGTTCCAGCCGGCCAGCAACGGGCGCGACGGCAAGTTCCTGGACGAGGAGCGGCTCCTGCGCGAGTACCCGCAGCCCGCGGGCACGGGCGTGCCTTCTCTGGAGGTACCGACGGGAGACCCCCACTAAGTTCCAGCTCGGGCCCTGAGGTGCACCTGACGTTGCTGGGGTTGCCGAGGGCGGTGCCGTTCGCGGGCGCTTGTTTCCCACGGAGATCTGACGGGCATGGGGGGCGGGACTTGGGGTGCGCACAGCACGCCCCCCTCGGGCTCTCGTCACTGGGACCTGCAGTCCCGGATGCGGATCCGGCCGCCTCTCTGAGCCCGGGCTGCTACCCCGAGGGGACGGAGTGTTTGCACATGTGTGAGGGCCGTCGCACAGGTAGCCAGCAGTGCGGCCATTTCTCCTCTCACACCGCATCGCCTGTGTGAAGTGACCGCGTTTCCGTGCAGATCGCAGCCCGCACGCGAGCCATTGGGAGGGCTGGGGGTCTTCAGCCTCTGGGCCACGGGAGACGGCTCCGCGGTCAGAGGTGCCGTGTGGCTGGGGGGCTGCAGCCTCTGGGCCACGGGAGACGGCTCCGCGGTCAGAGGTGCCGTGTGGCTGGGGTTGAGCGGAGGTTGCAGCTCAGAACGTGGTGCCTCCCACGCGGTCAGGTCCTCCTGAGCCTGGAGCGTCGCTGCCGGCACGTCTGACCCAAAGGGGTCAGGGCCCCGGGAGAGGCAGGAGGTGGGAGGCCTGGGGGTTGGGAGGCCGCGGGACCCGACACCTACACTCACACCGATGCGACACCGCGCCTCCCTCGCCCGCTGTTCCTCGTCTCCACAGAACAGGCTCCGGCTCCTGGAGGCAGCTTCCGGGTCGAAGGAAGCGCTGCTGGTTGCGGGAATGAGTCGTGGCTCCTGGGCAGCGCCCAGCGCAGGCGCCCGCTCCCCACGGAGGCCCCTGCTCCTCCGCCCTTGGGGCTGCTTTTGTCTCTTTTCCGGGCCTTGAGCCCCGGCTGCGGGCTCTCCGCGGCGCTTCCCTGCGCGTGCCCTGGGCCCTGGGTGCGATGCAGCCGTTTCTGTAACCCCCGGAGGGTGCTGGAGCCCCGCTCCGGGAACTGGCGAGGAGAAGGTGGTCCTCTGAGCAGCCTGGGAAATACTCACTGGTTCTTTTTCCCTGTTTCGGTGCCAGTTCCGGTACAAGAAGCGGGTGTACAAACAGTCCCATCTGGACGAGAAGCAGCTGGCCAAGCTTCACACCAAGGTAGGGGCTCGGCGGCCGCCGCACTGTCTGCGGCATCTTCTCCTGAGCTCAGGGCGGCTCTGCAGGTGGAGGTTCTTCTCCCCGCCCGACCTCACCGCACAGCGGTCCCCGGGCTCCCGGCAAGGACCGGGAACGGGGAGGGTGCACCCAGGACAGGCCGGCTGCGGCAGCCACGCGCGGGCTCCGTGCTCCACCTGGGATCCGCGGCAGAAAGCCGCCGCTTGGCCAGCCCCGGGGTCGGCAGGGGGCCCCCGTCAGGGGCGGCTCCCCCTCCGTGGTGGAGGCCTGAGGCGCCCGTGAGGACCTTCCCGTGGCCTCTGTCGGCGTCTCTTGTGGAGAGGTTCTCGCTTTTCCTTCTCCCCCGTAGACCAACCTGCGGAAATGCATGGACTACGTTCAGCATCGCTCGGTGGAGAAGATCGTGAAGATGCTGGACCGGGGCCTGGACCCGAATTTCCACGACCTGGAGACTGGGGGTGAGCGTGGCCAGGGCCTCAGCGGGCCTCCCGGAGGCACGGGCTCGGGGCGCGCACAGTGACTGGGTTCCGAGTGCACGCGTGTGCGGCATCCAGGGTCCACTGTGCTTTCCAGGGCTTTCTCGCTGCGCCGTGAGCTGGGGGTGAGCCGCGTTCGCTCCCACGGCGTCTCCAGCGTCCGCACGTGCTCAGTACATACCTGTTGACTGAGTGAAGGAATGAATGAATGAATGATGCCATGCACGGAGCTGCTGTGTGTCCGCAAGGGTCTTGCCCCCCCCCCACCCCCCCGCTGGGAACCAAGCCCCTCCCTCGTGTGGATGAAATGGCCACAGGTTCTCAGGGTCCCCAGTGACATTGGGGCTGGGGGTTCCTCCCTCCCTCCCTCCCTCCCTCCTTCCCTCCCTTCCTTTCTTTTTCTCTTTATTGTTAATCCTCACCCGAGGATAGTTTTTCCATTGATTTGTTAAGAGAGGGAGAGGGTGGGAGGGGGAGAGGGAGAGAAACATTGATGTGAGAGACACACATGGATCGGTTGCCTCCCGCACGTGCTGGGGATTAAGCCTGCAACCGAGGTCCGTGCCCTTGACCAGAATCGAACCCGGGACCCTTCAGTCCCCAGGTTGACGCTCTAACCACTGAACAAGTCATCTAGGGCTTTTTTTTTTTTTTAAATTCCAAATGAGCACTAGCTTTTATTTAATCTTAGTTTTTCTCTTTTTCTCCGTTTTATTGGCGTAAGACTGACCTGCGACGTTGCGTCAGTGTTGGGTGCCCGCAGGATGTGTATCTGCCTGTGGGACGCCCACACCGTCGGTCCGCCTGTCACCCACACCTCGCGCGGTTACGGTCTTTCCTTATGAGAACCTTCATGATCTGTTCTCTTAGCAACTTTTTTTATTTTTTAAATATATTTTTATTGATTTCAGAGAGGAAGGGAGAGGGAGAGAGAGATAGAGAGAGAGAGATAGAAACATCAACGACAAGAGAATTACTGATCGGCTGCCTCCTGCACGCCCCCCACTGGGGATCGAGCCCACAACCCAGGCCTGTGCCCTGACCGGGAATCGAACCCTGACCTCCTGGTTCATAGGTCGACCCTCAACCACTGAGCCACGCCGGCCGTGCAGCAGCTTTCAAAGTGCAGCATCCGCCGAAACCGGTTTGGCTCAGTGGATAGAGCATCGGCCTGCGTACTGAAAGGTCCCAGGTTCGATTCCGGTCAAGGGCATGTACCTGGGTTGCGGGCATATCTCCAATGGGAGATGTGCAGGAGGCAGCTGATCGATGTTTCTCTCTCATCGATGTTTCTAACTCTCTATCTCTCTCCCTTCCTCTCTGTAAAAAATCAATAAAATATATTTAAAAAAAAAAAAAAAAACAAAGTGCAGCATCGCCACCTGCTGCACACACGTCACCTTGTAGCCGGAAGGAAGTGTGCGCTCCCCGGCTGTCCACAGCCCCCTCCTGCCCCTGGCGGCCTCCAGCCCGTCCTCTGTGGCTGTGGCCCCGGCTTTGTCTTTCTGTCTGTCTGTCCCCGTGAGCATCATCCCCTCAAGGCCCACCCATGTTGTTGCAACGGCAGGACTTCCTTCTTTATGTCGGTTGACGTCCCATGGTGTGTGGGGGACGCGATGCTCAGGTCCCTTTAGATTTGGCTACGTGAGCCCCGGGCTGAGCGGCAACCCCAAGGCCCGGCTCTGAGGTGTGTGCGTCCCCCCAGAGACGCCCCTGACCTTGGCGGCCCAGCTGGACGACTCAGTGGAGGTGATCAAAGCGCTGAGGAACGGCGGGGCACACCTGGACTTCCGCGCCAGGGACGGGATGACGGCCCTGCACAAGGCCGCCCGCGCCAGGAACCAGGTGGCCCTCAAGGTACCGTCTGTGCCCAGCTTGCTCCGGGAATGCCCCACCTCTCAGATTCCCTGGTCCCCCTTCCCCCCACCTCCACTCACAGCCATGCCAGGTGACCCTGAACTGCCAGCTGGAGAGGGGCTGGTGGGGGTGGGGGCAGGAGAGGGGGGTGCCTGGCTCTCCTGCGCCTCCTGGTTTTCTGCCGTAGAGGCGGCTGTTCCCAGGCCTCTGTGCCCGCTCCAGGCCTGGGCTGTGTCCCCCGGCGGCCAGCGCCGACCCTCCTGTTTCTCTAGACCCTCTTAGAGCTGGGTGCGTCCCCGGACTACAAGGACAGCTGCGGCCTCACGCCGCTGTACCACACGGCCATCGTGGGCGGCGACCCCTACTGCTGCGAGCTGTTGCTGCACGAGCGGGCGGCCGTGTGCTGCCGGGACGAGAATGGCTGGCACGAGATCCACCAGGTAGGTCCACGCCCGCGCCCGCTGTGCGGTGTTTCCCCGGCCTCCTCGCGGGCAGGGCCCCCGGGCGGGCAGGGCCTCTAGGTGGGCAGGGCCCCTGGGGGCCGCGTCCGGTTTCCTTTTCCTAGAACATTTGAATCAGTCGCCCCCATCCCCCCCCCCCCCCGCGTTTAAACACCTGGGGGAGCTGCCCAGAAACACGCCTGCCTGACTCCCGAGCAGCTGGAGGAGCGGGCAGGCCTGTGGCGTTGCTGCACGGCCAGCCAGCGGGGCCAGAGCCCTGCGGGTGCCGCGTCCTGGGCTCCCAGGAGCCAACGCAGGTGCCTTCTGAGTGCAGGGGCCCAGGGCCCACGGAGGCCTGTGTCCCAGCCCGTCCGCGCTGGGACCGTCCGCCCTCCGGGTCCGTCTGTCTCACAGGCTGGGAAAGGCCCCCCGTCCTGCTGAGGCACCTTCGACCCGAGGGCGGTGGCCGCGGCCAGCGCTGCAGAGCCCAGCGGCTCCCTCTGTGGCTGAGGGGCCTGCCCGAGGCCACTGGCCAGCAGCTGCCCGAGCCGGGCGCACTCGCTCCTCCCCCTGCGAGGCTGGTGCTTTCTCTCCCCTCCAGGCTTCGAGCAGGAGCCGCGCTGATAGGGCCGTGCCCGGGGCAGGGGGGACGGGCTGCGCAGGCACGCGGTGGGCTGGCTCCGCTCTCCCTGTTGGGCTCCTGCAACTCACGTCTGTCCCTCCGTCCAGCACCCTGGGGCGTGGACAGCTCCCTCCCGGCCTGTCTGGCTCCCCTCCTCTCTCAGGTCCCCTGCCCAGGCCAGGCCTGCCCGCAGGTGCTGCAGGTGGCGGCCTCCCCTTGGCCTCCTCTCCTGGGATGGCCCGGCCACGGGTCTCATGGCAAAGGTGGCTTCCCATCCAGGGGCTCCAGGCACCGCCCTGGGCTGCCCCGCCCCCGCAGGCTGACTCGGGGAGAGCAGTTACTTGAGCTCATGTCTGCAACGGACCTCCAATGGCCCCAGATTTTTCCTGAAATGCCCTTCCACGCGGAGATCTTTCCTAAACGAAGTAGAAACAAGTAATGCCCGGCCGGCCTGGCTCAGGGCTTGAGCGTCAACCTATGAACCAGGAGGTCAGGGTTCGATTCCGGGTCAGGGCACAGGCCTGGGTTGTGGGCTCGATCCCCAGTGTGGGGCGTGCAGGAGGCAGCCGGACAGTGATGCTCTCTCATCACTGATGTCTCTCTCTCCCTCTCCCCTCCTCTCTGACATCAGTAACATTTATTTTTTTAAAGAAGAAACACCCAGATGCTTTCCCACAATCTAGGAACTTGGAGGACTCATTCCCCCTGTGGCTTTAATTGCTGGGCAGTTTCAGGTCCGCCTGCCCCCCTCCCTGCCCCCTCGCTCCCACCTGGGGACCCTGGCGGCCAAGCAGCCGGGTTCCCTCCCACGCACCTTCCCTTCGTGTGCAGCCGGCACACGTGACGGGCCCACGTGGGAGTCCCCCTCCCGATCTCCCGCTCTGTTTCTCTGACTTTGTTTCGGGATTAACGAGGGCGCGTCTGGCCTGGGGTGCGGTGCGCGGGGTGAAACCCCGTCAACATGGTCCAGGGCCCCTGAGCCAGGGACTTACCGCTGGGAGCTGCCTGCTAATCGCGGAAGTCAGTTGAGGTAGAATTCATGGCTCAGGGCAACTTAGGGAGAAATTCCTGTGACGCACCTGGCAGCTAGTGACTGCACAATATATGCCCGCCATGCCCGTCACTATCATTGTCATGGTTACTGTTTGGCCACGCCCCATCCCTGTGCTCATCCCCTCTAGCCACGCCCCACCACAGCCATCATCACCAACAGGCCACGCCCCACTGTCATCCTTAGGCCACGCCCCATCGCCATCAATCCACGCCCCCAGCAGGCTTCATCACCCTCAGGCCATGCCCCCACCACTGTCATCATCACCAACAGGCCACGCCCCCACCATCCTCAGGCCACGCCCCATCACCATTAAGCCACGCCCCCACCAGGCCAGCATCACCCTCAGGCCACACCCCCGCCACTGTTATCATCACCAACAGGCCACGCCCCCACCGTCATCCTCAGGCCACACCCCATCACCATTAAGCCACGCCCCCACCAGGCCAGCATCACCCTCAGGCCACACCCCCGCCACTGTCATCATCACCCTCTGGCCACGCCCCATCACCCTCAGGCCAGGAAAGCATGGTGTCAGCAGATGCCCTCTCAGCTCACTGCCCCTGGGGTGGGAGCGTCCTTGTGGAGCTGGGCGTGTCCCCGATGGAGCCCGGGGCGCCCCCTGGTGCCCTGTTGACAGCAAGGTCTTGTCTCAGGCCTGCAGGTACGGACACGTGCAGCACCTGGAGCACCTGCTCTTCTACGGGGCGGACATGGGGGCTCAGAACGCCTCGGGGAACACGGCCCTGCACATCTGTGCCCTCTACAACCAGGTCGGTATGGCGTCCGCGGGGCCCACCCCCACCTTCCACGACCGGAGGGCAGGGAGCGGGACGGTTCCCTGGGGCCCTGGGGCCCCTGGTGCCCCGGTCGAGGCAGGTCCTGAATGTCGCTGTGGGAGGTTCCTGCCCCTCCTTCCCTTCATTCCTGTTCTCTGACTTCAAGGACCTCGCCTGGAGAGTGGGAGTGGGGGGCGGGTGTGGACACTGCATGAGCAGCGTGGGGGGGGTGCTCTGCTACCTGGAGGAGCAGAGGGCGGACCACAGATTAGGGTGATGCTGGGGGCCCCAAGGGTCTTGCAGCTGCGTGTCCTCTGCCATCGGCGGTATCTTCCCAGCCCAAGCAGTGCTCCCGTCTTTTTAGGTGAAACCTCCAGCCTTCGCCTGAGACCAGGCCCTTTCCCCGCTCAGTCCATGGGCGCACCCCCCCCTCCCCGGCCCCTCCAGCCACTTTGAAATCCCGATTTGCTTCTAGCTAGTCAATCCTGGAAAACTCCTACACATCCTTCAAGACCCCATTCAGATAGCCCGCCCTCAGTCAAGGCTCCCCTGGACGAGCTCCCCATAGCGTCCGCTTCGGTTCTCGCTGCGCAGTGCTTTGGGGGGCCGCTGGGGGAACCGCCAGGGGCAGGCTTTGTTGTGACTCACCTGTCCTTCCTGCTGGTACCCCTCGCCCTGGGCCCCTCTTCTCAGGGGCATGAGCAGCCATGGCTCGTGGTCTCCACGCGGCTGGCACAGGAGAGCAGCTCAGCCTGCTGAGTGGGGAGCATTTCAGCTTCAAGAAGTATTTGCAGGACAAGGGGCTGGCTTCCTGCTTCTGGAGGCGACCCCCGCACAGTGGGGTTTGTGTGCAGCTGGGGCGCTCCCCGGGGGACCCTGGCGCTTGCACGGGAATAGCTGTGTGAGCCTGGGGTGCCTTGCCCGGCTGCTCCAGGAAAGCACGCCCCGAGGCTTGGCCGCAGCTGGTAAAACATCTGTGCCAACGTGTGCTTCTTACGCCCGAGCAGGGGACAGTCCATTGTCCCCAGGAGACTGCGCGCGTCTTTCATCAAGACAAAACCCCCGATAAACATGTTTGCTGCCACTTGAAATAATTGTGGCCAAGATGGTCTTGAGCGTGTGGGTGGTTCCACTGTGGTCTGCAGTCTGTGATGGGCGGGGCTGGTTTGACCCACGTCACTGTCCCTGCTCAGGTCTGGCCGGGCTCTCGGGAAAGCCCTGCCCAGCTGCCTCAGGTTAGAGGAGGGGTCAGCGAACTCTCTCTGCAGAGGCCACAGGTTCGAGGCCACGGCCACGCCGCTCTGCCGTTGAGACAGCCCTAGATGATTGTGTGGCTGTGTGCCAGTAAAACTTTATTTACAAAGCAGGCAGCGGGCCGCTTGAGCCTGTGGGCCATAGTTTGCACGCCCCCTACTGGGGATCGAGCCTGCAACCGGGGCCTGTGCCCTGAATGGGAATCGAACTGTGACCTCCTGGTTCATCGGTTGATGCTCACCCACGGAGCCGCGCCGGCCGGGCGTATTTCACTTCTGATGTATTTTGTGCGCACGTGCGAGACTGCAGAATGTGGCCTTAAAAAGGCCGCTGTTTGGTCCAGGGTGCATATACTTTAAACTTTTATAGATTCTGCCAAGTTGTCCACAGTGTTTGTAGCAGTTAAACTTCAACCGGTAGCACTGGGCGGGGGTGTGGGGGTTCACCCTGATCCTGGCCGCGCGGAGGGGGAACCCGCCCTCTCTCTGACTCTGCCAGCGTTTCTCTGCCTCTCGGGAGGGAGCGCGCTTCGCAGCTGGGGCGGGCTCTGCCTCAGCGGCTCCCGGGGGATCTGTCCGTCACCCGCGTGTCCCGTGTGCCTGCAGGACAGCTGTGCGCGGGTGCTGCTGTTCCGGGGCGGGGACAAGGAGCTGAAGAACTACAACAGCCAGACCCCCTTCCAGGTAAGAGGAGCCCTCGCAGGACACCCCACACAGACGGGGCGGGGTGTGGGGGCGAGACCGCGGGTCTCTGGGCATCGCCTGCTTTTGACACGAGGTCGGCTGGTCCCGTGGGGGATGTCATCCACGTTGGGAGCTGTGCCCGGCGCCTGTGTCCCTGTGTCCCAGTGCCGGCGGCTCCCAGAGCCCCTTCCTACCAGTGAAACTTCAGCCCTGGCCAGTTCGGCTCAGTGGATAGAGCATCGGCCTGCAGACCGAAGGGTCCTGGGTTCCATTCCTGGTCCGGGCACATGTCTAGTTTGCAGGCTCGATCCCCAGCGTGGGGTCTGCAGGAGGCAGTCGATCCATGAATCTCTCTCATCATTGATGTTTCTAACTCTCTTTCCCTCCCCCTTCCTCTCTGACATCAATTAAATATATTAAAAAACAAAACCAAAAAACACGTGGCTCTTCACTCAGAGGCGGTGCCGGCGCTCTGGGGTGTGGACGTGGCACGGAGTCGGCACCACAGAAACTGAGGGCCGTGCGACAGATGAGCTGGGCCCTGTCTTCCTGGCCGGCGTCAGTAACTAATACTCAGACGGAAGGAAATCGGACAGGTCCCAGGATTGTGCTGTTTAGACATGGGAGGCGGCCAGCCAGCGTGGCTCAGTGGTTGAGCGTCAACCTATGAACCAGGAGGTCATGGCTCCGTTCCGGTCAGGGCACGTGCCCGGGCTGTGGGCTCGATCCCCAGTGTGGGGCGTGCAGGGGGCAGCTGATCGATGATTCTCTCATCATTGATGTTTCTATCTCTCTCTCCCTCTCTCCCTTCTTCTCTGAAGTCAGTAAAAGTATATTTTATTTTTTAAAAATAATTCTTTATTGTTGAAAGTATTCCATAAGTGCCCCCCATTGACTCCCTCCAGCCCACCCCCACCCCTGCCCCAAGCCCTCACCGCCCCATTGTCTGTGTCCATGGGCCATGCATATATGCATACAAGGTCTTGGGTTACCTCTCACCCACCCACCCTCCCTCCCCTGCCTTCCCTGCTGCCGTGTCTCTGAGTCCACTCCGTTCATCAGTTTATTTTGTTCATTAGATTCCACATGTGAATGAGATCATGTGACACTTGTCTTTCTCTGACTGGCTTCTTTCACTTAGCACAGCGGCTCTCAACCTGTGGGTCGCGACCCCTTTGGGGGTCGAATGACCCTTTCACCGGGGTCGCCTAAGACCATCGGAAAACACATATATAATTACATATGGTTTTTGTGATTAATCACGATGCTTTAATTATGTTCAATGTGCAACAATGAAAAGACATCCTGCATATCAGATATTTACATGACGATTCATAACAGTAGCAACATTACAGTTACGAAGTAGCAACAAAAATAATTTTATGGTTGGGGGTCACCACAACATGCGGAACGGTATTAAAGGGTCGCGGCGTTAGGAAGGTTGAGAGCCACTGACTTAGCATGATACTGTCAGTGGGTAAGAGATCCTTCTTTTTTCCTGCTGCGTAGTATTCCATGGTGTAAATGTACCATGGAAACGGGAGGCAGAGCCCCGAGAAGCTGTGGAGCGTGGACTGTGGTTGGGGTGTGGTTGGGGGCTGGGCGGAGCAGCAGCTACAACAAGTGGGGAAGGTTTGACTCCTAGAAACGTCTGTCCAGATGGACGGCATTCAGGAAAGTTCAGCTTGACTCCATCTTTTTAAAGAAACTCTTTCCTAGTAGCCTTGTCCCTCACCGTGGTCCCCGGTGAACTCCTATTCACCCTTCAAAGCCCCAGCTCCTCTCTGCAGGGGGCGTCCTACAGCCTTTGGCTCCCATGTTACTTGATCTGTGCCTTTTCCATGTCGTGTTGGAATAGACGGCTTCTGCGTCAGCTTCCCCAGAGGTACTGGGAAGAGGCTGCTGCGTCCCACCCATCCTTTGCCCCGGTCTCCGGCCAGGGCTGGTCAGTTGGAAGGCGCTGTGGCTGGGCAGAGGCCTGGACACACAGCTCCCTGTAATTTCTCACTCCTGCCACTGGGTGGCAGTGTTGATGCGGGCCAGTGGGGACAGTGGGGTACAGGAGGCTGGGCGTCCTGGGAGCTGAGGAGGGAAGGAGGGTGTTTGCAGAGACAAGTCCGCTCCTGAATGTAAGGCCCCGATTGCTCACCAACCGGAAGGGCAGGAGACGCCCCTGCCTCGGTCGCCTGGCTGTCACGGAAGCCACAGACTCGGGGCGCCGACAGCTGACATCGATCCCGGCGCGGGGGTGGGGGAGGACAGGGTGCCGGCCGCTCCGTCTCCGAGGAGGACAGTGGTCACCAGGTCCTGGCACGTGGCTGCCTCCTGGGCCTCACATGGACTGTGTGCCTGGAGGGAGACAGAGATGAGGGGAGAGGCTGGGAGACAGAGAGAGATGGAGAGAGACGGGGGGACAGGTTGAGAACGCTCTGGTGTCTGCGTTGCAGCTTCATGGAGATATAACTGACATGACCTTGTTGACGTGTGCGGTATAAAACGGTGACTTACGTGTCACTATCACGCAGTGATCACCCACCGAGGCTGGCTGCCTGCCCCCACGGCTCCCACCCCGGCCGCCTGCGTGTGGGGAGAGCTCTCTCAGCGCCGTCTCGTGCACAGATCGCGCTGCTAAGGACCCTTCCCGGCTGGAACGTGGGGGCCACGTACACCCCTGAGCGCGCTGACCTGGGAGCTGGCCTGTGGCTGGATGCTCAGCCCAGAGCCCTCCGCAGGCCCCGCGCTGGCCGTCCAGGGCGGACAGAGGAGCCCGCCGTCACCGTCAGGGTGGCCCCGCCAATCAGAGGCCCAGGGGCTGGACGGCCCAGGGCCCTTCCAGCCGGGAGGGAGGGTCCTCCGGGAGGGCAGGACGGACTCCCTCAGTGGGGAGGGTGTGGGTGACTGTCATCCCCACCATCGGGGTGTGGGTGTGTCTTCACCTGCCAGGGCCTCGGCCCCTCCCTCGCTGGGCCCCGCCGCCCGCCGCCCGCCGCCCCCTGGCCGCCCTCGGCGAGCCGCGCGCTCGTGGTCAGCGGCCACCAGGCCTGGCAGCGCACAGAGATGGAGGCGCGGGCCCCGCCCTCCGCCAGGCAGGTATTTATAAACTCCCAGGTGGCCTCACCCCCGCTCTCCTGCATCATTGTTTTCTTAATGTTTTGAGAATGAGCCCCAGAGAGGCGGCTCGTGAGGGATGGCATTTGTTCAAGTCGCAGCTCGCGGCCAGCTGCGCCGCCCGCCATTCAGCCTAATGGGGAGACTCGAGCCTCGGCCGTCCAGGCGGGGGGTAGGGTGGGGGGACACTGGGGGCCCACCAGTGCTGCCGGCTGGGGGTGTGGCTGGAGACGCCCACCCTGGGCGGCCTCTGAGGGATGTGCCTCACTGGGGACAGCCCGCAGCTCGGGGTCTGGCTTCAGGCACCCGTTAGGGTCACAAGGACTGAGCGGCCTGGGATTCGCCCGCCTCTCCCAGCCCTGGGTTCCCAAAGCCGTCGCCAGCCTCAGGGCGTCGTCTCTTGGAAAAGCATCTTTCAGGGCGTCCTGTGTATTCTTTTCTTCTTCTCTTCTTTTTAAAAATATGTTTTTATTGATGTCAGAGAGGAAGGGAGAGGGAGAGGGAGAGAAACGGCAATGATGAGAGAGAATCGGGGATTGGCTGCCTCCTGCACGCCCCCACTGGGGATCGAGCCCACAACCCGGGCCTGTGCCCTGACCGGGAATCGAACCCTGACCTCCTGGTTCATAGGTCAACGCTCAACCCCTGAGCCATGCCGGCTGGGCGAGGCTCACTTTCTCTAGGCCGGGGTTCGAGATCAGAACCCGCTGCTCCCGTGGCTCTCATGGGAGACCCGACCTTATGGCTGTTGGTCCCATTTCCGTAGCCACGGCAGAGCCAGCTGACCCCCAAACACCCCCTTTCCCCCAACAGCATCACCGTTTCAGCTTGAAAAGAACATTTCCCAGGAGGACGCGGTGTCATGGAGGCGATGGTGGTGGTAGGGAGTTTAAGGGGCCGTAGGAGAGGGACTGACAGGCACAGAGCCGCCGGCTCTCACGGAGGCCGTGTCGGGGATGCTGAGTGAGCTGGGCCGTGGCTGGCGGTTCTCAGGCTGCGTGACAATGTCAGGAGGAGGGCGTCCACTTTGGGAGAATAACCAGCCGGTCGAGAGGGCGTGTCTGTGTCAAAGAGGCGGCCAGCTCCACAGCAGCAGCTTTCAAAATACCGGCCGTCGCCACGGTGACAGACCCTCAGGCCCAGCTCCCGCTGACCCCCGGGGCCAGCCAGTGGCCTTTAACGTGGGGGCGTGGCTTTAGCAGCAAGACAGCTCCCAGTTCTACTGTAGCTGGTTCCCTGGTCTCCTGTCTGTGCTAAGCAGGGAGAGGGAGGCAGTGGACAGAGAGACCGTGAGCCACATGGGGGGAGAGACCATAAGCCATGGGGGAGAGACCATAAGCTACAGGAGACCACGAGCCACGGGGGAGAGACCGTGAGTCACGGGAGAGAGACTGTGAGCCACGGGAGAGAGTGAGTGGCCGCTGGCCATGCCCTCTCATAGCTGGAAGGGGTCGGACCGGGGACCCTGGGTTTCCCCACTCAGACGTCTCATTCCTCGCGGATTCTGTATTTGCAGACTCGCCTGCTTGCTAAAATTTACGTGTAACCCATGAAAACTTGCAGAGTGTCCCACCTTTTTTGGTGCTTTTTCCTGGCGATTTTGCTGCTTAGCCGGCCCCAGGCGTGGGGAGGGTTGTCTGTGCCTCGCGGAGGACGTGCCGGGTTAGGGAAGCCTTGCCCAGGCCTGAGGGATGGCGCTGCTGGCCTTGGGGTCACCGTTGGCTTTGTCAACAGCAGGCACGAAACAAGGCGTCTTCACACAGAAACGGGAAGGCCGGGCTGTGTCGCTGTCAGGTTGTGTGAGTATGACAGGGTGGCCCGGCCGGCGTGGCTCAGGGGCTGAGCGTCGACTTGTGAACCAGGAGGTCATGGTTCGATTTCCGGTCAGGGCACAGGCCCGGGTTGCGGGCCCGATCCCCAGTGTGGGCCGTGCAGGAGGCAGCTGGTCGATGATTCTCTCATCATTGATGTTTCTTTCTCTCTTTCTCTCTCTCTCTCTCCCCCCTCCTGCCTTCCTCTCTGAAATCAATAAAAATGTCCTTTTAAAAATAATAATAAACAAAGATGACAGCGTGACGGGCTGGCCGGAGCCCTGCCCTGTGTCTGCCCGCGGAGTGCAGGCTCAGTGCCCACGGGACGTAAGGCCTGGAAAAGTGAGAAGTGACCGCTCGTGAGCCGGGTGGTAGGAAGCCAAAGCCGTGCCCACTGCAGGGCCAGCAGGGGCGGGTGCCAGGTGCACAGGGACCGCACGCCCTGTGGGCTTGCCTGGGAGGGCCCGGCCCTGTGCCCACTGGGCTAGGCCTGCTGGGCACGGGGGTGGCTTTGCTCACACTGAACCCGGAACGCAGGCGGGAGGCTGTGGGCAGGACGCATGTGTCCAGGTCACTTTCCGCCAGGGGGTCCGGGTCGGGCTTTTCCGGGGTTTCTGCTGGTTGAGTGCAGGTGCGAGTGGTGGGCACAGGGCCAAACACGCTGGGTCATGCTGTTGCTTCCTCAGCAGCTGGCGGGGTTGCCAGGTGGCGCCCAGCCCCGGGCCTGGCCCTCGAGCATGAGGGGCGCCTTCCCTCTGGCGGGCGGTCGTTCATAAAGTGCACCTGCCTCTTCCCTTCGAGTCAGCGGAGCTGGAAATGTTTATCCCCTGGTGGCCGGGCGGGGGCCGGGGTCTACCCGGTGTTCTCAGACTCGTGCCGATGTGACCAGGGCCGCGTGGACCCCGCGCCTGGCCCCGCGTCGCCGGCTGCCCTGCTGCAGCTGGCGCTGTCCTTTCCCCTGGAGGAGGCACCAAGTGACCGCCCGGTGGGCAGGCTGCCCCGTGAGGAGGACGGTGCTGGGGAGGGAGGGTCGGGCCCACCTAGACCAGGAACCTGGAGGGCGCCGTCTGGGGACAGGGTGCCGGCTGCTCCGTGGTTGGGGTGTGGCGGCGGGCTGGGCGGAGCAGGGGCATGCAGGAAAGTCCACTGAGCACAGGAGGCTGCAGCTGGCCGTGGGGCGACCCACTCAGGGGGACAGGGAGCTCGGAACAGAGGGCGACAGGGGATGTGCTCGGCCGACTCCCCGGCGAGGCCCCGGCGCCGCCTGCACAGCCATCGCCGGACGGACCCCTCTGGCTTTGCCGCCACGGAGGCCACGTGATGGGCAGGAATTCCGCTGAGAAGCCGGGGTCGCCCTGCCCCGTCCCGGGACCTGGCGGGCGGGTGCTGGCCCGGCGTCAGGGAAGCAGCCAGCCGGCGTCTCCGGCTCTGTGTCCTGGGGTCTGAGGGTGGCTGAGGGCGGGGCTGTCACGGGTGGGCCCTGGGGATGTTGCAGGCGGAGCAAGGGCTGGCCGCCCGACGCCACAGGAGCCACAGCAACGGCCTGACTTTGGAGAAATGGAAGCAGCTTTGACCTGTAGACTAGAGGCCGATGCACGGAAATTGTGCGAGGGGCTCGGCCCCTGCCGCTGCGGCTTCGTCCGGAAGGTCGTCCGGTCTAGTTAGCATGTTGCACTTTTATTGTTGTAGATGGGCCGGCGAGGAGACAGAGAAGGGGCGGGCTCACATCTGCCTCCCGGTCCAGGGTCGGGGGAGGCTCAAACGGTTTCTGCATCAGATCTTCCCGGACATTGGCCCTCGTTCCCAAGCCGGGCTGCGGCCATGCGGTCCTGGTTCCATGCGGTCCGGGTTCCCTGGGCCGGGGCGGGGGGCGGGCAGTCAAGGCTTCACAGGGGCCCTCGTGGGCCTGGTGTCCCAGGGCTACCTCGGTCGGGTCCTGGGAGGAAAGGGTCAGTCCCGGCCCTGGCGTGGCGCGGCCTCCCATGGTCGGGCTCTGCTGCGCGCAGGCCGCCCGCTGTTCTCGGTCATCGTCCCGCCATCCGTCCGCGGTCGGCGCCCTGACTCGTGCTGAAGGGCTGGCTGCTAAGGGCTGGGGCGGCGTGTGCCGTCCGCTCGCACGTGCGGCCGGTGCGGCACCAGCAGCGGCACAGCTGGGATTCCTGCGGCAGCGAGGCGTCGCGCAGGGACCCGGTCCGTGGGAACAGACGCCAGCCTGTTGGTTCGCGGCTTCGAGACCAGGGATGAGCCCGGGCCGGGTTCTCGGAGGTTAGAGCGGCGGCCGGCGAGGCTTGGCGGGAGCGCGGAGGTGTGTGTTTTTAAATATTTTTATTGATGTCAGAGAGGAAGGGAGAGGGAGAGAAACATGCAGGATGAGGGAGAGTCATGGATCGGCTGCCTCCTGCACGCCCCCCACTGGGGATGGAGCCCACAACCTGGGCACGTGCCCTGACCGGGAATCGAACCTTGACCTCCTGGTTCATAGGTTGACACTCAACCCCCGAGCCACGCCGGCCGGGCTGGGGCCGGTTTTTAATGAGCCAAAGCGGGAGGGTGCGTCCCGGGCGTCTGTGGTCAGTGGTTTTGAATGGTTTGCGATGACACCAGGAGCTCGTGTCGGGAAAGTGCCCTTTTCCGTTGCGTCTTCCACCCCCACCAGCTCCCCCCGCAGGGCTCCGGGGACCCAGCTCCTAGCACGCGAACGTCTTGTTGTCTTGTTCCCAAAGGCACGGAAATGCAGTTTTACGTTATTTAATCTGTTGAATGTCACCCATGTGCCCCCATGCACTTTAGCGGGTGGATCCGTGGGTGTGGTTTGCACCCTGAGCCTCACAGCGGCGCTGACCCTGTCACGGAGCACGTGCGAGGCAGGCGCAGGAGAAGCCTCGCGGACTGTCTCAGCCACGCTGAAGAAGGTGTAGCTCTCATTTAAAAAAATATATATATATATTTCTATTGATTTCAGAGAGGATGGGAGAGGGAGAGGGAGAGAGAGATCAATGATGAGAGAATCATGGATCGGCTGCCTCCTGCACGCCCCACACTGGGGGTGGAGCCCACAACCGGGGCCTGTGCCCTGACCGGGAATCGAACCCAGGACCCTTCAGTCTGCAGGTGGCACCCTACCCACTGAGCCGCACCAGCCAGGGCTCGTTTTTTTAATAAAGGGCCCCGATGGGCTCGTTTTGCTGTCACGGCGTGCGGAGGCCGTCCTCCGGGCGCCGTAACGCCTGTCCTCTCTCGCAGGTGGCGATCATCGCGGGCAACTTCGAGCTGGCGGAGTACATCAGGAGCCACAAGGAGACGGACGTGGGTGCGTAGGGCGGGGCGCGGCTGGCGGGCGTGTGGCCAAGGTGGCGGCGTGGGCGGCCCCCAGTCCTCAGACGGGCTCTGAGTCCGCGTTTAGCGAAGCGCAGCAGAAAGCGTAGTAGCGAGGCCTCAGCCCTGTCCCGGGTGTGTGACCTCGCGGCACCTTGGGCTCAGGGAAACCCACGCGTTAGGGCCCACGCGTTAGGGAGGGAAATGGGCGAAGTGGCCACAAGGATGGGGCCGCTGTCCAGCTGCTGAGCCAGGCAACCATGAGGAGCCCAGACGGGTTCACTAGAAGATTCCGTCCCCTACCCGCCTCCACTAGACCAGCGGCTCCCAGCGTGGGGCCCACGCCCACGGGGGCCATGTGACTTCTAAGGGGGACAATTCGAGAATGAGTTATTACCAGTCAGGTTTTTGCATTTCTTCTGGTTCTAGGGGCCCCGTCTACAGAATATAACTCTATGTTGTGACATGTTTGTTCTCTGTTATATGTTTTGAAACTTTGCTATTTTTCCTATCCCTTCATATTATTGTTGCTATTTTTTAACAGTTTCTTAGTGATTTCTTCCCCAGGACTCCCACTGTCCTTCCGTTCTTTGATTTTTCTCCTTCGTGGACGCCATGTTCTTGGGAAGCTGGTTTGGACCCAGTTCATGGCTTTGTCGGCTTCCTCCACTGAATAGGGGTTTGCTTTTTGAATAAGAAGAATTATATGTCACGGGGGAGGGCATAGGATTTCAGAGAAGCTTAGGTGGGGCGTGGCCAGAAAAAGGCTGGGGACCACTGCCTCACACGGAGAGGCGGCGACTGGATGAGGCGAGATGGGCCGGGGGCACCCCCTCCGCCCTCCTCGGTGTCATCCCAGCATCGGTGCCTGCCCCCGCCGCCTGCTGACCCCTGCTCCCCTTTCAGTGCCCCTCGTGCCAACCAGGAGGACCGTCCCTAGGGCACCTCCTCCCTCCCGCTGCCCTGCCGGCGGCTGGGCCCCGCCTTGCATCCTGGAGGAGCCAGCTGGCCTGTGTCCCCCGGCCCCGGGCCTGCACAGGAGCCACAGTGGGGAGCAGGCCGCCTGGACCGGCAGCGGTGAGCGTCCGCCGATGGCTGGCACCATCCCATCGAGGGGGGGCGGGGGGCTCCCGGGGCCCCGAGCGGTAGCCGGTGCATCTGTGTCTCCCTGCCTGCGCCCCTCGCCCCGTGTTTGGTGTCGGGGAGGGCGAGGCCTCGGTCTGGCTGTCGAGTCTGTGCCGTGTGGTGTGGCTGGTCCCTGCCCTGCCTCTGGGAGCTGCCAGGCTGCAGAGCAAGTCGCTGCCCTTGCCCGGCCGTGCCCTGCGCTGCGCGTCGCCCCCCGAGGCTGCACGAGCCCCTCCTGGGAGCCGGGCCCGCGCCGTTGCTCCGAGTCCCAGCAGCACGAAGGGCAGCACCTCCGCGGGCGCGTTGCAGAGCCGGATGCGCGATGTCCGCACGGTGATTTAGCAAATGCAGTGGCTCAGAGTCCCCGCCGCCTCCCCGGCCCCAAAGCAGGACAGTCAGACACGGCGTCTGCCTCTGAGAACACGCTGCCGTCCGGCACCGGGATCCGCTCAGCTGGGCCCTCAGCATGGGGTTGGGGGGGTGGTCTCACCCACGACTGTGGCGATTGCTAGTGGCCCCGCGTGGATCCGGGGCCATCCTTCTTGTCCTTATTTAGCGCCCCCTTGAGTGGGGCGCCCCCCGTGGAGGGAGGCGGGGTGTGGCTTCCTTCCCTGGCCCTCGGAAAGGAGCTGAGAAGCGCCGGGGACTGTGGCCCCGGCCTCCAGCTCTGCAGGCCCCCAGCCCTCGCCAGCCCCCCTCGGAGCTAAGGACCAGCCTCTGGCCTGTCCCACTCGAGCTCCGCCTCCAACGCCGCCAAGCTGGGGTGGGGGGGACGACACACTGAGGCAGTTTAGAGCCCAGATGGGGCGGCTCCTGGCTCGTCTCTCCCATTTGGGGTGTAATTACCTGTCCTACCTGGGAGGCCGACACCCCTTTCCAAGCAGAGGGGTTCGGGCTGAGGACAGGAGTCATACCTGTTGGTGCGTGAACACCTTTTAGTTACCAGCGACACAGCTACAAGGACGGGTGATACCCCTTAGTTACTACCCGCCTTCCGACCAGTGACTCCCTGGAACTGTGAAGGGCCGTCCTCTGACAGAGGGGGCACCCCCAGGCGGCTGTGACCTCCAGGGGGTGTTTTATTTGCCGACGGGAGAAGGTGCTGGCCGAGCAGCGCTGTGAATACCCACGTCCATCCCCGCTTTGCTGTGGCTCCTGTTGCGGAGGTCCCCCCGAGCCAGGCTGAGGGGCGGCTGGGAGCCGGCGTCCCGCGCGGTCAGGGGATGTGAGCCGCGCTGCCGCGGATCAGCTCTGCCCGGGGATAACCTAGTTTCCTGGCCCCGTTGTTTTTGTTTGTGCCCGGCTCTCGGGGTGGCGCAGGCAGATGGGGGAGATGACATGGGCTGCTCCTCGTCAGCCGGGCGAGGTTGGTGTCCGCGCGTCTGTCCTTCCGCGCGTCTGTCCTTGCGGCTGCGCAGGGTTGGTGGTGGTGGTGGGGGGGGGGGGGGAGCGGTTTCCTCCCGGTGCGCTCCGTGAGCCGGGCGTGAGCCGGGCGCCTGATGAGCCCACGGAGGGCGCTTGGTTACTGTTGCTAGGTTTCGGGACCGAGCGCCCGGATAATTATGCTTTGGAGACGGGGCGATGGTGCGTGGAGGGGGTGGTGCGTTCACACGGATTTCTCAATGCAATGCCGGCGGGGGGGGGGGGGGGGATGCGTGTGCGTGCCTGTGTGTGTGCGTGTGTGTGTGAGTGTGTGCGTGCGTGTTTATGGGTGAGGAGGAAAGCCCACGCTGTGCTGAGGGCGATGTGTGTTTAAAGCCCGCTTGGCAGACAGACACGGCTGCGGGGAAGTGAAACAGCCGATCTGGGAGCAGCGCCCGTGTCCCCGGCATGGCGACCGTGAATGCGCTACTGACCGGGGAGGCGGACACTGGCTCCCTTTGTTCGCGGGGACAGCCCGCAGGTCCCGGGAGGGCCCCAGCCCTGAGCTGTGTGCTCTCAGCAGATCGGGCCGATCCGGTCGGCACCGCCCAGGCCCCTCTGTGTGCGCGGGGGGCGAACCTGCCCCGGGCACCCGGGCTGGGGTTCGGGCTGGAGTGAGGCGGGCACCGCGTCCCTCTCGTCCAGGTTCCCAGGGGCTGTTTTCAAAGCTAGAGCCCTGGCCGGTGTGGCTCAGTGGACAGACCATCCACCTGCCTTCGGTCCCAGGTTCAATTCTGGTCAAGGGCACGTACCTTGACCTGGTCGGGGCGTGTGCAGGAGGCAAGCAATCATGTGCTTCTCTCACATCGATGTTTCTCTCTGTCTCTCCCTCTCCCTTCCACTCTCTCTAAAAACCATGGAAAATATCCTCGGGTGAGGATTAAAAAACACACAGAAAGGCAAGTGGCAGAGGAGGGAGACGCGTGAGGCCCTGCAGATCCAGGGTGAGGGTGCGTCCCCCAGCGGAGCATGGGGCTCCCTTCCCACCCGCCCACTCCGTGCTGGTGGACTTGTTGGCGGCGGCCATTCCGACAGGCGTGGGTGACCCCTCGTTGTGGTTTCACTTGGCATGAGACGCTCCCGGTGATGGGCCTGGACCCGCCGTGGCTGGGTTCTGAGCATCCTTGGGGCTCACGGGAGTGTCCTCCAGGGCCAGAGTTGTGTCCTGCGTGGGTCTCAGCCATGTCTGCTCCCCGGTTCCCTGCACCCCGCCCTGTTTCTGGGGCATCCCTGTCCCTGTCCCAGCCCCCCCACCCCAGCCTGGACGCTTACTCTCCACGTCTCACTGGGGGGCGGGGGGGGAGGTCAGGCTCCTGCCTCTGCTCCCCCAGCGCCGGGGCCACTGACCAAGGGCCTCAGCGGGGTGTGGAAGGAGCAGAAGCTTATCCCCCTCGGCCGGCCGGGGGGCAGGAAGTCCAGGTCGGGGTGCCAGCAGGCCGGGTCTGGCGACGGCCCCTCCTGACTCACTTCTGCCCTCACGTGCGGAGACAGGGCCGGCCATTGCTGCTTCTTGCATTGGGGCCCACCCTCGTGACCTCCACGGGCCGCACCCCCAAATACTAACTCGGTGGGATTAGGGTTTTAATGGGAGAATTTAGGGGACGCCCTTGGTCTGTTGGGAGGACAGAAACCTTCCCCGAAGCCGCTGCTTCTCCTGGAGAACCCCGGTCACTGGGGGACCCCGCCCAGGGCACCTGTTGGGCCTCAGTTTCCCCTTCCGACAGCGAGGGGCCGGGGCGGACATCGGCCTGAGCTCCGATGGGCCTGCCCCGAGCTCGCTGGCACAGACGGAAGCAAGACAACCGGGAGCTGGCTTCTGTGTCCACTTCTTCTGCCTTTTGCTCCTGCTGCCGGACACTCCTGTCTTCCCCTCCCCCCTCCCCTCCTCACAACCCCCTTCCAATGTCAAACCCTGCAGATCGCGAGGCCCAGCGGGGTTGCCATAGCAACAGCTGGTCCTCACGTCCCAGGCCCGGTCCCTTGGAAGCAGCTCTTCACTCCACAGTCACAGGGACTCGAGGGCGGAGTGGATGCGGGGCGGGATCTCGGGGGGGGGGGTGGTTAGGGGGGAGGGGGGGCTGCTGGGAGCACAGGGTCAGAACAGGGCACCAGGCCTCCTCCCGGCGGTGTCTCTGTCATTTGGGGCGGAGCCTGCGGACGGGGCGGAACCCAGCAGGAGGGGGGTGTGTCTGGGGCTGGAAGTCCCTGGTCCAGGTGCGGGAGGATCTGGCCCAGCCCCGCCCTGTCCCCCCCCCTCGTGCCCCCCCCCCGGGGTTCAGACACCGTCTCCAGGTCACATGGCAGTCTGCATCGTGTGTGTGTGTGTGTGTGTGTGTGTGTGTGTGTGTCCAAATCGCCTCTTCTTTTAAAAATGTTTTTTTATTGATTTTACTTTATTATCTTTGTAACCTTCACCCGAGGATACTTTCCCATTGATTTTTAGAGAGAGTGGGAGAGAGAGGGAAAGACAGAGAGAAACACTGATGTGAGAGAGACACATCGATTGGTTGCCTCCTGCAGGCGCCCCGACCAGGGCCCGGGCCAGGGAGGAGCCTGCAACGCAGGTACATGCCCTAGACCGGAATCGAACCCGGGACCTTTCAGTCCACAGGCCGACGCTCGATCCACTGAGCCAAACTGGCCAGGGCTATTTTTATTGATTTCAGAGAGGAAGGGAGGAGAGATAGAAACATCAAGGATGAGAGAGAATTATGGATCAGCTGCCTCCTGCACGCCCCCCACTGGGAATGGAGCCCACAACCCAGGCATGTGCCCTGACCAGGAATCGAACTGTGACCTCCTGGTTCCTGGGTCCACCTCAGCCCCTGAGCCAGGCCGCCGGGCACCTCCCGCAGCCCCGGAGACTCCAAACCGCGTCTCTGCTGGGCCCTGGGAAGCAGCATTGGTGTGAGGGTCAGTGGCCGAGCCCTGGAGAACAGGACCCCGCCCCCCCCAGGTCCCCCGGTTTCACAGTGTGTGTGTCTGGGGGGCTCCCAGTGTCCAGGGCACCCGCAGAGGGTGCCCTTGGCTGGCCTAGCGTCCAGGGCCTCCGTGGCCCAGGCTAGGCCCACCTGTGTGCCCAGCGCCCGGGCAGGTGGCATCTGCTCCGGCCACAGGGACGTGGCCGAGTTCCTGGGGAGAGGCAGCACCCACAGAGTGCGCCAGAGCAGGCAGTGGGCCTTGGGCCACCTCCTGGCCCAAGGCCTCACTCATCTGGGGTCTGGCCCCCACAATCCTTTTGCTTTTCATCTCTGCTGGTGTGCCCCTGGAGCGTGGCGGCAGTCAGGGTTCTCCTGGGGCCCCGCTCAGGCCCCTCATCTAATGCGACACCCCCTCTCTCGGTGACTCCTGGGGAGCAGCCCTTGCCCTGCTCCCAGGCTGGGGGCCGGGGGAGGGGGTGCCCGCCTGAGCCAGGACCACGTGCAGTCGGCTTTCCCGCTCTGAGCTGCAGGGAGGGGAGGGGCGGGGCGTGGGAGAGGCCGGCTTCCTGCAGCTGCTTCTGGGAGGGGATTGCACAGGTGTTTGGTGGGGGGTTTTTTCTCACCAATTTTCATCTAAAAAACCTGCTTTCCACCAAATAAGGTTTTTGATGAGAATTTGATTGAAATCGTGAAATTTTGATTGGGGTCGGGTGTGGTGGGCCTGGGATTTCTGCTCCATCTGGAGGCAGGAGGGTCCGGCCCGCGTCTCAGCGGCTTTAATCTCTGCGAAGTAGGGCAGCAGGCATTTCCATGTTAATAACGTCCGCGGCCCTGAGCCCCCGGCCTCGCTGTGCTGTGAAGGCAGGAGTCTTTAGGCCCCTTTGAAAGGATGGTGGGGGTTGAACCCCGGGGCGGGAGTGGGCCTGCCTCTGTGTGAGGGGACGAGAGGCGCGGGGCGGGCTTGCCCTCCACTCCCGTGGTGGGTTCTCGAACCTGGGGCCTGATGGAAGCGCCCGGCAGTGTCTGTCCCTTGGACCTACAGAGCATGTCAGAGCTCCGCAAACGACGGCCCGCCGTGTAGCCAGAAGCTGAGGGCGGCTGACAGGTCCCCCTGGAGTTCCAGGGAGAGAGCGACCTCTGGGCCCCGCTCCGGGCTCCTGGGGTGAGGAGGCCTCTGAGTGAAGAGAAACCCTGGAATGACTCACACCGTTTTCTTTAGTGGCGTTCACCTTCCCCGCTAGAATATGCAGATGAGCTCCTTGAGGCTGGTTCAGTCATGACTTCGTCCCACGTGGCTGGCACATAGTAGGTGCTCATATTTGTCGGATGAATGAAGGAGAGGATGGGTGGATGGATGGATGGATGGGAGGTGCATGGATGGGTGGGGGGGTGTTTGGAGGGATGGAGGGAGGGACGGAAGGAGATGCTGTATGCCACGCCAGCACGGCCAGGGGTGAGCCTGAGGCGGGGAGGGGTCGGTGAAGGATGGAGAAGACAGACAAAAGAATGAACCTGGGGCTAGGGGGGACGTTGCTCTCAGATGGAGAGACAGTGCCACAGCCTGCAAGCCGAGTCTTTATCTTACAGCAGATCCCAGGAGGCAAAGTAAGGGCGTGGCCAAGATGTTTACAACGTTCTCGCGGGTTTCGAATCCACTCAATCACATGCCCCTGAACTCCATTAAGCTTTGTTTTGGCAGCACTTGCTGCACCTCCCGCAGCCCACATCACTCAGCCACCTGGGGCCACAGGTTCGGACCATGAGGTCAAGCTCACAGCCACAGCCTTTGGCTGTAATTGTGCTGGGACTTGCACGTGGCTTTGCCACGAGAGGACCGTGCCCTCTCATTAGTCCAGTGGTTCTCAACCTTCTGGCCCTTTAAATACAGCTCCTCATGTTGTGACCCAACCATAAGATTATTTTCGTTGCTACTTCATCACTGTCATGTTGCTGCTGTGATGAATCGTCATGTAAATATCTGATATGCAGGATGGTCTTAGGCCACCCCTGGGAAAGGGTCGTTCGACCGCCAAAGGGGTCGCGACCCACGGGTTGAGAACCGCTGCATTAGCCCGAGGCTTGAACCTGTCGGAACGCCGTGGCCGGTCTCCGCAATGCTGTTGATGGTTTAACCTGATACAGTTCGGCTAGAACACAGCTTCTTCCCAAAGCTATGATGAGAGAAAGGGGCGGAGCCCAAGGGCAGGATGCAGGCCCGAGGCGGACGCTCCACGGCCAGCGGCTCAGTCCGCTCCCTCGGCCTCTCCCCGAGCCCATGCGAGTGCGCGCCAGGGCCCCGTCCGGGTGGCAGCGGGGAGCACAGGACGGGCACCCAGGTTGCTCGAGCCTCAGCTGTCGCCGTCTCCTGGGTGACTCGCTGGGATTCGTGTCCACATCTTGGGGTGCCTTTTCTTCCCTTCCCTTCCCCACTAACAAGGGCCTTTGGGCTTTAAATAATTCGCTCTTCACAGACGTGTTTATTCATCCTTTACTGGCGTTTCTTAGAGGAGAGGCGACATGCGGTCTTCCTGGAAATCGCGCAGAGCAGTCGGGACTTGTAGGTACAGAGAACGCCGCCCCCCTCCCTTCCCGGGAGACCCCGCCGGGTGGAGCAGCCCCCACCCCCACAAATTCATGTTTACCCGTCCGACCGACCGTGACCTTATTAGGAGCTGAGCTCGCTGCAGATTTAATTAGTTCAGTTAAAATTAGCCGCACTGGGTGGGGGTGGGCCCTCAGCCCATCTGCGGCGTCTGTGTGAGGCCGGAGCCGCCACAGAGACCCCAGGCACCTGGGCCGGGGCTGGGGCGCGGAGGAGGCAGCCGTGGGAGGGATGCGGCCAGCAGCCAAGGGACCGTGGAGCCCCTGGAGCTGGGAGAGGCGGGAAGGACCCTCCCCGGAGCCCCCGGAGGGAGCACGACCTGGACAGGGCTCTTCTGGTCCGGACTGTGAGGGTCCGTCCCCGCGACCCGGGGCCCCCGGCGTGTGGGCGTTCGTCCTGAGCCCCAGGACAGCAATTCAGAGGTCACACCCATGGAAGGTCACCCCCTCCATCACCTGGGAGCGGACGCCTGCCCAGAGGTCACCCACACGGCCACACTCGGGTGGGCAGGGGCCCCCCTGGATTCTCAGTTCACTGGGCTCATCTCTTCGTCACTGAGATCCCATTTCTTCCGGGAGCAGGTCCCCCCCCACCGGCCTCCGGCCTCTGGGTGCCATCTTGGTGGGTGATTCGGGGCCTCTCCATGTCCTGGGGGCCAGGACAGCGTCCTCCTGGGCGCCCATCGGCTGCAGGCCCGCGTCTCGGCCGCCACGGCCATCCCCCTTCATGGGGGGGCTGACCAGCACAACCGGGGAGCGCACAGGGACGCGGGAGAAATGTCCGGCTGATGGGAGGCCGGGAAGGGGCCGGGTGCCCAGTGGGTGCCGGGGGCCCTGCAGAGTGTGGGCCTGCCCGCCCCCTCCCTCCGGGTGCACACAGGCAAATTCCCACATGGTAGTCTTGCTTTTTTGTTCTTTTAAAATATAATTTTATTGGTTTTGTGAGAGAGGGGGATGGAGAAGTAGGAACATTGCTGAGAGGAACACCATCGATCGGCTGCCTCCTGAACGCCCCCCACAGGGGATCGAGCCTGCAACCTGGGCACATGTCCCGACCGGGAGTCGAACCGTGACCCCCTGGTTCCTGGGTTGATGCTCAGCCACGGGCTGGCCTTGTTCCTTGGTTGGAACACACACTCTTGACTTCTCTCTCCGGAAAGGAATCATTTCACGTAAGAGAAAATGTGGTTGTCCTCGCCCGGCCGACCCCCTGAAACGGGAAAACCCACTATGGTTTCCGGTGGAGCCGGCCGGCCCGGCGGGAACTCTGAGCAGCTCGTTTGATTCCAGGGTGCGCCTGCTGGCCCCGTTAGGAAAATGGGGCGCCGGTGGGTTATTTAAGCAGAGTCTGAAGGAGTCGAGCTGCTGCTGCTGGAAGGTTCTCTCCATCCAGAGACGGGCAGATCAATGGCAGTGTGCGGGCGGGCACGCCGTGGGCACGGGGTGCAGACAGCTATGGCACCGCACCAGTGGGGGCCCTCCCAGGGAGGCCGAGGGGTCGGGGAGGGCTCGCTAAGGCCGCCTCATCGCGTCCGGGGGAGGAAGACAAAGGTGGTACGGCCGCCCGATGTTTCTGGGCTGTCTGAGTCCTGACCTCCAGTCCCCTGCCCCCCCCCCCCCCGCGTGGCCTCTTGTGTCACGGGAGCCGTGTGCCAACGTGGCCGGGCCAAGGAGGCCCCTTGAGCTTCTCCACTGGGGGGGGCACTGTCCTGGGGGCTGTCCTGGCTCCCCACTCCCGGCCTTGGGGTTGGGTTCTCCCTGGATTGGGGGTGTTCCTGGAGGTGGCAACTAATAAAAACTGCGCTGCCAGCCAGGCCCTGGAAGGAATTCATTTGAAGGTGAAATCGGTCACCACGGCTTAATTAGTTCCCAGAGCCGCGTCTCCGGATCTGCTAACGAGGCGGTGGCTGGCGCGGGAGCGCATGCTCCCGGCGTCCTGGTCCTGGCACCTGCCCAGGTTTCCACGGTGAACACCGAGACCAGAGGGGGTGGGGGCATTGCGCGCACCTGTCCGTGCGTCCAGCCCCCGGGGCTGCGGGGAAGGGGTGAAGGGTGGCTTCTCGGGTGGAAGAGGCCTCCTCTGTGTCTGTGACCCCCTCCCTGCCGGGCTGCGAGGACGCCCACGGTGCTGGGAGCGTCGGCCCCGCTTCTCGGCTTGCATGGTCAGTGGTCACGCACACCCAGGCCCCTGCTCCCGCCTCTGGCTGCTCCAACCCCTCACCTCCACCCCAGGCCCCCCTGCTGCCCCTGTGCATGGAGATAGGAGCTCGCTGCCAGATAGCGTGTTGTGTGTGTGTGCACACGTGCGTGTGTGCGCGCGTGTGCAGGTGTGTGATGGGGGCCCTTCCTAGCTTAATGTATGTTTCTGTGCCCATGACTTTCACCACCGTGAATAGCTGAGCAGCTCATGTCAGACAAATGCGACCCTCCTTCTGATGATCGTACCAAACCCGGCCCGGCCGGCGGGGCTCAGTAGTTGAGCGTCGACCTATGAACCAGGGGGTCACGGTTCGATTCCCGGTCAGGGCACAGGCCCGGGTTGTGGGCTCGGTCCCCAGTGTGGGGCACGCAGGAGGCAGCCGGTCCATGATTCTTTCTCATCATGAATGTTTCTCTCTCCCTCCCTCTCCCTTCCTCTCTGACATCAATAAAAATATATTTAAAAAAATAATAACAAACCCTGGATAAGATGTAAAAATAGCAACAATAACTGCTTAAAGGCACAAGGCAGACAGCTGTAGGGTGGGACCCTCTCCAGGAAGAGAGCGAGAGCGCCCCCCTTCCCCCTGTGCCGGGTTCCACAGGCCCCGCCTCCGCGCCCTGCGCCCCGTGGACAGGCCTGGACGAGGCTCGCAGTAGACACCCCAGCTCTGCTCACAGAGGCCCCCGCATCGCTGCCGAGACGCCTTTTAGATGGCGTGTTATTTATAAAGCGTGATTCATTGAGCAGTTACTGTGCGGTGGGGACGCGCTGCCGACTAATACTTAAACAGCCGCGAGGTGGGCGCGGGCGGGAGGATCCAGGTCTGGCGCCCTCCCGGGACCTGCCTGCGCTCCGGGCAGGGCCCCCCTTGCTCACCATCTCCGAGGCCTTCGGTTCAGTTCTGGAAGGTTCAGCAGGTGTGGCCGGGCCCCTGCGACCCTCTGGCGCTCTGCTGCTTCCTTCCGGTTCCCGTGGGCTCTGGCTGAGAGAGGCTAGCGCCGTCCCGGGATTTGTGCTGAGACGGACACTGCCTGGGCCTCCCCGCATCTCCACCGTCCACCGTCCACCGGAGCAGCTGCAGGAGGAGGCGCGGCCTCGGCCTCCGCCATCTGGGACGCCAGGGTCCCCGCCCACCCTGCCCGTGCCCAGCCTTGTGCGCCAGGGCAGCCGGGGTCTCAGTGGCAGTAGGGCCCACTCCGCTCTGTGTTGTTTTCTTTAATTTTATTTATTATTATTAATTTTTTATCTCCACCCAAGGACATTTTCTCATTGATTTTTTTATAGAGGGTGGAAGGGAGAGGGAGAGACAGAGAAACATCGATGTGAGAGAGACACAGCGATTGGTGGCCTCCCGGGGCCGTGGAGGAGCCTGCAGCCGGGGACGTGCCCTTGACCGGAATCGAACCCGGGACCCTTTGGTCTGCAGGCCGACGCTCTGTCCACTGAGCCACACCAGCCAGGGCCGCTCTGTCTTGTTTTTTTTTTTTTTTTTTTTTTTTTTTTTTTATTTTTTTTTAATTAAATCTTTATTGTTCAGATTATTACATTTGTTTTTTTTTTCCCCCCATAACTCCCCTCCTCCCAGTTCCCGCCCCACCCTCCGCCCTCACTCCCCACCCACTGTCCTCATCCATAGGTGCACGATTTTTGTCCAGTCTCTTCCCACATCTCCCACACCCCTTTCCCCCCCAAGAATAGTCAGTCCATTCCCTTTCTATGTCCCTGATTCTATTATAATCAACAGTTCATTCTGTTCATCAGATTATTTATTCACTTGATTCTTAGATTCACTTGTTGATAGATGCATATTTGTTGTTCATAATTTGTATCTTTACCTTTTTCTTCCTCTTCCTCTTCTTAAAGGATACCTTTCAGCATTTCATATAATCCTGGTTTGGTGGTGATGAACTCCTTTAGCTTTTCCTTATCTGTGAAGCTCTTTATCTGACCTTCAATTCTGAATGATAGCTTTGCTGGATAAAGTAATCTTGGTTGTAGGTTCTTGGTATTCATCACTTTGAATATTTCTTGCCACTCCCTTCTGGCCTGCAAAGTTTCTGTTGAGAAATCAGCTGACAGTCGTATGGGTATTCCCTTGTAGGTAACTGAGTTTCTTTCTCTTGCTGTTTTTAAGATTCTCTCTTTATCTTTTGCTCTTGGCATTTTAATTATGATGTGTCTTGGTGTGGTCCTCTTTGGATTCCTTTTGTTTGGGGTTCTCCGCGCTTCTTGGACCTGTAAGTCCATTTCTTTCACCAGGTGGGGGAAGTTTTCTGTCATTATTTCTTCAAATAGGTTTTCAATATCTTGCTCTCTCTCATCTTCTGGCACCCCTATAATTCTGATGTTGGTACGCTTGAAGCTGTCCCAGAGGCTCCTTACACTATCCTCGCATTTTTGGATTCTTTTTTCATTTTGCTTTTCCGGTTGGATGTTTTTTGCTTCCTCGCATTTCAAATCATTGACTTGATTCTTGCGCTCCTCTGGTCTGCTGTCGGGCGTCTGTATAATATTCGTTATTTCAGTCTGTGTGTGCTTAATTTCTAGTTGGTTCCCCAATATAAGATCGAGGGTCTTATTAGTTTTCGTGTAGATCTCATTAAGTTTATCGGCAGCTTCTAAACAGTTCTTGAGAGACCTTAAAAGTGTGGTTCTGAACTCTATTTCTTCCATTGACAATTTTGTCCTGTTTCTTTGTCTCCGCATTTTGTTATGCTTCCTTGGTGCACCCCCTAGTGGTCTTTGTTCGCAGTCTTATAGTTAAACCTTGATTGTTGTAGCTAATCCCAGGGAGGGTTTGACCTCCAGGCCAAGTGGCTATGAGAATCAGCTGTGTCAGCAGTGAGAGAACTTCTGTCCTCTAGGGAGGTGCTAATCTAGCCTTTGCCTGAGGCTATCCAGTAAATGCCTCTGTGCAGGGCTTGGGTAGGGCGGGTCGCACAGGATCAACAGGGTGGGCCGGAGAGAGCAGTTATGGCGGCTCTCAGTCCTGTCCCCAGGGGCTCTGCCTCTCTGAGTCCCAGCACCCGCTGCAAAGCTCGGAGAGAAAGCTGCACTCGCTCTGACCGAAGCCAGACAGTCCCGCTTCTCCCGTTTGAGTCTGGGTCCCTAAAGACTCGCCCGGATCTGGTGCTCAGAGTCTGCGACTCCCTCCCGATTGAAAACAACAACCGCGCCCTCCGCCGCCAGCCCGCTCCGCGCACTCCGCACCTCAGAATTTGACTTCAGCACTGCGCCTCCTCTGAGTGTCCGTATGCGTTTCTCTTTCCTCCTAGTTGTAGGACTTCCACTCAGCCAGCGTTCCTGTGGTTCTGGGTGATGTCCCTTCCGTTTTTTGGTTTCACTTTTGAAGTAGTTGTTCAAAGCAGCAAACTCCGGCGTTAACCTATGCCGCCATCTTGGTTCTCCCGCTCTGTCTTGTTGATGCAGGAAAGGAAGGTCCGAAGGCTGTGGGGGTGGGGGTCCCCGGTGCCCAGGCCTGGGAACGGGGGGGCCAGCCTGGGGTCCCGCCACTCACAGCTGCTCCGTGGAGCCGGCCCCAGCCAGCCGTGAGGTGCCGGGCCAGCAGGGAGGTGTGGTCTCCGCGAGCCGGCAGGTCCCTGGGCAGCAGCGGGGAGGTGTGAGGGGGCAGTAAAGGGGCGGAGAAGTGAGGGGGCTTTGGGTGCCGGGGACCAGCCTGCCGTGCCCCGAATAGCACCCCGCACCCCGCGCACTCAAAGCCGGGGCTCACCCGTCTCTCTTCGCTGGTTCGTTCACTCATCCGTTCATTCGCCCAGCGCTGTAGGGAGCACCTCCGGGTGGCAGGGCGGCGAGGGGGGGGGGCGCTGCTGGGCCTCCCATGGCCTCAAGCAGCGAGACGTCTCCTGAGCCCAGGAAATGCGCCACAGCCCGACGGCAGCCAGGGAGCCCTGAGAGGGGCCTGTCCCGTGACTGGCTAGCCAGGCAGACTTCCTGGAGGAGGCGACATGGCAAGGATCCTGGACATGCGTCCGAGGCACCTGGGAGGGCTTATTGTGGACACGGAGCCGGGGTGGCGGGCCGGGGGAGGTCACCTCGCTGCGCTTATGGACGGTTTAAAGTTAACCTGTGCATTTAGCGACTGCTGACACCGACACGGTGCAGGCACTCTTTCCACATCGAGTGACGTGACCCTCCCGACCTCTGGTGAGGCGGCACCGTTCAGTCCCAGTTGGGCAGATGAGGAAACGGAAGCACGGAGATGCCGTGGCCACGGGGCCACGGGGCCACAGGGAGGTGCCGTGGCCACAGGGCCGGGAGGGGCCGGGACTTGACCTGGAAGTTCAACGCGCCCCCCCCTTGTGCTTCAAACACAACTCAGGTGACCCCACCACCAACGCTGGGAATGAGCTGGGTTATTCCCATTTTCCAGATGGGGAAACTGAGGGCCAGGGTGCCTGACCCACCGACGGCCACCGCGGGAGTGAGACAGAGCCAGCCCGGGTCTGCTGGGCTCCCATGTCTGATTCTCTCCCCACGTCCTTGCCCCCCCTTACCCCCCGCCCCAGGACCAGAGCCGGGGTGGGGACCTTTCATCATGGGCCCACCAGACCCTCTGAGGTGCCCGGCACCTGGCGCTCCCTCCCCACCAGGACCGGGTCCTGAAACGTTCTGTTGTGGGAAGAGCCTTTTTTGTACAAGAGATGGAATTATTTTCAGCCTGTTGTCAGGCAGCTGTCAAAAGACGCAGCAAATAAAGGGCTGAGCGCGTGAGGGCTGGGGGGGGGGGGGGGGCAGAGCGCCAGCCGCACGGATCCTGGGGGCTGGGAGCGCATGGCTTACACATTTTTTATTTTTATTGCTCATTTGTGTGTTTATTATTCCTTGTTTCTTACCAAGGGGCTGGCACTGGGGTTGGGCACGGGGGTTGCGGTGGTGGCTGAAGGGCAGGCCTGGAGGCTGACCATGTGGGGTGACTGGGGGTGACCCTCTTCCTTCCTGGAGTTCCTCACTGGGGGCCTCCAGCTCATTTTCCTCCTGGGGTTCGGCCTTTGGAACAGCCCCTGGGGAGGGTGGGCAGGAGACGTGGGTGAGTGTCAGGGGGGTGGGTTCCCCACGCAGCGTCCGATCCCCCTCCCGCCCCCCCCCCCCCGGCCGCTCGGCCCCAAGTCCCCTCCCACTCCCACCCCCTCGTCTGGAATGAAACCCAGCCTCAGCTCTGCCAGGAGGGATGTGACCAGCACGGCGTCCGGCCGCCGCCGCCGTCCTCCCCGAAGGGCCCCGGGTGGGAACAGGGTGTCAGCTGGTGGAAGGGGGCTCAGCCACGCCTGGGCACTGGGCCTCGGGCGTCTCCAACCCCACGGCCCCCGTGGGCCTCGGAGCTCGGTGGGGCCTCCACGGTGTGTCCCGGGCGAGCCACTCGGAGAAGCGACAGCTGGGCCTGGGGGAGAAATGGGTTTCCAATTCCGTCTTCCCTCTTTGTCTTTTTTAAAAAAAAACACATTTTTATTGATTTCTGAGAGGAAGGGGGAGGGAGAGGGAGAGAAACATCCATGATGGGAGAGAATCATGGACCGGCTGCCTTCTGCACGCCCCACACTGGGGATGGAGCCCCAACCTGGGCACGTGCCCCTGATGGGAATCGAACCCTGAAATCCTGGTTCGTAGGTCGACATTCAGTGACTGAGCCACGCCGGCCGGGCTTCCCTCTTCGTCTTAATTTTCACCGTGGCCTCCAGCTCTGTCGTCCTGGTCTCGTCTTGGAGATGGAGACGGTGTTAGCTGCTTCCCGGGCTCTGCAGGAGGGTGGGGGAGGGGAGGGTCCAAGAGCAGGTCCCCCTCCGTCCACCGCTGCCGCCCAACTTCCCAAGGGCACCCGGGTCTAAGCTGCGTCTCTGTGGTCAGAGCGTGAAGGGCTCGGAGTGGCGCCGGGGCTTCTAATGCGGGTGCGGGGGTCTCCGTGGGGAGACTGGGTCCTGTGGCCCAGAGCCGGCGCCCCCAGCCTGTGTCTAATACGTAGAGAGAACCACTGCCCGCAGGTAGTGAGCTCCCCGTTGCTGGGGGTAATCAAGGAGAGCGTGCCTGCCTGTGCGAGGGAGCCTTCAGTGGGTGAGGTAGGCGGGGGCTGGGGATGCCCATCTCCCTGGCAGGGTTTCTGTGGGGCAGAGCCTGGGCACGCAGCGGGCCTGCACATGTGTCTGCTGGAACCACAGCTCCTAATTTCCCTGAAGTTTTCACCCAGGTTCCTGGACACGTGGACTGGAAACGTCATCTGCTCACCAAGAGATGGGGTTCCTCCGTGAGGGGTGCTTGTGCCCACAGTCAGGCCTCACGCCCCGCCCTGCGCTGTCTGATCGGGGGACGGGGTCTCATCTGCCCCCCGGCTGGCTCCCTGGGCCCACAGCCGTGGTGGGCGTGGTGCGTGGGGAGAGGAGGTGGGGCTGAGGCTGCCCCTCGCCCGCCTGGTCCTGGCTGACGTCCTCACAGAGACCCCAGGTCCCTTCGCTGCTCCGAGTGGGACCCATGTGTTTGGGGAACTCGGTTCCGTCCCTCTTCTCCTCCGTCCTCGGTGGGGAGGGAGGTGGGCCCTTCCAGGTCCCTGGATGTGAAGGGGCTGCCTGGGATGGTGGGGGCTCCGTGGGCCTCGGCGAGGCCCCCGCCCCGTCTGCACACACGCTGCCCGCGCCCCTGCTCACAGCCACGGCCGCGAGGGAACTTGGCGAGTAGTGCACTCTGTGATTTTGGGAGGGCGTCCACGCAGACGGATGGAGGCGGGGTGAGCATCGCGAGCCTCCCACGCCCCCAGAGGGTTCCCTGAGCCTGAGTGTTCGTGGGGCGCACATGGCCAGACCCCCCTCCAGAGAGGGGCTCCCTGCGTCGGCCGCCGTGGCCGCTGAGATGTCCCAGGCAGGCGGGCGGCCGGGCCTGTGGCCACAAGCCCGACGACCCTCCGGCCTTCGCAGGCCCACGCGGCCTGTGCCCGGGTCGCGCTGCAGGCTCCCCGCGGGCGCGGCCAGGCCCCTGTTGGGGATCCCCGAGCACACGTCATGGGTGTGCGTGCGGACTGGCCTCTGCCCTGAGGAGGTGATGCGTGCGGACAGGCCACGGGGATGAGGGTAAAGCCCCCAGGCAGGTCGGCGTCCGGGCACCTCTTAGCGCTGCGGGGCTCCGGGCTGGGTGCCGGGGCGAGGGCCCCCGGGCCAGCGCCATGGGGACGGCGTGTCGTTCGGGGCCGTTGGGAGGCTCAGAGATTTGCATGCGGCTGGTACGGGGCGCAGGCTGGGGCTCCCTTCTCTCCGCGCGCCTCCAGCCGCCATCCTTGTCACAGGTCTGTCACCCACGGACCTCCACTCACACGTTCCTGTTGCTGTTTTTGCCTCCTCTCTCTCTCTCTTCCCCCCCCCCCCTCTCTCTCTCTAATTTGGGAAGCAGTTCTCTTAGCAACAGGAACCCGCACGCTTAATCACAGCCCAGCAGCAGACGCGCGGGCGGTGCAGCCCGGCCCCCGGTGCCCCGTTAGTGTTCAGGGGTGACCCTGCCACTGCCCTGAGCCCCAGGCGTCCTGCCTGTCGGTGTGTGTTACAGGGAGAGCTCTCTCGTCCCCCTCCCTTCTCCCTCCCTCCTGGCCCCCCTCCATCCCTCCTGGCCCCCCTCCGTCCCTCCTGGCCCCCCTCTGTCCCTCCTGGCCCCCCTCCGTCCCTCCTGGCCCCCTCCCTCCCTCCTGGCCCCCCTCCCTCCTTCCCGGCCCCCCTCCCTCCCTCCCGTCCCCCCTCTGTCCCTCCTGGCCCCCCTCCGTCCCTCCTGGCCCCCCTCCCTCCCTCCTGGTCCCCCTCCGTCCCTCCTGGCCCCCCTCAGTCCCTCCTGGTCCCCCTCCGTCCCTCCTGGTCCCCCTCCCTCCCTCCTGGTCCCCCTCCGTCCCTCCTGGCCCCCTCCCTCCTTCCTGGTCCCCCTCCGTCCCTCCTGGCCCCCTCCCTCCTTCCTGGTCCCCCTCCCTCCTTCCTGGCCCCCCTCCCTCCTGGCCCCCCTCCATCCCTCCTGGCCCCCCTCCGTCCCTCCCGGCCCCCCTCCCTCCCTCCCGGCCCCCCTCCCTCCCTCCCGGCCCCCCTCCGTCCCTCCTGGCCCCCCTCCCTCCCTCCCGGCCCCCCTCTGTCCCTCCTGGCCCCCCTCCCTCCCGGCCCCCCTCCGTCCCTCCCGGCCCCCCTCCCTCCCTCCCGGCCCCCCTCCGTCCCTCCTGGCCCCCCCTCCCTCCGGGGTCCTGCCGGGTGGAGATGCTAATGTGACCGTGAGGACGCTCATTAATCCGCCGCCGGAATCAGGGCGCGCCGCCCGTCTAATTGTCTCATCTCCCTTTAAAGGGGGTTCTGGTTTCTCCAGGGGAATCGCCGAGCCAGGGGAGGGACGGCTCCGTGGCTGAGTCCTTTGAAGGGAAATCTGGGTCACGGCAGATTCCGGAGGCGGGCGGGCTGCCCGGAGCGCGGTCCCGCGTGAGGCTCGGCACGGGCTGCTTCAGCCTCCGACGCGCTCGCTGCCTCTGCCGCCGCCGAGCACGCGGCGCTTCCAAAGGGAACTTGGCTTTTTCTAGGAAAATCAGCCAGGACAGCGCCGTGCGTGCCGACAGTGCGCCGAGGGCGCGTGGGAGCAGCCGTGGCCCGGGCGCCGGCCGGCTTCCCTGGGATCCCCGGCTCCGGCTGGCAGATGCCCGAGGATGCCCGGCCCCTGCTCCCCCCGCCCGCGCCGCGCGGATCACAAAGGCAGGGTAGCGGCGCTCACATGACGGGCGCGGGGAGAGGCCGCCGGGCTTGAGCGGCTCCCAGCGGACAGGCAGACTATGGGGTGGGCTCTGGCAGCGGCGCGCCGGGGCTGGCATGCCCAGCGATGCCCGGAGGCACGCCGTGCCCAGACGCCCGCCGCCGCGCCCCGGGTCCAGGCTGCCCCGGCGCCCAGGGGCCGGACGGCGCTGCTCGCCTGTCCCCCCGCCGAGAAGGTTATATAATGAGCAGCGGGCGGCCCGAGCGGAGGGAAGATGAAGTCTTTGTTAAATGCCTTCAGCAAGCGGGAAGGTAAGAGGAGCCGGAGCCGCGGGCACGCGGTGCCTGGGGGAGCCCTTCGCGCGGGTTCTGGGGGGGCGGTGGGGGGCGCTCGGCTCCTCCTGGAACTGCTGGTCCTTCGCCCCGCGTGAGGGCGTAACCGCATCCGCTGTGTGGGCTCCGTCCCGCGTCTGGTGTGGTGACCCCCTGACCGTGCGGCCGGTTGTATTTTTGTCCCCGAGTCCCGGTCCCTGGCAGGACCGCATTCCAGAGCGTGCGGCCCGGAGACGGTGCCCGGGGCACGTTCGGAACTAAGTTCCAGGGAAATAAGGGAAGTTGGGGCTCCCGTCTGCCCGCTGCCCGCAGGCTGGTGAGCCCAGGACAGGGAGGTCAGGACGCACGGGGCACAGCGGGCTCCTGGGCGGCAGTGGCAGGGGTGGGGACGCCTCGCGGAGGACTTGGAAAGTGTAATTTTTATTGGGGACAGAAACGTGTAATAAGTGCCAGGAGGACGGGGAGGGGAGCCCCACCAGGGAGAGTTCGCGGGCCGCCCGCCCGGGAGAAGGAAGCCGGGGGGGATGGGAATCGCTGCCAGGCGGGAAAGCAGGTGTTTTTAACCCTTTTCTCACACGCACACACGCGCGCACACACCGTGCACACACGTGCACATGCATGCACATGCACACACAAGCACGCACGCACGCCCTCCGGGGAGCCCGTCAGAGGAGAGGCTGGGGCTGGGCAGGCTGGTGAAGATTGGGGTGCTTCAGAGGAGTTGGGGAGGCTGTGAAATAGGCGGCGGAGACAGGGACGCTGGTGCCATGGGTCTCGGTGACCGAGCGAGCCCCTCCCCCCCCAAGTCACCTGTGTGCGTCCGTCCGTCCCCTCAGTGACTCGCTGGCACCCGGCAGGACCGACCTGAAAAGGTCCCGGGCTCCGTCCCCTCGTCTCCCAGGCGGCCGGCCCTCCCCCGGGGGCCCCCCAGCCTCCAGCCCGGACACCCCGCAGCCTGTGCCGTGGGAATCCTGTGTCCATGTTCGTCTCTCGCATGAGTAACCCAGTCACTCCGTGTTTATGACCCACCCCAGTGCGGGGACCTTTTAGTCATTTTTATTTTCTATTGATCTCAGAGAGGAAGGGAGAGAGAGGGAGAGAGAGAAACATCCATCATGAGAGAGAATCACGGACCGGCTGCCTCCTGCACGGCCCCACTGGGGACCGAGCCTGCAACCCGGGCCTGTGCCCTGACCAGGAACTGAACCAGGACCACCTGGTTCCTAGGTCGACGCTCACCTGAGCCCCGCCGGCCGGGCCAGTGTGGGGCCCTGGGCCGGGGACGTTGGTGTGAGGTGCTCTCTGGTCTGTGCCCTTATTTCATAGACGTTGCTCCCCTCTGAGTCCGTCTGAGTGTGAGCAGGTGCCCCCCCGCCCCGTGCCCCGTTCTGTGAAGGGCATTAACCCTTCCCAGCAACGTAGGTTAGAGAGCAGACGTGACTGCCCCCCCTGGGAGCTGGGAGCTGGGGGTCGAGAGAGGCAGGCATTTCCGGGTCTGGGGGTGCCCCCTGGAGCCGGGGTCCCCTCCCCGTGTTGGCGTGAGCCCTGCTGCTGTGGGCCGGGAGGCCTCGGGTGCTGGGGTTCTGTGGCCACTTTCTCTGCCCACCTGTGGGAGGTGTCGGCTCGCTGTGGCCTCCAGTCTGCAGACCTGTGCCCGGCAGGCCTCGCCACCCACAGCCGCCACTTGCACTGGCCACGGTCCCTCCGGCCCGGCTGCCCCGAGACAGCGATGCCGTGTCTTCTCCCTCGCGACCAGCAAGGCACACGCTGGGGGACTCCCCCGAACAAGACCTGCCCGGCCAGTGGGGAGGCCTTGGCTGACGCCTCCGGCCCCGGGACAGGGCCACGGACGACCAGCCTTTCTCGGGCCGCCCTCCGGGCAGCGGGCGTCCGGGTCCTGTGCTGGGGAGTCGCGTGGATGGGGTTCTGGCGGGGAGCCTGGCCCCCCTCCCACCACCTCAGTGGGCGTTTCCCCCGGCAGAGGCTGCGGGAGGAAGCAGAGTGACTCCCACGGGTTCCTCCCAGGTCTCCTCGCTGCCCCCAGGACGTGAGCTCCGTCCCTGTGCGTCCTCATTAATCCCCTGCCCTCCGAGCGCCCCCCAGGGCCTCCACCTCTGCCCCCCAGGCGCCCCTTCTACCCCCCCTCCTCCGCAGGTAGCGAGCGTGCATGGCTCACAGCCATCTCTGCTACGGCGCCACCTCTGTCCCCCAAGCTCTGGTGTCCTTGTGGGCGGGGCTGGCAGCAGGGCATCGCGCAGGCTGGCGCGGACTGCTCCCCGCAGCCTCGGGCTTGGGCAGCGGCCGGGGGCCGACCAGGACTCTGTGCTGAGCGCCTGGAGCCGTTCCTCCCCGTGAGATGCGGGAGCCCGTGCCCGCCCGCGGGAGAGCGCACGGGCTCAGCCTGCAGGCGTGTGGCAGCGGGAAAGCTGCCGGGGTGTTGGGCGCGAAGGAAGCCGCGCCCCTTGCGGCCGGGGTGACTGGCGTCTTATCCCCCCAACCGCCCCGCCTGGACAGCTGCACTTCTTTAGACGCCTCTTTCTGGGAAGGACACTTCCTGTCTCCCCTTCCCGAGTCCCTCCCCATCCCATCCCGTCCCCCTCCTGGGGGCAGTGTCCCCACCGAGTCCCTGGGCCCTGAGGGCCCCGCCTCTGGCCTGAGCTTAGTAAGAAGCCGGGCGAGGCCTTCTCCCCCCCCCCCTCCCCCCGGTTCACGCTGCTGGGTCCCCGTCTATGGTGGAGGGAGGAGCGTGCTTGGGGTTGGAGCCGGCTAATTCCACCCGGCAGGTCTGAGGCCGCGTCAGTGTCCGGGGGCCACTGGCCAATGTCCCCCCGACACTGCCCTGTCCTGGAGGCCGAAGCCCGAGACCCAGCCGCCTCCTCCCCAGGCCTCTCTCCCGGGCATGTGGACGCCGCCTCCTCCCCGGGTCCCACAGTGCCCCTCTGGGTGTCGTGTCCTGGTCCCCTCTTCTCCTGAGGACCCAGTCACACTGGGTCAGGGGCGCCCCGTGACCTCACTGTACCTCAGTTGCCTGTTTAAAGTCCCGTCTCCAAATAGGTCACGCTCTGAGCTCTCGGGGGTCCGGGCTCCAACGCCTGGATATCAGGGGGGGACCCTCACCCCATCCCGGGGCCAGGTCTGCGGGAGGGACTCTGTGGCTGCTCCGTGTCCTGGCCACGTGGTGAGACGGCCACGTCCTCACACGTGTCTGCGCTGCTTCAGGGTGCGCCCCTGTTCACAGGCCGCATGGAAGCCGGACCCGCGTCCCTTCCATCTGCTGCTGAGCTTCAGCCTCCGTGTAACGCGGACACGCTCCGTCTCCCGTCCGTGCTTCTGTGCCGGTGCGTTCTGTCCACGGGCCCGCGGGGCCTCACAGAACTCACGGCGCCCTCCGCTCGGCTCGCGTGCGCCCCCTCGAGGCCACGGCGCCACGTGCTCACGGCCTCCCCCTTCTCTCCCCCCAGTGCCCTTCCGAGAGGCCCCGGCGTACACCAACCGCAGGCGCCGGGCCCCCAGCACGCTGGCCGCCCCCCGCGTCCTGCTGCGCTCCAACAGCGACAACAACCTCCACGCCAACGCGCCCGACTGGGCCGCCGGCCCCGCCTCGCACCGCAGCCTCTCGCCGCAGCTGCTGCAGCCCGTGCCCGGCCAGGCCGACGGGGGCCCGCGGACGGTGGGCGGCTACGTGCCCGGGCCCCGCAGCCGCTCGCCGTCACTCAACCGGCTCGGCGGCGCCAGCGAGGATGGCAAGAGGCCCCTGCAGCCCTGGCACGTGGGGTAAGGCGGGCGGGGCGGGCGGGGCGGGCGGGAGCTGGTCTGGGACGCGGGGCGGGCGGGCGGCTGGGTCTAGATTCTGGCTGAGTCCCTCGAGGGAGGCGTCCCCGGTGCTAAGAATGGGTCAAAGCTGAGTGAAAGGGTCCCCCCGAGGCAGGAAACCCCTCTCGCACCCCTCACTGGGATTACGGCTGTGATTCAGGAGCGCGTCCCCTTCCTCCGTGTGAGCGCTAGTGAGCTCCCACGGGCGCTGTGCCAGCCTGCGGCAGCGGCAGAGCAAACACGGCTCGCGGAGCGAGGGCAACAGCGGGCCTGTGACGGGCCCCGCCTGAGTGTCCCTGTGCGTGTGGGTGTATGTGCGCGTGTTTGTGTGCACTTGTGTGTGCATGTGAACGTGTCTTTGTGCTTCTCTGTGAGCGTTTTTGTATGCATGGGCGCACATTTGTGTTCACAAGTGTGTGCACGGTGTTACATGCATGTGTGTGTACGTGCATGGTGTGTGCATGCACGTGTGTGTATACTTGTGTGTATGCAGTTGTGCTTTACACATGTGTGTTTTCATGCACTGTGTGTGCATACACTTGTGTGTGCATGTACTTGTGTGTGTTGTGCATGCACTTGTGTCATGTGCATGTGTTTTCATGCACCATGTGCACGTCTCTATGTTCTTGTGTGTATGTGTGCATGCATTTGTGTGTTTAAGCACTGTGTGCACATGTATGCAGGCACTGTGTGTGCATGTTTTCATGCACTGTGTGTGCATGTGGTTGCACGTACTTGTGTGTGTGCATGCATTTGTGTCGTGTGTGTATGTGTGTTTTCATGCACTGTGTGCATGTGCATGCAGTTGTGTTGCATGTGTGTGTCTGTGCTCATGTGCTGTGTGTGTGTGAGAATCACAGCAGCCAGCCTGCCCTGAGTGCCGACGCCAGGGCTCCCTGACACGTGGCCTGGACCCTCCCTGGGCCGGGGCCATACTGGGGCTCATCTCTGGCGCCTGTGAGGTGAGGGTCTTGGAGAGCCTGCTCCCCAGGGTCTTCCCGGACCCGTGAGTGCGTCCAGGGGCCTTGCACAGAGGCAGTGCTGGTCCACGCTGGCCCTCGGGTGAAGCTCAAATCCACGTCCAGGCTGGGTAGGGACCGGGCCCGTTCCCTCTGTAACAGGTTGTGGGCAGAGCAACTGACCCTCTGGTTCGCCCGGATGCAGGACTACATCCCGTGTGCCCGCTGCTAACCCCAGGGCGGACAGCCCCCTACACGTGGGCCACTGCCTGTCCCAACCAGGGGAGCTGTCCGGGCCCAGCCAGCACCCCCTGCTGGTGACCCCTGTCAGCTGGCCTCCCTGCCCCGCCCGGCCCTCCCCCCTCCCTTCAGGGCCTCCCTGCCCCGCCCAGCGTTCAGGATCCTCCACCTACTTCCTACTCTGTTCACTCTGTGTAACGCCCTCACGGCCCCTCCATCGGGAGCAGGTGTCAGAACACCCTTCCTTGTGACGGCTGCGTAATAGTCCGTGTGGATGGGCCGCTTGTGGGGTTCCACCCTCCGTCCACGGACACGCGGCTGCTCCCACATCATGGCTGCCGTGACTCAGGCGGCTGTGAACGTGGGTGCGCAGAGGCCTGTGAGGGTCCCTGCTCGCGCTCCGTGGGGACACGCCCAGGTGGGGTTCCTGGATCTGCTTCGGGCTTTTAAGCTCGAACTCTGCCCCAGGGCCCTTGCTCGTCTTTAGCCCCAGCTCAGGCCGGAGCTGCGAGGGGACTGCTGGCCACCGGGCGTCGCTGGCAGCGGCCTGGCTGCAGGTCTGCGTGTGCCCTGTTCTGTCACCAGCCGTGACCCCCCTCTGCTCCTCCCTCGCAGGCCGGCCTTCCCGCCCGGAGCCAACAAGGACGCGCCCTCCGCCTTCCCGTACCCGGGGCCCAAGCGGAAGCTGTACAGCGCGGTGCCCGGGAGGCTCTTCGTCGTCGTCAAGCCATACCAACCCCAGGTCGACGGCGAGATCCCCCTCCACCGTGGGGACAGGGTCAAAGGTCAGTGTCCAGGCCCTCCTCTGCTTCTGGGGCGAGGTTGGGGTGAGGTCCCTGTGGGAGATTCGGAGCCCCGGGCAGGAGGGAGCAGAGTGAGGCTCCCGGCCATTCTCGGGGCGCAGCTTCCGTGTCCCCGCTGTGTTAGGGGACAGCGCCCACGTGGAGCAGGACTCCCCTGGGGAGAGCAGGGAGGGGACGCCTGGGGCGTCGAGGGAAACCGGAGGCCTCCCGGAGAAGCTGTGCTGGCAGAGGTCCCGGCACAGGTAGATGGACCAGAGCAGCCGTGGGCAAACTACGGCCTGCGGGCCGGATCCGGCCCATTTGAAATGAATAAAACTAAAAAAAAAAAAGACCGTACCCTTTTATGTAATGATGTTTACTTTGAATTTATATTAGTTCACACAAACACTCCATCCATGCTTTTGTTCCGGCCTCCGGTCCAGGTTAAGAACCCATTGTGGCCCTCGAGTCAAAAAGTTTGCCCACCCCTGGGCCAGAGCCTGGCCGCTGACATGCTGACCCCGGGCCTGGCCTCCAGCCTGCTGACCTCGGTCCTGGCCGCTGACATGCTGACCCCCCAGGCCTGGCTGGCATCAGCCCCCCACACCCACTAACCCAGGCCCTCCCAGCCCGGCCCCTCCCACTAACGCCGTCCTGTCCTGTCCTTGTCTCCAGTCCTGAGCATCGGCGAAGGGGGCTTCTGGGAAGGCAGCGCCCGCGGCCACATCGGGTGGTTCCCGGCCGAGTGCGTGGAGGAGGTGCAGGGCAGGCCCCGGGACAGCCAGGCAGGTGAGGCGCCTCTGCGGCTGGGCGGGAGGTGGTCCGAGGGGCGGCGGGTCTGCGGGGCGTGCGGGGCAGCCGGCGGGTGTGTAGTTCCGGAGGAACTGAGCTCAGAACAAGGGCCCGCAGGTGGGTGCAGTCCCGCGGGCTCTGTCCGGACCAGAGACAGGGCGCGGCGGTGCGTGGAGCGTGTACGGAGGAGGCTGTGTGGTGCTGTGCCAGGCACCTGCTCCAGCTCCCTTGTGGTCTCCGGTGCCCACCTCGCAAACAGGCGTCCACGTCTCTATAGAAACCGCTCAGAGCGGCCGGCGTTCTCGAAGGGAGCTGTGGCCGGCTCTGGGGCTCCCGAGGGGGCCCTGCTGGGACCTTTTAAACCTGGGGCCGAGGGGTCAAATCGACGGAGAGGCTGAGAGGCCACCTGCCTGGTGGTGCTGAGCAGAGCGTGAGAGTCGGGGAAGGCGAGCCCGGGTGTCTTGTTAGAGCAGCCGGGCCCCTGGCCGCCCGGGCTCTGGGTGGGAGCTGCTCAGCGCGGGCGCCGGGGTGGCCACGCTCGCCTCGGGCCCATGGCTCCGCTGTGTCCCCCGTGCGGACCGCTGGCCCCTGGCTGGCCCCAAGCACAGATCCCGAAAGGGCTCGGAGTCGGTCATCCACCAGAAAGGAGGTGCTGTGATGCGCGGGCGGAGGTGGTGCCTGCACAGGGTCGCGGACGGGAAGTCGTTGGTTTTGTTTCTGGGCGCGGGAGACGGGTGTGCCCGGTTCACAGCAACTCACCTCTGTGCCGACTCAGCCTGGAGAGGGGACCCCAAGCGGCCGCATCCTGCGGGGAACTGCCATCAGCCGCGCGTGCCCCTCCCCGTGCGCCTGGCGTCCGGGATCCGGAGGCTGGGACAGCCCCTCACACGGGACAGGGTGCGTGCCCGCGGGTCTGCGGGTTTGTGGAGAGGAGGCCACCGGCCTTGCCCTGACCAGGAGGCCGAAGGGCCCCTCGTGTGGCCGTGAAACGCTGCAGGAGCGTGAGCTGGGGCGGGGCCCGCTGCTGGGCGGACAAGCCCACGCCTGGTGGCTGCACAGTGTCCTGCCCTTCTCGCCCCGGAGCCTCTGCCCCCAGCCGCAGGCACGGGCATGGAGGGGCGCTGGCTCTCATCCCTGCTGTCCAGGGCCAGTCCCGTCAGCCCGGCCGCCCTCGGAGACGTGCAGACCTGGCGCGCTTTCCTGCTGCTTAACCAGCGCATCGGCCGCCAGAGCCCAGCGGCGGCTAAGGGGTGGGTGGTGGCGTATGCCAGCCGGGCCTGGGGTGTGGGGGACAGGCCGCCTTGGAGCGTCGGATGCCACGACTGCAGAGGGCGGGGAGGCTCAGCAGGGAGGCAGCTGCCCGGACTGCCTCCACCCAGCTCGGAGCTCTGCCCGGAGGCGGAGGCGAGTGCCGCTGGGAGCTGCCACCACGTTCCGGTCGGGTCTGGGGGCTCCCTCGGGGCCGGGCTCCCCGAGTCCCGCTAGCGAACACAAGTCCTGTCGTCACATGGCCACGCACCCTCTGCGCGACGGCACAGAGGCGGCGGGTGCGAAATAGGATGTTTTTGTTACCGTGGGGACATTTAACATGTAGGCGGGGGCTCCGCCTGGTCTCTGAGATGTTCGTCAGCAGCCACGGGGCGGGGCGGGGCCCTCAGGGAACTGAAATCAGCGAGGCCTCCTGGTTGTGTGAGCCGCCGTGGCAGGAACGCGCCCACCCTCTTTCTTTCACGCCATTTTATGAAAGCGCACGGGGAGCCGGCGGCCTGGGCGCGCTGCTTTGTGTTGTAAATGCCGCTTCCCACGCCTCCCACGCCGGGCCAGCCCCGAAATAGAGTCCTGCCGGGTCCGCCTGGCGTTGCCGGTTCTCCGGCGAGCTCCAGTTCTCGGTGACGCTCAGGGACCCAGGCCCCACTGTTCCGCCCCTCCCAGCAGCTGGGTGGTTGGCCCTGGTTCCCATGGCAACCCAGGGATGCTGGTGCCACCCCTTCTCCTCACAGCCCCTCCTGCCTCCACGCGATGTGCAGCTGCGTCCGAGGTCGCCCTGCACAGCTGCACCGCAGCCCGGGGTTCTGGAGAGAAGGGGTGTGGCTCAGCCTTGGGGTGGGGACCTTCTCACCCCCACATGGGCGGGTGACCGGTTACAGTGGTCTTCTGTGATTAAACATGACCTCCTTGGGGCTTCAAACCACACACAGTGTCCTGGCCAGTGTGGCTCAGTGGCTAGAGCATCGGCCTGTGGACTGAAGGGTCCCAGGTTCGATTCCGGTCAAGGGCACGTACCTCAATTGAAAGCTCGATCCCTGGCCCTGGTCAGTGCATGTGCAAGAGGCAACCAATGGATGTGTCTCTCTCTCATTGATGTCTCTGTCTGTCTCCCTCTCCCTTCCACTCTCTCTACAAATCGATGGGAAATACCCTCGGGTGAGGGTATAAAAAACCAAAAAACCCACAGACCCGGGTGGCTCACAGTCCGGGAGGCGCAGGCCCCAGGCCCAGCGTGGGCAGCGTCTGTCCAGGGGTGTCCTCTCCTCTGGCTGTGGACGGCCGGCACTCCTACTATGCCCTCGCGTGGCCGCCACACACAGCTCTGGCGTCCCCTCCCCTCCTGACAAGGACACCAGTCCCATAGGGTCAGGTGCCGCCCTACGACCTCGCTTAACCCCGATTACGCCCTCGAGGCCCAGCTCCGGGCAGCCATGCTGGGCTCGAGCTTCAGCCGTGAGCTGCGGGAGCACAGCTCCGTCCACAGCCTCGGGGCGGAGGCGTGGCCATGGCCGGGCTCTGCTCCCCCGTCCACATTCTGCGGACGCCTCCCTTCATCTCCTTCCTGCCACGCAGTCCATCCCAGGGGGCGGGGCGTTTGTTGTCTGAGTCGAGGGCAGTGACTGTCCTGGGATGTTACCTGGTCAGGGGCGAGCTCACCTGTCAGCACCCGATGCCTCTGGTCGGCCCCAGGGCCCGTCCACAGGACACACACCTGGAGCCGCACGCTGATGTGCGGTCACAGGGCGGGGCCAGAGCTTCACCGACCCCCGGCTGTGTGGCCGTGGCACGCTCTCAGCCTCTCGGAGCCGCGGTTCCTGCTCTGTGGAGTGGCAGTGGTGGTTGTGCGTTCCCAGCAGAGCTGCTGCGAGTGTGGGTGAGTCCCTCGCGGAAACCGCCCAGCAGGCCGGCTGTCAGACACACTCACTGGACATTGATTCTCGGGTCCCTGTCACCCCACACGCCACATCTGCACACACACGCCGAATGTGTGGGCGTAGCCCGACCGACACCCAGCCCAGCCACCGGCCTCCGGGTGCTGCGTGGGATGAGCTGGGACCTAGGGACTTGAGCTGGAGCAGATTGAATCGGTGCAAACGGTGGGAGTGAAGGTCAGGGCCTGCAAGTTTGCAACACACGTTGGCGAGGCCCATCGGCCAACAAGTCCTGTTTCCCATGAGCGCAGAGAGCCAGGAGGACGGTGGATGCGTGAGTGGGTGTGAGGGTGGGTGGATGGAAGGATGGGTGGGTGGGTGGATGGATGGGTGTGGATGGGTAGATGGATGGATGGGTGGATGGATGGATGGGTGGATGAGTGGATGAATGGATGGGTGGGTGGATGGGTGTCTGGATAGATGCATGGATGGATTGGTAGATGGATGGATGGATGGATGGATGGATGGATGGATGGATGGATGGATGGATGGATGAATGGATGGATGGATGGATGGATGGATGGATGGGTGGGTGGATGAGTGGATGGATGAATGGGTGGATGGATGGGTGGGTGGATGGATGGGTGGATGGATGGATGGATGAATGGGTGGATGAATGGGTGGATGGATGGATGGATGAGTGGATGGATGAATGGGTGGATGGATGGGTGGGTGGATGAGTGGATGGGTGGGTGGATGAGTGGATGGATGAATGGGTGGATGGATGGATGGGTGGATGGACCTGGCATGGGGTGCTTGCAGACACCCACTCTTCCTCTCATGCACGGCTCCCCAGGTTCAGCTGTGCAGCCCTCACTCGAGCCCGCTCCTACACGCTCGGGGAGGCTTTGTTAGAAACGGGGCTGTGAGCAGCAGGGAGGGGTGGGGTTTACGAGGCCTGAAAAATCCTCTTTGTTGGCCTCCCAGGCCAGGGCCTCTCTGGGTCTCGGCCCTGGAGGTTTTCAGGGAGCAGCTCCCTTCAGCCACCCACCCCTGCCGGTGCCCAGTGGCCTCAGACTGCCTGCTGCCCGACCTGCCCCCGAATCTGACAAGTAGCCCCCCCCCCCCCCAGGAGCTAGGATGTGCCGGGGCTGGGGCACCCAGATAACCTGCTGGTGAAGGTGGAGAACAGCTGTTGGGGCGGGGCGGGCAGCTGTCCCCGGGAGCAGCCTGCTCCTGTTTCCATAGCACCCAGCCCCACCCGACCACCCCCTGCGCCCCCCTCCCCCCCCCCCCACACTCATCCACAGCAGCTCCAGATGTAAGCTATGCGAGGGCATTTGAGTAGAGCAAGCACGTCAAACTCAAAGGCTAACGCGGGCCAAATAAACAGATTTACGTGTCTGTGGCCGCAAAAAAACAAAAGCTTCCATTTTCATAGAAACGTAGGTTTATTTCAATAGAGACATGCTGAATACAAAGGGCTGAAATAAATGAGTCACCGTTAACATAAAATAATAGAACATTTTAATAAAAATTAATATTTTTCTTGAACATTAACTGACCAGACACTGAATAACTACGTAAATTAATAAGCATAATTCAAACCTATTTTTCTTGTTCTCCGAAAGCAAAATATTTCCTGTTGCGCACACCAAACAAGTCAGTCCAAGACTAATGAGGTGGCCATCGGCTGCTAAAATATTCGCTGCTAGTGTTAGTGGAGAGAAATGGTGCGCCTGCGCATAAGGCATGTAAGGGAAATGAATGCAACACAATTATAGTCATCAGTCATTAGTGAACATTTTAGTTAGTTATTAATAATTATGTATATCAGGATACTGTAAAAACTAGGTTACAGCCGGTTACCCCGGTTTGGCTCAGTGGATAGAGCATCGGCCTGCGGACTCAAGGGTCCCAGGTTCGATTCCGGTCAAGGGCATGTACCTGGGTTGCGGGCACATCCCCAGTAGGAGATGTGCAGGAGGTGGCTGATCGATGTTTCTCTCTCATCGATGTTTCTAACTCTCTATTCCTCTCCCTTCCTCTCTATAAAAATATCAATAAAATATATTTAAAAAAAAAACAAAAACAAAAAAAAAACAAAAAAAAAAAACTAGGTTACAAAATTTTTATTAAAACGTTTCTTACATAGGGTTATGTTGGCTGGGCCACAAAAACATTTGTTGTGGGCCGCATGCGGCCCGTGGGCTGTGAGTTTGACATGCTTGGAGTAGAGGTTTGAATTGTTTTGAGCAAGAGAACAGGATTTATGGGAAACTGAACCCTGCGGGGGCGGGGGGGGGCTGCCCCAGGCAATGTACTGCCTACTCACTGTTATGCCAGCCACCCTGGGGCCCTGGCGGGATGCCCGCATCCTGTCAGAGTTCTCATCCTCTTCTGAGCTCCCAGACCTCTTTCCAGGTCAAAGCCTGGTAAGTGAGGGATATTACTCTTGTACCTGTCAGGCCTCTTGGTTACAAAGGGTAAAATTCAAGCTCCACTTGGCTGAAGCCAAAGAGGGGTTTAGTAGCTTTCGTGTTCAGGAATGACAGCTTCAGGTCCGGCTGGATCCAGGTGCTCCGGGAGCCAGGAAACTCTTTCTCCATCTCCAATTTCTGGTTGGCTCTGCATGGACTCCCTCCTCCGGCAGGCTCTCCCCGCACCCTGTGGAGACGTCCACCAGCAGCACCCGGTTAAGGTTCGACTGTGTTAGCGGTCAGAGAGGAAGAGCGCCTCCCTCCCAGTCATTACAAGAGAAGGGTCAGGGTTGGGTCTTGCTGGACTGGGTTTGCATCCTGTGCCCATTCTTGACCCAATCACCATGACCAAGGGAGTGGTTGGCTCCATCGGCCAGACCAGGATCCCACTGCCCACCCTCTGAGGCCCTGGCCACAGCACATACACTAAACATGGGCGACGGGTGTCTTCCCAGAAGCGAGACATGGACACGTGGCAGGCCGAAGGCACATGTCCATCATTCCTGCTCCTACACCCCAGGATTCCTGCCCCGGCGTTTGGTCTCACTCCCTGGGCTCCTGTCCACTGGCTGCCCTTTTCCTTTATGCGTTTCTTCCTCCTGGCGCCCGAGAGTCTATTAGGGGAAGAGCTGGAATGCCCCCTGAATCCTCAGCGCCTGCCCCACACAAAACTCGGCACAGAACAGGAGCCTGTAAGTGTATGGCGGCCAGCTGGGTGGAAGAAGGAGGGATAGGCAGATGGCTGGCTGATAGATGAGTAGGTGGGTGAGTGGAGGGTGAGTAGATGGGTGGATGGATGGGTGCATGAGTGGGTGGTTGGGTGAATGGATGAGTGGAAGGTTGGAGGATGGGTGAGTAGATGCATGGATGGATGGATGGATGGATGATGGTTGAATGGATGGATGAGTAGGTGGGTGAGTGGATGGGTGGATGGATGCATGAGTGATTGGTTGGATGAATGGATGGGTAGATGGATGGATGAGAAGTAGGTGAGAGGGTGGGTGCATGGATGGGTGCATGGATAGATGGATGGAGTATAGAAGGGTGGGTGGATGGGTGGGTGAATGGATGAGTAAGTAGTTGAGGGGGTGGGTGTATGGATGGGCGGATGGATAGATGGGTGGGTAGATGGATGGAGGATGGATGAGTAGGTGGGTGAGTGGATGGGTAGATGGATGCATGAGTGTTTGGTTGGATGAATGGGTGGATAGATGGATGGATGAGAAGGTAGGTGAGAGAGTAGGTACATGGATGGGTGGATGGATGGATGGATGGATGATGGATGAGTAGGTGGGTGAATGGATGGGTGGGTGGGTGATTTTATAATTAAATGGTAGCTGATGGGATGACAGACTGGCCGTGGGTCACACACCCTGTTAACTGCAAGCAGTTCAATGTGCCGTCATTTAACTCTCGCTCGGCCCTGAGAGAGGGAGTGGAATAGAGTGGGTGGCACTGGGGCACTCCCGTTGGGGGGTCAGCTGGCCAGCGTCCTGAGTGAGTGAGTCAGGGCTCTTCTGGTCCCGTTCCCTGGCCCCGCTCCCGTCCCCCCAGGTCGATCCCCTCTGTGCTCTGGCGCACCCTGCACCCCACACCCCACCTGATGCCTGAGGCTCGGGCCCGAAGATCGCAGCCCCCCTCCTGGAATTAGCTTCTGGGAGAGCTGAGCTCAGAGAGGTTGGCCCCTCCCCAAGATCACACAGGCCCGCGCCCCCCACGGAGTCGGCTGAGACGGAAGGACACCCCCTAGCTGACCAGGCAGCACTTTGTTTCTGCCCAGGTAACTGAGAGCCGTTCTGTAACACGGCGGTGAGTTTCCAGTTTCCGAGAATCCGAGTGCCATGCAGAGCTGTCCTGTTAGGACCCCCCCCCCCCCCACACACACACCACCCCGTGCCCTCCCAGCCATGTCAGGAGGCCCTGACCTTAGAGGAACCTCCCCCCACAATGCTCCCCTTCCTCTGGGTCCTTCCCTGGACCTTGCAGGAGGGTCCTGGCCTGTGATTCCTTCCTCGGCCACTAGGTGGCAGCCGCTGGGCACAGAAGCCAGGAGAGGGGCACTGGGCTGGGGACACACCCCAGAGTCCGGCTCCAAGGAGAGGCCTGGGGACCATGTCCTCCCGAGAGCAGGGAACTAGTTCTCAGGGTCAGTCCTCCGAGCAGACCCGCTGGGCCTGACAACGGAGCCACAGGCCTGAGGTCCTGTTGCAGTCCCCGGTTGGGCTGGGGCCACCAGGAGGCCGACAGGTGGTGGACAATCGCGGGGGCTGCAGGGCGGAGGGACGTAGGGCAGCCCTCCGCACACTCTGATCCTCCCGGGAGCCGTGGGAGGCCGGGCACCCCCGTGGGAAGACTGCGGGCGGATTTTCCGTTTGTCCTGGGCGCCTCCGGGACCTCCGTGACCTCTGTGACCTTCGTGGCAGCGGTCATGGGGAGGCTGGGCACACGGGGCGTGACTGACCGAGGGTTTTCATCTTAGACGGTCAGCGTGGACGAGGGTCCCAGAGCGTGCGTCCGAATGCCAGCCTCGCCACCTACGAGCCGCACGCTGTCATGGGGGCCAGTGACACAGCCCCCTGGGCCTCGGTTCCCTCCACCCCCCCCCCCCCCCGCGTTCAATGGGGTAACGGAGCTTGCCCCGTTCCGTTGTTACGATCCCTGAGTTAAGAAATGTGAATCGAAACCGAGGGTCTCGGTTGGGTGCCGTCCTGAGCCCCAGAAGGTCCTGGTGGATGCCGGTCAGGGCACAGGCCTGGGTGCGGGCTCCATCCCCAGTGGGGGGCGTGCAGGCGGCAGCCGGTCCATGAATCTCTCTCCTCATTGACGTTTCTCTCTTGCTCCCTCTCCCTTCTACCTCCAATGTTCACTGGTAGTTACTAGGTGCACGTGTGTGCGTGGCACCTCCCTGAGTGCACGTGTGTGTGAGTGAGCCTGTGCACACGGTGTGCCCGCGTGTGGGTGCAGCCAGAGCACCTCCCACCTGCGTCCTGCAGGCCACGCCCCCAGCTTGTTTCCTGGGCCAGTGCTGTCATTCCCCCCCCACACACACACACACGCACACACCGCAGCTCCAGGCGGGTGCTCAGGTCCCGGCTCCGCCGCCCACGTCCCAGGTCCTGGCCCCACAGCCGCGCTTGCGCAATGAGGCAAAGTTCGCTGACCCTCCTGGAGTCCGCAGGTGCTTTTGGTCCTGGGACTCTAAGAGCCGGTTCGTAAACACCTGCCAATCACCAGAGTGCACTCTCCCGCCCCAGCGGCAGCCTCTCCTTCCATTTCTCTTATCAGCGCTGCTCACACCTGTGCCCGAGGCTTCAGAGGCGGACGTCCTGTCCCCGAGAGCCGCGGCCTCCTTCACGCCTTATCTCTGGCGGCCGGTGCTCCGAGTCCGCCTCGCCTCGTTCTGAGCCAGAGCCCGTTAGTGCTGACGCTGGTTCCATCCGCACAGCCCTGCCTGCCTGTGGGGTGGGGCCTGGGAGCCGGTGGCACAGCCAGGTGCGGGCCTGGGCGTGTGGCTTCTAAGATCGGGATCCCACGCCTCTCTCGTATTTGGTCTCAGGCGTTTCCTCATAAAAGAAGTCCTCCAAGTACGGGCCGGACCCGGGCAGGAAACAGTTTCTCCCTCTGGAAGAGCGTCCCAGTGCCAAGCACCAGCCCTGTGTGCAGCGGCTTGAGGGGCAGGGGGCCCCCTGCCTTTGGCCCTGTGGGCACAAGGCCAGACTGGAAACCAGGAGAAAATTGGGCTTGGGCAGCCATGACCTCCGAGAGGGGGTGACACTTGACTGGGGTTTTGAAGGTTGAATAGGAGTTCGCTGGGAGGAGGAGAGGGAAAGGTCTGCTGCAGAGAGGACTGTAAGCTGTCTGCTTCCCTGGCCTGTAAGGCCACAGAGGGTTCGTTGAGAGAATTTTAAAATTAATAAATAACTTTGAAAGAATAAGAAAGTTGTCAGATGGAGGAGGAATGGGCGGGTGAATGAATGTATAGGATGGAGGGTGGGCGGGTGAATGAATGTATAGGATGGAGGGGGGTGAATGAATGTATAGGATGGAGGGGGGGTGAATGAATGTATAGGATGGAAGGGGGGTGAATGAATGTATAGGATGGAGGGGGGTGAATGAATGTATAGGATGGAGGGGGGGTGAATGAATGTATAGGATGGAGGGGGTGTGAATGAATGTATAGGATGGAGGGTGGGTGGGTGAATGAATGTATAGGATGGAGGGGGGTGAATGAATGTATAGGATGGAGGGGGGTGAATGAATGTATAGGATGGAGGGGGGTGAATGAATGTATAGGATGGAGGGGGGGTGAATGAATGTATAGGATGGAAGGGGGGTGAATGAATGTATAGGATGGAGGGTGGGTGGCAGCTGAATGAATGTATAGGATGGAGGGTGGGTGGCAGCTGAATGAATGTATAGGATGGAGGGGAGGGTGGGTGGGCGGGTGAATGAATGTATAGGATGGAGGGGGGGTGGGCGAGTGGGCAACACTTCTGGGGATTTGAGTGGATCTGAAGGTAAGAGAGGTTCCTGGTAGGTGCACAATGATCAATGGATCAATGGGTGGTTGGGTAGAAAGGGTAATTGGACGGATGGACGGACGGATGGATGGATGGACAGACGGATGGATGGATGGACAGACGGACGGACGGACGGATGGACGGACGGACGGATAGGTGAATGGACAGATGATGGATGGGTGGATAGGTGGATGGAAGGACCGACAGACGTGTGCATGGACGGGTGGGTAGAGCAGTGATGGACAGGTGAGCAGGGGTAACACAGATGAACTGTGCCCCCCCCCCCAGGTGAGACCACCCGCCCCAGGGCTGCAGGGCCTCGAAGAGCTTCCCATCTGGGGAGGGACTCCCCTCCCCCACCTGCCCGGGGAGGGGGCAGACTGGCTGTGGGTGCGGGGAGCACCCGGCCACGCCCTCCATCGCTGCTGCCAGGGCGCAGCTGAGGCTCCCGCTGTGCTCCGGGGGGCGTGCGGGGCGTGCGGCAGGTCCCAATTACTGTTTCAAAGACCCCGGGCGACCGTGTGATCAGAAATAGCTCGGGCGGCGATGCTGCGCCCCAGCCTATCGGCCAGGCGGGGGGCAGGGGAGGAGCGCGGCTTCGATCCCAGGCCCCTGGCACATTGCCTGGGGGGCGGGGGCTGCTTCTACGTCCCCGTTTTCAGGAACAGGAGGGATGAGACCCGGAAGGACCGTGTCCACCCTCGAAAGGGTTTCCCGAGGCTCCCAGGGCAGGCGGTCCAGCAGGTGGGAGTCTGAGGCCACGGAACACGGCGCACTGACTGGGCACCTACTCCGTGCCCGTCCCCAGTGGGGCCTTTCTCGGGCTGTCACAGGAACCTAGTGTGGTGGGTGCTGTGTGTCTCGTTCATGCCCATGGGAGGTGGAGGTTCGGAGGAGCCCACGCGGTCGGTCCCTCATTCAGCGGCTGTTCACTGACCACCTACTGTGCGCAGGGCACTGTTTGAGGTGTTGCTTGGTGCGGGCGCCAGCCCAGCAGAGGGCTCTAGAGAAGCAGCCTTTCTGGGCCCTGCTCGCAGGACCGTCACGGGCGGTGAGCGGCTCCGTCCCGCGTGGGCCTCACACCTGGCGTCTCCTGGAGAGGTGGCCGCCGTGGCCGCCCTGCGCACGCGCTCTCCGCCCTGCACACCCACGGCGGAGCCTTAACAAATGCCTCGTTTGTCTTCTCATTCCTGTGCCAACTGCCATTGCTGCTGTGGAGCCCATGCAGGCTCCTCGCCATCTGTGTGCGGGAGAACCGGCCCCACGGAGCCTGTTTTCTAGAATCACCTGCGCCCCGAGCATGTTTGAGCCGTGAGAGTGTGGTTGGGCACGGCCACATCTTGCTGGACACGGGAGCCCACAGCGCCCGGGGCTGGCCGGTCTCCCGGCCATTAGCACAAAGAAACAAGGACAGTGGTGTCCTGGGGAGTCACACACCCCTTCGCGTCCGGCGGCTCAGCTCGCCCCCACTCAGCGAGTGACACCTCAGCCAGGGAAAGGGCCGCGCGGGAGGAGAGGGCCACGTGGTTCCTCCCGTGCCCAGGGCTGTGGGTCGCGCTCCGATGCGCAGATGTTGGCCGGGCACCAGGACAGGCGTGTTGTCCTGAGGATGTGGGCGTGGCCAGTGGTGTGCAGGGTGCGGGCGAGGGCGCGAGGGAGCCACCTGGCCTGTCACTCCCTGCTTTCCCGGGCTGGACCCTCGGGAGCCCGCACCGTCGGTCTTCCCGTCTGTGAAATGGGCTCGGTCCGGCCTCCTTGGGGGCCGGGGGTCCACAGTGGAGCAGGTGCTGCAGCCAGAGCTGGTGATGCCCGCTTCTGCCGGGCGCCTGGTGCGCCCGCGTCCTCGCATGGCAGAGAGCGAGCTCTCGTCCCTCTTCCTGCGAGGAACTGTCCCAGGCGGGGCCACCTCTGACCTCCTCGAACCCTAACCCCTCCAGGGCCCCACCTCCCAGCTGTCACCGTGGGGACAGGGCTGCAGCACAGAACTTGGGGGACACAAACACCCTGTCCATGGCGCTCGGTGACAAGATACCAGGCTGGGGCCTGCCCGGGCCCGGATAAGAGTCGAGGAGCCGGGTGCTAGCCTGGACTTAGAGGGTGGCGGGCGCCGTGGGTCTGCGCCCAGGGCCAGGGCCACGGAGGACGCAGTGCAGTGCCAAGCGCAGGGGGACAGCAGGGGCCTGTGGGATCAGCAGGCGCCAAGCCTGAGCCACAGGCCTGAGTGAGGCCGGTGTGATTACAACCCGCGGAGGCCTCACCTTCCGGACCCGCCTCCGGGAGGCTCAGCCTCGGTCCTTGGCCTCGCTCCTTCCTCTGCCCCCAGGGGCCAGCAGGGTCCTAACCCATAGGCCTCAGCCCCGGCCCAGGCTTAGGCCCAGCGGTCATCCCTCTCATGGCTCCCAGTTAGTGGAGACGAAGGCTGCTGGTGACAGGGAGGGGAACGGCTTGGGCCAGGGGACACTGGTGAGCAGCAGAGTCTGAGGCCACATCATAAGGAGCGTGTGTCCAGGGCAAGGGAGGTGAGAAGACGACCTCCCGCCGTCACTCCCCCCTCCCGCCCCCGCAGTCTCCTGTCATGTTTGGCGTGAGGCTGGCGTCAGGCCCCCAGGGTCCCCGGGTCAGCAGGTGCCCTCCCAGAGCCCGGCAGGGGCTAGTGCAGCTGCTCTCGCCCCAGGGCAGCCACGGCCACTTCTGTCTTTGCACGCCGACCCCCACGCTGGGGGAGTCCCTGTTGCCCCCGTACAGGCCCCTCGCTGAGCACAGATGTGCTGCGCCGCCCAAGCCTGCATACACCCCGTCTCCAGGGTAACGCAGAATTCCCCCCGTGCGGCTTAAAATATCCTGCCATTCCCAGCCCAGCGGCCTGTGGCTGTTCCCGCAGCACCGCCTCCCCCAGCAGGGGTGGAGGTGCGTGTGGAGGGACCGTCCTAGGTCCCCCTTTCCCAGCAGCCCTCTCCGCCGTCCCCGGGTGCCCTCTGGCCTCCAGAAGGGGTAGCTGACCTGCGCCCGTGGGCTCCGGGACCAGGCCCAGCCTCTGGCTGACAGGAGGGTGGAGGCTGCCCCCCTCCCCCGCCCTGGGGCCTCCTGCCCAGCCGCCCCCCTCCCCCGCCCTGCCCTCTGGATCCTCAGCCCGGACCCTGCCCGTCCCCCGCCGTCGGGGCTGCGTTGGCCAGGGAGGCCCAGGCCGCTCTGTCTCGCTCCCTGTCACTCTGTGCCGATGGCTCCCAGGCGCCCCTCTGAGCGTGACTTCACACACACTCACTCCTTAACGCCGCGCGCTCACTCGCTCCGAGTTTAACTTTCTGATGCTGCCACACCTGCTCAGAGCACCGGCAGCACATTCCCACGCCGGGCGGCCCAGAGCCCATGGGTGTCGGGGGTCGGCCGCCACGCCTCTGCCCGGCTGGGCCCACCTGCCCTCCTGCCCTCCCTCTGCCCACCCGGGGGGGGGGGGCGGGGCGTCCCGTGAAACGTCACTGAGAAGCAGGGGCAGCCGTAGTGTGCAGACCCCTGTCCCGGGCCCACAGCTGCCGCTCCCCCGGAGCCGGGGTGCCCCCCCATTCCAGTCCCAGCTCTGCCTCAAATGATTGCGAAGCCCAACGTCTCGGTCCCCGTGTTTAGATGCAGATGGTCCTCATTCCCACGCTCAGGGCCCGGGACCGAGGCCGCCCAAGGCAGGTGCTCACCACTGTGACGTCAGCACCAGCCTCTGTGACATGGGCGGCTGCTCTCACACCCGCACTGCCCAGCGCCGTTCCTCCACCTGCAATGCCTTCCCTGCCTGTCCGCCTGCCGAACTCCTACTCCGCCTGCAAGACCCCGCCCGGAGTGCCCCTCCCCCCCTCCAGCGCCGCCCTCGCTGCTGTGGCTCCCAGGGCACCCACGCCTCCCTGCCGCCACGCGCCCGCTCTGTTGTGCTCTGCTCCCGTCTGTGCCCCGCGGCGGCTTAGTCATCTCTCCAGGGCGCGCCCGACAGGCAGAGCGGCTCGGGTTCATTCATTCAGCGAGGATGTGACGTGTGGGGTGCGGGGGGAGGGGCGGGCTGCATGTCACGTGGCCAGACAGTGGCTCGGAGGCCAGATATTGAACTCAAAGGGAATGAAGGGGTGAGTCGTGCGGACATGGGCGCGGGCGTCCCAGGCCCAGCAGCAGGTGCAAAGGCCCCGAGCCAGGCCCGGCTCCCGTGTCGGGATCGGCAGGAGCTCCCGGCGAGCGGGACGGGGCGGGGAGCACGGGGTCGGAGAGGCCGGCGGCTCCGGGAGGCCTGCGGGCCAGGGAAGCACCCGGCCTTGTTCTGACGGGCGAGGCCGTCCAGGGTTTCAGTGGAGGCTGTGACGTCAGGCTTTTGAAGGCGGCTCCGTCTTCCTGGGCGCGAGGCCAGAGGCACACGGCCCAGCGCGGCGTGTCCGGGAGGCAGCGGGGCAGCGGCTGCAGAGACCGCACACCGGCCATCACCCCCGTCGCATGGGGAGCGGCAGGAGTGGGGGGTTTGGGAAAGTGAGGTTCCAGATGAATCTAAACCGGGGCTCAGCCCTGGGGGCTCAGGGGCTGGGAGCCTCGTCCCCGAGCAGAAGGCTGTGGGTTTGACCCTGGTCGGGTGTGTGTGGAGGCAACCGATCCATGTTTCTCTCTCACATAGTGTCTCGCTCTCTCTCTCTCTCCCCCTCTCTCCCTGGGCCCTCTGTCGCGCACACACACGCGTGCCCCATGTTTTTATAACACTTGATGGAGGTGAGATCCAGACGCCAGAGAAGTGCCCTTTGAAAGTGCACCCTCCGGGGCACCCAGGACATTCACAACCTTGTGCCACCGCCACCATCTGCTTCCAGATCTTTCTCCTCCTGCCTAAAGGAAGTCCGGCCATCAGCAGTCACACACCCCCGCCCCCCCCGCCCCCCCCCGACCCCCGTCCCCCCCACTCCTGTCCCCCGTCCCCCCACTCCTGTCCCCCGTCCCCCCACTCCTGTCCCCCGCCCCCCCACTCCTGTCCCCCCTCCTGTCCCCCGCCCCCCCGACCCCCGTCCCCCCACTCCTGTCCCACGCCGGCTCCCTGCCTCTACATCAGGACTTTCCGTAGAAACCGAGCCGCAGGCTGTGAGGGCATCGGTGAGCAGGCTCGTCCCGTGGCCGCTCAGCCCCACTCTGACCTCTCACACCCGCAGGGTCCCCTCCGCGACCCCGGGGGCACGTGAGTCTGCCGCGCTCCGTCCCCATCGGTGCACCGGGCGGCGGGTGCATGTCACGACAGGCGAGAGCGGTTAGCGCGTCGGCCTGCGGACGGAAGGGTCGCAGGTTCATTCCCGGCCCTGGTTGGGGCGTGTGGGAGGCAGCTCGTCGATGTGTCTCTCTCACATCCATGTTCTCTCGCCCTCCTGCCTCCCTTCCACTTTCCCTAAAAGACCGTGGAAGAGACGCCCCCGATGAGGATTACGGAAAGAAGAGCATGAACAACATGCGTTCCCAGCTCAGCAGCCGTGTCGTTGGGTAGAAATAAATTTCCGCAGCCCGGCCAGCGCGGCTCAGGGGCTGAGCGTCGACCTGTGACCCTGGAGGTCAGGGTTCGATTCCCGGTCAGGGCACAGGCCCGGGTTGTGGGCTCGGTCCCCAGTGGGGGGCGTGCAGGAGGCGGCCAATTCACGCGTTTCTCTCATTATTGATGTTTCTCTCTCCCCCCGTCCCTTCCTCTCTGACTTCAATAAAAAAAATATTTTTTTAAAAATTAAAATAGTTTTAAAAAGAAAAGACATTTTCTCTGCTCTTCAAGCCGAGGAGCCCAGCCTCATTGCCCCCGGATGGCCGAGGCTGCGGTTCTCATTGTGGGCTCCTTGGAGCCCTCCATAGGCCCTGCTTTGTCCCCAGTCTGGGGGCGAAGAGGCTGCCATGTTAGGCTGGGCTGGGTGAGTGCGCAGGTGGGAGGGGCACCTTCCCTGGATGAGCTGAGCGAGATGCCCCGGACCCCGCGCCCTGGGCCAGCCCACTGGCCGGCGGGGAAGGGACCGCATCCCCTTCTCCCAAATCTCAGACCCGGATGCTGAGGTCCCGGGGCCACCAGCCCCACCTGCGTCCTGGAGGCCTGGGCCGCAGTCCTCAGCGAGCGGTGACGCGCCCTGGGCACCCGCTGGGCATGGACAGGAGCAGGTTTCCATATTAGTCCCCAGCTGGGTTCGTGGACACTGTCTCCATGGTGATGTCAGCAGGGAGCAGGGGCCTGTGGGGGGTCCGCGCCTGCGAGCGATGCCCACTGGTCCGAGCGGCCCAGCCGCAGGGGCCCGGCACCAGCACCGGTGCCCGCTCTCACCCTCTCCAGCTGAGCAGTAGGCGGAGGCCTGAGGACGGGGTCCAGCCCTGCACTGGGCCCTCCTGGCACCGGCGTTCCTGCCCGAACCCAGGAAACCCCTCCCCACCCTCCGCTCGGAATTGTCCCCAAACGCGGAGTGACTCACGGAAGCCAGGCAGAACCAGCTGCAGGAGTCCTCGCGAGGCCGGGGGTGTGGTGTACGATGTTGTGGGGAAACATTTACTCACTCAGATTTCCACGGAGAACGTCCCCCCCGCGCTCGCCCCGTGCGCTCGCCCGCCTGGTGATCAGGCTGAGGACAGCCTCGCGGTCTCCGCTTAAGGACCCCCAGACCCTCGGCCTCGAAGCACCGGTTCCAAAGGCGCCTCTGTTTGCGCTTTCTCAGCGCTGAGAGCCCGTGGCCTGGCGCCCGCCTCCAGCCTCCAGCCTCCAGCCTCCAGCCTGGTCGGTTCCCTCCCTTTTGACTTCAGTTTGGGTTTCCTCGAATGAGCCCTCCCTGGGGGTAGAGACCTCCAGGCCTCCCCCTCGGACATCCGGACATCCGTCCGCGGCCTCTGGAGCGCGTAGGGCGGGAGAGAGGCGTGTCCCAGCGCCGAGCAGGTCCGCAGGGGTTCCTGCTGCTCGGGCTGGAGCCCGGACCCGGAGCCACCAGGACCCAGAGCCGCCCGGACGCGATCCGACCTTGGGTGACCTGACCGCGGGTGACCTGACCACGGGTGGGTGACCTGACCGTGGGTGACCCGACCGCGGGTGGCCTGGCCCAGTATGTGCAGGGTGTGGGTGGGGCCCGGGCTGTGTGGACTCGGGTGCCGTGCTGAGCGCCGCCGTGGAAAACTCACACTAAAAAATACATTTAAAAAAAGGAAGTGATGACAAATGACAGAAAGGAGGGAGAGCTGCTGCCCCACCGGCTGCTGGAAACGGAGAAGCGAGGAGGACCTCGCGCAGAAGGCGGCGGCTCAGCCCCAGCCCAGACCGAGCCCTCGCCCCCCTCCGGCTGCAGAGACTCCCCACCAGCCCTCAATTCAGTGCCCGGAATCGTCCCCCAGTCCCCCTACGCCTCCCAAGACCCCAGCCTCCCTGCCTCCACCAGGGACGCACATCGGGCAGAAGGTCCTGCGGAGGGAGGGCCCCCCTCCCCGTGGCGGTGCCCCCGTGGGGTCGTGCGTCCAACACAGACTGGGGGCCATCCAGTCCCGAGAGGGGGCCCTGACACCGCGGAGCCGGAGCTGGAGCCGGAGGAGCCGCCGCGCATCCCATGGCGGGAAGCGGCGAGCGGACACGGTGGCAGCACCCCGGGTGTCGCCGCGCCCCCACTAAGGGCGGTGAATCACGTTCCGCTCCCGCGGGTGCGTGTAGCTGCTCCGGCTCCTCGGTGTCCTTCACCCGCACCGATTTAGCCCAGTGACTGATGCATCGCCATGGAAACCGGCGCTAAGGCAAAAGCCCAGCGAACTGTCGCTGGTGCAGTGGGAAGGATGCGGCTCCCCGCATCTCCCGCCGGCCCGACCCGAGGTCTCCCGGAGCCCACACCCTGAGCCTCCCTGCGCTGCACGCCCGCCCCGCCCTCCTCTGCGGTCCTGGCCCCGGGAGGGGGTGGGGGGCGGCCACTCGGCTGCTCGCAGATGGGCTGGCAGGCGAGGCTGAGGCCGGCCCTGTGGCCCCGCGGCCGCCGTCTCCGCGGGGACCCGGGGGAGCCGGGGAGCCGGCCCCAGTGAGATGGTCACGCCCGGCTGGAGACGATGGCCGAGCAGTCCCGGCTCAGGAAGAAAGTTCACTTCCGAGGTACGTGCCCCTCCCCCGCGTGGCTGCGGGCAGCCTTTGTTCCCAGCGTGCGGGGACCGGGCGGGCAGGCGCGTGGCGTGTGTAGAATCGCCGGCTCTGGGCTGGTCCTGCCTCCCAGGAAAGGCTGTCTGCTCCGAGCCGCCCCCAACGTGGCCAGTTGTTCTGCGTCTTGGTGACCTAAGTGTGCGCGCCGTCGGGTGGCTGTGTGTGTCCGGGTGGCTGTGTGTGCCCGGGTGGCTGTGTGTCTGTCCGGGTGGCTGTGTGTCTGTCCGGGTGGCTGTGTGTGTCCGGGTGGCTGTGTGTCTGTCCGGGTGGCTGTGTGTGTCCGGGTGGCTGTGTGTGTGTCCGGGTGGCTGTGTGTGTCCGGGTGGCTGTGTGTCTGTCCGGGTGGCTGTGTGTCTGTCCGTGCCACAGGAGCAGGGCAGGGTGCCCCGCTGTGTGCTCCCAGGTGGTGACTGCTGAGCAGGAAAGCGCCGCGTGCATTTTCGGTTCGAGCTGCTTCATCCTGTGGGTAGCGGGTCCTGAGCAGCCTTCCCTGCCTCAGGGAAGCGGGAGGGCAGGCGGCGGCAGCTGGATGGCTGGGGGGGTGGGGGTGGGGCTGAGGGCTCGACCATCTGGTCGGAGAGGCCCCTTGGGGAGCCCCCCCCCCGCCGGGTATTGCTGTGAGGTGCAGGGGAACATTGAGCCGTGAAGTGAGGTGACTCCAGGACCCGGTGGCATCTTTGGGGGGGGCCGGACCTCCTGCAGGGGCAGCTGGGAGGGGTGCAGGGAGGGAGGGAGGGCACGATCATTGCCCAGGAGGGTCCTTCTGGGACCTGTTCAGGCCCGTGGGACCCACCTGGTGCCCCCGGGAGGCCCTGCCCTGTGCTGGGTGTCGGTCCGGACGTGAGTGCTGGGCCCTCAGCCGCGCAGCCTCGCGGGTCTCCCACGCCATCGGGGCGTGTCCTTGACTCAACCAGTCCCTCTTCCTGCCCCACCTCCTAAGCCTCTGCTGCCAGGTCCTTAGACAACACTGTGAGCGACAAGGACGCTCCCTCCCGTTAGTTCCTGGGCTCGTCCAGGCTGCCTCCCCTCGGGGCCGCTGGGGGCGAGAGCATCCGCCTGCCGGGCGGGGCTCCCCAAAGCCGAGGCAGGTGCTGGGGCCGCAGCACCGCACACGGGCTCCAGTCCCCTCGGGTTTGCGGGGCCCTTGGCCAGGGAGAGGCCGGCCGCGCAGTGGGCCCGAGGCGGGTCCTCCGGGGTCAGCTCGAGGGTGTGGGTGGCGCCGCAGAGAAGGGGCCCGGCTGAGGTCAGGGCCAGGAGGGTCTTTTCGGGATCCTGCCCCTCCCCCGCACGGTCTCTCAGCCCCGAGCTCTGGGCCCGGAGGTGAGCCTGGCTCCCCGGCCACCGTGGGCCCTCTCTGGATGGAGAGGGGAGAGGCCGTCCCGGGAAACGGGCCTTCCAGGTCTGGACAGCTTCCCTGCCCCGCGGCCCGTGCACCCGCCTGGGACTCCTCGGTCACTCACCCCGGGCAGCGGGAGAAGGGCTCCCCCTGGGCGGCCGGCCTGGCGTTTCTGACAAAAGGCCTCCTGCTCACGAGTAGGAACAGCTCCCTGGCCCAGCGGCTCTGCTCATGTGCAGCCACGTGGGACGGGGGGGACAGGGCACTGTCGCCTCCCAGCTCGCTGCCCCAAGCAGCAAGTGGGGGGGGGGGCGGGGAACGGGGCTGGGGACCCCACTGTCAGGGAGGGAGGAGCAGGCGGGGCTGGGGACCCTCACCATCGGGGAGACGGGGGGCAAACAGGGCTGGGGGCCCCCACCCCGAGCGCTGGGTGCAGGGGGAGTGCCCGCTGGGGGACGGGAGAGGCAGCAGAGCGGGTGTGAGAGCCGACGGCACCAGGGATGGGACCGGACTCGACCGTGCGGCCGGCTTTGCGGGGCCGGGAAGGGGCTGCGAGCCAGGGCATGCGGGCGCCTGCAAGGGCTGGACAAGTCCAGGGTCGGACTCTCCCCGGGGCCCAGCGGCACCAGCCCTGCCCTCCCCACGTGGTGGCCCGGGGAGACCGGGGTGAGATTTCCAAGGCGCAGAACTGCGAGATCGTAGACATCTGTGCATTAGGCCACGCGGTTGGGGGTGATCCGTTACAGGAGCCGCGGGAAACGAAGACACCGCCGCCCTGAGGTCAGAGCCCGGGAAGCCCGTCCGTGCCATCTAAGAGCAGGGCCCTGCGCTGGCTGGTGGCTCGTTGGTTAGAGCGTCAGCTGGGAATCGAACCCAAAGAGTCGCGGGTTCGATTCCCGGCCCCGGGTGGGGCATGTGTGGGAGGCAACTGGTCGATGTGTCTCTCTCACATCGATGTTTCTCTCTCTCTGTCTCCCTCCCTCCCTCTCTTCCACTCTCTCTAGAAATGAATGGGGAAAAATATCTTTGGGTGAGGATTAAAAAGAAAGAAAGAAAAAAGATCAGGGTCCTGGTTCTCCCCTCCCCTCCCCCCTCGGTGAGGCCAGCACCCAGACCGCACTGGTCGCCCACCCGCAGTGGACGTGGCGGATAAACGAGGGGCCCCAGCCGAGGTGATCCCAGTGTGAGAGGCGTCACGGCCCCCCGTCACACTCTGTGCCCCTGGCCTCACCCTCCTGGCCCTGGTCGGTGCCCCTGTGGCAGCGGATGGTGGCTGCAGGGGCGGAGTGGCCCGGGACGCCATGCAGGCTCCCCACCCACGGCCCTGTCCAAGCGCCTCACACGCCAGCTGGGCCCATCCTGCCGACTGGGGTGGAGGTGATAGCGAGCCTGGGGCCCTGCCAGCCCAACCCCCGCGGGCCCTGCCACCCAGCCCCGCGGACCCGTGCCCGGCGGCCTGTCTGTGCGCGCCCCCCGCCCCAGCTTCTCCGAGTTCCGCCTGCTCCTCCTCTTTGCAAGGAGCCGTCCGCATCCTTGGTTTTAAAAAAGACGAGTTATTTCTGTCTGCATCTCCATCGCCGGTTCTTTCCTCCCTGCGGTTCTCGTTCTGCATTTGGCGCGCCCGCCGGGCGGGGGGGGGGGGGGGAGGTAGGGGGGGTGCGGGGCAGCATGAGGCCTGTGATTTAAACCCACCAGATCGCAGAGCCTGTGGGGGACCCTCCCCCCCGCCCTGCCAGTTGTCCGCTGTGACCTCTGCCTCTTTGGGGTTAGGAGTCGGGAGAGGCAAGGGAGCCCTGGCCGGTTGCTCAGTGGTTGGACCGCCGCCTGCAGGCTGAAGGGCCTTAGGTTCCATTCCCAGTCAAGGGCACGAACCTCAGATCTCGGTTGCAGGTTCGATCCCTGGCCCCAGTGGGGGCGAGTGCAGGAAGCAACCAATCCCTGTGTCTCTCTCGCATCCATGTTTCTCTCTCTCCCTCCTCCGTCCCTCCACTCTCTCTAAAAATCAATGGAAAAAAGATCCTCACATGAGGGGGCCCCAGAGGCTGTGACGGCCCGGCCAGCAGTGTGAGTGGGGGACCCCTTTCCCCAGAGGCTGTGACGGCCCCGCCAGCAGTGTGAGTGGGGGACCCCTTTCCCCAGAGGCCGTGCGCCGAGCCTTCAGGCTGAGCCCTGAAAGCTCAGCTCCGAGTGTGGCCAGAAAACGCCACAGTGAGAGCCCTAGCAGCTCCGCTCGTGCGTCTCCTGCCACACGGGAAAAGCCGTGACAGGTCGGGTGACAGGCCTCAGACGGCAGCATTGAAACCGCCCTTGGCGCAGGGCCGCTGGGAGCACCGCTCGGGAGGGAGCAGCAGGGGGGCGGGAGGTCCCCGGGGCCTCGGATCCTCGCCTGTCACTGTTTCCGGGACTGCACCTTACCACAATCGAAGGTGCAGCCCGGCTGCCGTGGCTCAGTGGTTGAGCGTTGACCTATGAACCAGGAGGTCAGGGTTCGATTCCCGGTCAGGGCACTTGCCCAGGTTTTGGGTTCAGTCTCCTGTCTGGGTGTGAATGGGAGGCAGCAGATGGATGTTTCTCTCTCACATCAGTGTCTCTCTCTCTCCCTCTCTCTCTCTCTCTCCCACCCCCATCTTTCCCTGTCCCTCCCTCTCTCTCTAAAATCAATGGAAAACTACCCTCCGGTGAGGATCAGCAACAATGTTTTTGGTACAGGCCTGAAGTCTGGGTTAACTGGCGTAGCCTAGAAGCACTCCTCTTTCAGAAACGGTTTTTGTCTAGTACACATACATATGCACACACACACACACACACACACGTCACTGCACACACGCACACACACGTCACTGCACACCCCTCACTCCTGGAACCTGGGACCTCTGACCTCAGCCGGGACCGCACCAATCAGCTCTCAGTGCCCAGCGGTTCCCTAGACAACCAGCACAGAGCTGCCCCTTGGGGCTTAAGCAACAAAAGCAATTAAGAGCAATAATGACGTTTAACAGCCAGTCCCCAGGGCCCCTCCGTGGCTTCCTGAGCGACTCTGCTTAAACCCACACAGAGGTTCCAATCCCACTTATCCCTCCAGGGCCTGGCACATACGCGGCTCCACTCAGATGAGGGATGTCGATGTCTGGCCTGACCCACGGGCTCCCTCCTCACAGTGACGTGGCTGCTGGGCCCTCAGCCCAGCCCCTGGACGGCCAGCATCCTCAGGCCCTGCCCTCTCCCCAGCCCTGTCCCCTCCGAGGCTCCTCCTAATCCCTGCCTTTGGGGCACAGGGTGGCTTTGATAAAGGACTAGAATTGAGCATGTGCGCGCGATGCAGGATGCCAGCCAGCAGGGGGAGGAGGACCCGGAACATTGGCTGCTTTGGTCCAGGTGCCTGGCCTGGCGAGGGCCCCTGTGCTGAGCCCACGGGAGGGTGTGTGCTGTGTTTCATGTGCTAATGGTACAGTGGGTCGTGGAGAGCAGGTCAGCGAGCATTTACACTGGATGCCAGGGCTGAGGAGGAGGAGCAAGGCCAGCTTCCCCCCCCTAACCCCCCAGCACCACAGGGAGCCTGGGAGACTCGGACCCTCCCAAGGGGTCAGGTTGTGGGTCCGGGGCTTCTGAGCCTGGGCCAGGGAGCCGCCTGCTGGCTGAGGTGCTCATCCCGGCCCTGCCGTTAGGGTGTGACATTGCCTGGGCCTCACCGTCACCATCCATAGAATGGGTCCAGCTGTCCCGCCGCCACTGCGGAGCTGGATGAGCCCACGTGCTGCACGTCAGGAGCCGGAGGACGTGCTCAGGAAACGTGAGGACGGAGGCTAGGATGATCGGAGTGGCTGCTCCGTGGGGTTGAAGGGCGGCGTGAAATGGAGCAGAAATCAGAGGGGCTGCCCCTGGGGGACGCAGCTGAACCTGCAGACCCACGTGTGCCCTCTTCCCGGGGGGCCCTAATGTAACCAGACAACCCAGGGGTCCGGCTGCCTGTCACTCCTCGAGCCAATCAGCAGAGACAGGGTTGAATCCTATATGAGCGTTTATTCCGATCCTGCCGGTAGCGTGGGAAAACAGCAGGTCACCCACAGAAATCTCTCTGCACCCCCATAAGCCAGCTGCTTACATTGGGTAGAAGGACAGAGGTTACGTGGGGCAGGAGACAAAGGATATGCCGCATGGGCAGCTGACAGGCCTGGAGGTTTGCAAAGGCTGCGGGAAAGCCGAGGCTGGGGCCTTCACAGGGCTGGGGCTCGGGCTTCTGCACGAGGCGGCTAATGCTGCCATGATCGCAGGCAGCTCCCGGTGGGGAGGAGGGGCCGCCCTTCCAGGCGAGCACCCAGGTCCCGTGTGTAACTAACTGCCAGGTGAGGATGCGCCTCCTCTAATCGGAACAAAGCAGTCACGGTTAACCGAGCCGGATGGACCTGCCTTACAGTTCTGGCTGGTTCCCAATGTTCCGTTGCTGCCCCGTCACTAAGGGGCACGTGAGTGGGCGCGGGAGAGGCGCCTGGAGCAGGGCCTGGACGCAGGAAGCACCCCATGCGTCAGCGGTGACAGTGACGGAGGTGATGTCACTGCCAGGGAATCCCGAGTTTGGTAGCTTCTGAGCCACAAGGGAGCGATGTGGACACGCGTGGAGAGGCAGGCGGCAGCCCAGTCACGGGCCCCTGGCCGCACGCCTGCTGGGCAGTGTTGGCTGTCGAACCACCACATTCCTAGAGCACGTGCGACATACATGCGACATGAGGCCACGGAGGCTGGATTCCCGCTCACGTCAGCCGCGAAGAACACGGAGGCCGGCAGCTCCCAGGGATCCGAGCGGGTTCCACGACCTCCAGGGCCTGGTGTCCGGGCTTTGAGCGGGGAGAAGCCTAGAGGGTAGAGCGGGCACACTGGCTTCCGTGGAAACCAAGCTTAGAAGGGATTCCCCCCCCATAGAACATGCTCACATCTCATTGGTGGGAAATGGTCACATGGCCATGTGGGTACAAGGGGTGCTGGGAAATGTAGTCGTAGGTGGGACCCCTGCTCCACCCCAAGCCCCAAAGGCAACTCCACGCTGGGTGGAAAGGGAACTGGTGTTTGTGCTGACTTCACTCCATTGACGACACCAGGCAGCAGGGCGGCCACAGGGGTTTCAGGGTTCAGGAGGGTATTGTCTGGGATTTCTTCTATGTGTCGACATGGGTCCCCCCTCCCTCGCCCCCCCTCCCCCGTAGCCCTGAGCTATCTATTAAATCTAATTACCTCGTTCATATCATTTCCCGTGAAATTTACGTCTGAATCCGCTGAGCAAGGGAAGCAAGCAGGGAGCTTAATTAGGAACGTTAATCATGGCTGTTTGGTGTGTGTGTGTGTTCAGGAGAAAGCAACGACAATCAGGAAAATAATAATCATTTTTCCCCAAAGGCAGTCATCCGCGGCTCCCAGAGCGGCCGCTGGCAAAGCTCAGAACACCGCGCTGTTGGCTCTGCGAGCCGCGGGGCAGCCGCCCTCCAGCCGGCGCCGGACAGTCCTTCTGTGCGCTGCTGGGCGCTCCCTCCGGGCGCCCCCTCCAGCTGAGGACCCTGGGACTCTGCCCTGTTTGGGAACAGAGCTCCTGAGCCTTGTGCCTTGGGGTTCATATGCATCCCCCGAATTTTGCCAAGTGGGGCCCCAGAGTGAGGCCTCATCCTTCTGGGAGAGTGGGTCTCAGGCGTCATCGGTCAGACGGATGCGAGGCCCGGCCCGCCTGGTGTGGTCCCCGCGTCCGGGGCCTGTGATGTGGCTAAGCGATGTTTCTCTTCCCCGTGCAGACACGCGTGCGGACCGCGGCAAGAAGCTCTTCCGGCACTATACGGTGGGCTCCTACGACAGCTTCGACGCCTGCAGGTGAGACGCGCTCCCCGACCGGCCCTGGGCCAGCGCGCATGGCGCCCTCGGGCCCCTGGGCTGACATCCCCCGTGTCCCCCGTGCCCCGTGGACGTGGGGCAGGATGATGGAAGCCGCCGTAGAAGCTGCCCGAGAGGTGGTCTCTGTGCGCCTGTGCTTGGGGGCCTGGGGGGAGTGCCCCTGTGGGGGGTCCAGGGGCGTGTCCCCAGGAGGAGGCCAGCCTGGCCTTGTTCGGGGGAGGCAGTGCAGGTGTGACCGAGGGCGGCGCTTGGCACAGCGGACCCTGGACATGTGGTCACAGCCACTCTCCGCTTCCATGCTGGCAGGGAGGGTGCCTGAGAGTCAGGGAGCGCCGGAGAGCTGTTGCCATGGTTACTTGGAGGGCTGTCCAGCTGGGAGTGGGGCTTCGGGACAAAGGGGCCTCTGACAGCTGCAGGGTCCGGGCAGCAGCTCATCCGTGGGCTGTGGCTTTTGTAGAGCCGTCCCCGACCAGAGAGCAGCGAGCGGCGAGCAGCCTGCAGGCCGCCCGGTGTGTACGCGTGTGAGGGCTGGTGTGTGCATGTGCTCAGCCTTTGAAAGGGGCGGCTCCCCATTTGGGCTGTGTCCCCCCAGGGAGGGGTTGAAGGGCCTGACTTGACCCTGGGGCAGGCTGGTCGTGTGCCTGACAGCAGGCACGGAATGAATGAGGGCGCACATGGCAGCGCGGCCAACAAGGAGGCGTGTGGACCCGCAGGACCTGTTCGGGGACAGGACAGAGCTGCCTGGTGAGGTGGTGAGCTCCCCGCCGTGGGAGGGAATCAAGCAGGGCGGGCGTTCTCTGGCCGGGAGGTCACAGGAGGTTGGACCAGGTGACCTCCAAGGTCCCGCCAGCCCCGTGTCCTGGGCACAGGCCAGCGCCACTGCTCTCCGTGTGTCCTGACCACCTGCTCGGTGCCCAGACCTGGGCCTCAGAGAAGAGGGTCACCTGGCCAGGCCCAGCCAGCTGGTCGGTGGGAAAAGCTTGGGCCGTGACACAGCTTAGGGGTCAGCCCTGCCCGCCGTGGTGAGGGAGTTGGCCACCGTGGGCCTCGCGGGACGAGCTGGGACAGTGGACGAGGCAGAGTGAGGACTGCACGGTGGTCACTGTCCGGCCGCTGCCAGTCGCCTCTCATTGCTCCCAGCATCGCTGCCGACGACCCTCCCTGCGACTTTCCATAGTGTCATCTAACAAGTGGAAGGAGGGCCTTGAGGCAGGACCCGCCCTCGGCCACACATGTGTCTGAGCCCAGGTGTGACCCTGGGCCCGACAGAATACTGAGCCCAGAACTGACCTGACCCGGACAGTGAACTTGGCAGAGGCAATGGAGGGCGGGCAGTGAGGTGGCTGGTGGACCCCACGTGCTGTGGTGACCCAGGAGACTGGTGTGTGCGGCTCTGGGCAGGTGCAGGGGGACGGGCTGACACTGCCGCCCTGAGGGGCAGGTGCTGGGGGACAGGCTGACACGGCCGCCCTGAGGGGGCAGTTGCTGGGGAACGGGCTGACACGGCCACCCTGAGGGGCAGGTGCTGGGGGACAGGCTGACACGGCCGCCCTGAGGGGGCAGTTGCTGGGGAACGGGCTGACACGGCCGCCCGGAGGGGCAGGTGCTGGGGGACGGGCTGACACGGCTGCCCCGAGGGAGCGGGCAGGGAGCAGCTGAGGGGCGCCGGCTGCATTGCGGGGCAACCAGCCCAGTTCCTTATCCAGAGCAGAATCCACACGGACGCGCCGATGAGCCGCAGAGGCCTGGGTGCCGGGCTGCTTATCCCCCGTGGGTGGGGGGCTGCTGTCTGGGCGGCAGTGACCCCTGAAATGCAGATGTAACTAAAGGAAATGGGGAGCTGGACTCGGGGAGAGTTTCCGAATCAGCCGGGAGGTGGCTCCGCTCCCACCCGTTTGTCAGGGATGCGGAGCTGCCACGTGCAGTGGTCAGAACACACCCGCCCCCCTCAGAGTCCCCTCCACCACCCAGCGTGCCCGGACGGAGGGTCTGGAACTGTGGGCACACGGCCCAGGTCAGGGGGCAGAGAACCTGGGCCACGTCCACACCGAGCCTCACAGATGTCTCGTGTCTTCTTGTAAAACACGTCTCCACACCGGGAGTGGGTCTCGCGTTCCCACTTCTCTTAGATCCCAACCTCCTCAGCACAGGGCACCGGAGGGTCTCCCTGGGACAGGCAGGGGCCTCGAGGTCTCACTCTGGACTGAACAGACTCCACCCACCCAACACCTACCCACTCATCCATATATCCGCCCATCTGTCCATCCACTCATCTATCTACCCATCCATCCATCCACTCATCCATCCATTCATCCACTAATCCATCCATCCATCCATCTATCCATCCATCTATCCATCCACCCACTCATCCACCCATCCACCCATCCATCCATCATCCACCCAATCATGAATTTATTCATCCATCTATCCCTTTATTTACCCATCCATCTCTCTGTGTGCTTACCCACCCATCCATTCATCCATCCACTCATCCATCCATGCATTTATTCATCTGTCCATCAATTCCTGTATTTACCCATCCATCTCTCCATGTGCTTACCCACCCATCCATCCATCCATCCATTCACCCATCCATCCACCCACTCATCCACCCATCCATCCATCCATCATCCACCCACTCATCCACCCATCCATCCATCCATCATCTACCCATTCATGTATATATTCATCCGTCCATCTGTCCCTATATTCACCCGTCCATCTCTCCGTGTGCTTACCCACCCACCCATCCATCCATCCATCCACCCACCCACCCATCCATCCATCCATGCATCCACCCATCCATGCATCCACCCACCCATCATCCACCCATCCATCATCCACCCACCCATCATCCACCCATCCATCATCCACCCATCCATGAATGCATTCATCCGTCCATCTCACCCAGGGCCAGGGCTCTGTCTTCATCCAACGAGTCTCTGCTGGGAATCCCGTGGACTCCCTCACCTCAGATGAGGCCGCCACCTGTGGAACTCCTCAGCTCGTGCGGGTGTGGGTGGAGCCTTCTGCAGCCTCCCCCGCTGTGAGCAGGGAACAGGGGGAGGCAAGGCCTTGGGGGAGCCTTTTGCCCAGTGCTGTCCGCACTTGGGCGTTGGGGAGCCGGGGGAGAGGGCCCTGAGGAGCCAAGAACTGGGGGGCAGCCCCCTCCCGGGGTCACCACTCAGCTCCCACTCCAGCCAGGGCCCCGGGGGCAGCGCCCAGCACGTGGCAGCGTGGCCGTTCCCGGGGGTGGTTGCAGGGGCACCGTCAGGGACATGGCTTTGTCCCTCCAAGCGGGAGAATAGAGGAAGGAGCGGTTACTTCCGCTGCGGCACCTGTCTGCTCGCTCGCTGGGCCCCACGCCACGCGCTCCTCCACCCCCTCTGCGTCTCCGGGCCACGCCTGGGCTGTGATGAGTCAGCCATGATCGGCGAGGCTTCCTGGGAACACCCCCAGCCTGCACGACAAGCCCGGATCCGCGCCGTCTCCCCCCGGGGAGGGAGGGGTAACTTGTATGGGGTGGTGGGTCCGGTAATGCCCCCCCGACACCCCTGCTCGAGTCCCTGGGACCTGCAAAGGTGCCCCTCGGACCCCGGAGCTGAGGACACAGACGGGATCGGTGAGGGGGTCCTGGGGTGTCGGAGGGGCCCCAGGCGACCGCAGGACGAGGGGAACGTAACAACTGAGCTGAAGTTGGAGGACGGAGGAGGGGGCCGCGAACCAAGGAATGTGGGGGCTCCAGGAGCTGGGGAAGGCCAGGCACAGGCTGCCCCTGGACCCCCCGGGGGCGGCCCTGGGCCCCGGACCTGCAGAGCTGCGAGAGAGTAAGGGACAGTTTAGACGCGGGTCAGCCGCGTCTGTCCTACCCGCGATGGAGCGAGGCCGCGGGGCAGATGAAGGGACAGGCCGCCCAGGACCCAGGCTCCTCTTCCTCGCCGCGCCAGCTGTCCCCCTGCTGAGGGGCCCCGGTTGTCTCCGGAGGCTGCAGGATAGGAGGCGAGGTCTGGGCTCCTGTGCCCGCGGGGAGCACCCACCACGCACCACGGCTGAGTCACGGAGGCCCTGCGGGAGGGGCAGCATTTCCTGCCGAGAGAACGGAGGCTCGCCTGGGGCACAGCACACAGCCAGGCTGGGCCACGGTGCTGGCCGCGGGCGACGCCGGGAGCAAGGCGCCCCTGACCAGCTCGATGACGGGCAGCACCCACCCGCTCCCTTAGGCAGGTGCGTGCCTTCTCACGCTCCCCAGCCGGGAGCTGGTCACGCCAGGGCCACGCCAGGGCCACACTGTCCCAGGGGCCTCGGGAGACCCGTAGAACTCAGGCCGCGGCCTCTGGGTTCCTGCAGGCCCCTCCCGCTGTGAGACGGCGATTCTGTGCCCGGGACCCCGAGGGGCCCACTCTGCCCAGAACAGAGGCCTCCGTGGCTCCTGCAGACAGAGCTGGGGCCCAGCCCTGCCCGCCTCCAGGCACAGCGGCCTGGTGCACTGGCCATGGGAGGCGCGGTCCCTACAGAGGGCGCTGAGGCCGGCCCGGGGGCTCTGTGGCCTCCCTCCCTCCGCTGTGGCCAGGGACAGGCCTGCCCCGCGCTCGGGGAGGGACGGGCTCCTGCGGGCCACAGCCCAGCCTCTCGGCTGCACCCGCTGTGTGACCCTGGCCCAGTCACTGGGCCTCTCTGCGCCCCGCTTCCTGTCTGCGGAGCGGGGGAGGGAGCAGTGCCTCCTGCCCAGGCGGCTGGGAGGGAGGAGAGGGCGTGGGGGCCCCACGCCGCCTGCGGGGTGTGAGCGTGGACCCTGTGGCCGGGGGTGCTGTTGGCGCTCTCTGTGCTCACACTCTTGCATCCACCGTCTTGGTCGGGACTGTCCTGCTCTTCCCCTGCGATGTGGGGGGAGGGAGGGGGAGGGAGGGCAGCGAGCATCTCAGCCGCAATGCGAGTTGATGAACCCAGACCCCTAAGATGGGCCGGCGATGAGAGCGGGTGCGTGGAGCCCGGGAGCCAGAGGTGTGCGGGCAGGCTGGAAGCCGGGGCTTATCTTGCTGAAGATAAGAGGCAGGAAGGAAGAATAAATATAGTTGTGGACGGTGACGGGCGCCGGGCACCACACAGATTGCCGTTAGAAAAATGTCTGTTTGGGGAAAACCAGAAACAAGCAAGTCGTCACCGGAGCCTCGCGGAGCCGGCGGCCGCCCCGGCCCGGGGAAGGCCAGGCGGATGGCCTGGAGCGGCCGGCATGCGGGGGGGGGGGGGGGGGGGGGGGGAGGCTCGCGCTGTAATAAAGGATGGGAAAAGGGGAGAACTGGGACGTCTGGGAGCACAGGGACTGAGGCACAGCGAGCCGCCAGCCGGGTTCGCCCCGGGGAGTGCAGACCATGTGCAGCCTGGCGACCGGGCAGGCCACGGGGAGCGGCCGGGAGGGACACCCCAGGTGGAGACGGCGGGGTCTCTGCACGGGGAAGGGACCCAGCGGGGGGCTGTGCCTTCTTTAGGGAAAAGCTTAGCAGGAGCAGCGAGGGGGCGTCTGCCCAGCGCAGAAGGAGCCGGGCCTCTGACCCTGCCTGTGCCAACCTGAAGGTGGGAGGCGTGTGGGGCTTGGTGTGAGGAGGGGGCTCCCACGGTCGCGGGCAGCGGTCACACGGGAGGCGCCAGCCCGTGTCCTGGGCGGCTTGTCGGGGAGAGAAGGCTCCGGCCGTGATTTCAAGAGGAGAAAGCCCGCTGCCTGCCCGAGGGGCTGGCCCGCACGCCCCCAAGTCCCATTGCCAGCAAGAGCTCCGAATTGGAGGGGCTGGCCCGCACCCCCCCAAGTCCCATTGCCAGCAAGAGCTCCGAATTGGAGGTGCGGGACCAGAGGAATGTTTTGCAAACTGGGAACTGCAGCCTTGGGGAGTGGGGCACCTTTTATAGAGAAAGGCCCCGCCCCAGTTCCTGATTGGTCCATGTTTATGCAAACGAGGAATCCAAATCACAGAGTTCTGATTGGTCCAAATAGCACAGTCCTGATTAGTCAGAATCACGCATTCTGATTGGTTGTTATGGGGCAGCTCTGATTGGTCAGTGTGTATGCAAATGAGGATATAGCCATTGGTCAAAAGAAATACCAGGGCCCAGGCCCTACGGCTCAGTGGTTGAGCATCACCTAGGAACCAGGTGGTCAGGGTTCGATTCCCGGTCAGGGCACATGCCGGGTTGCGGGCTCATCCCCAGTGTGGGGCGTGCAGGAGGCAGCAGATCAGTGATTCTCTCATTGATGTCTGTCTCTCTCTCCCTCTCCCTTCCTCTCTGAAATCAATAAAAACATATTTTTTTTCTTAAAGAGACACCAGGAACTCCCTTGAAGGGTGACTCGGAGGGGGGAACGCGGTGCAGGAGGCCGGCAGCTTAGAGCGTGAGGCGCGCCCCTGCCAGCAACGGCCGCTGGACTCTGATCAGGATCTTGGGTCACGTTAACCAGGAGGAGCCCTTCTTGGCTGATCCTTTCCTTCCACACCAGCCATGTCTAAAGTCTGTCGTCTTTACCGCCTGGCTGTGGGGTGTCTGTCCCCAGCCACGGAACGTGCTGCTGTGGCCACTCCACTCTCGAGCAGCCGGGTGCTGGGGGAGGCCTGGTCGTGGTTGGCAGGAAATTGGTCGTGGCCGAGACCACGGAAACCCCTCTTACTTCACTCTCACTTTCTGAACGGGGTTGAGTGAGGCGAGGGGTGTAATCGCATCTTCCTGGGAGGGTGGAAGGTGGTGGAGACCTCAGGGCTGTTTCTCCAGGGCCCCGGGTCCTCACTGCCAATGCGCAGCCGTCGGATGAGCCCTGCCCGATGCAGACAGAACGCGGAGGCTGCTGGTTCACCGGGGAGTCACGATTCCTCAGGAACGTGCTGCTGCAGCCGACACCGCCTCCCGTGGTCCTGCCTCTGCCTCGGTTGCTGTCCCGGGTGGGGAGGCCTGGGAGCACCCGGGGACTGCCCCCCACCTGGCCGGCAGCCGGGAGGTCCCAGGATGCAGCGTCCAGCCCCAGCCAGCCTGGCTGGGCCTCGGTCTCCTCCTCCTAAGGGGGGAGAGATGGCGGTGCCCGCCTCCTGCGGTCACCACCAGGAGTCGATTCATGGGCCGCAGGAAGCACTGAGAGCCGGGCCTGGCACGACACGGTAATTACAGTATTTACTCTCATTGCTAATTAAGCCGGAATCCGGCGCCGCGCCGCCCGGAGCCGGCCCAGCATGCACACCTAGGCACGGTCACGGGTGGGGGAGGGGCCTTTGTCTTTCCGGGAGGATCTCTGTGCGATCCCTCTGCATCTTTCTAGGGCATCTCACGGGTGACCCCGTTTCTAAATGCGTTTTCCTTGGGTCTTTTCTGAAGCTCAGGCGTTGGGTCAGGCCGGGCACCTGGACACAATGACGCGTGCCTCGCGTGGGAGGACGGAGACTTTTCTCGGCTTTTGTTACAGGGACCGACCGCGGTTCACTTTGAGGCACTGGCATGACCTATCATTTGTGCCAATTCACGTGTCTTTAGGACATTCCGAGCGTGTCTTTAAACACCAGGGGCACAGGCCCCGTCCGGCCCACCGCCTGCTTCTGAAAATAAAGTTTTATCGACACACACAGCCACGCCCACTCATTCACCGCGTGTCCAGGCTGCCTGGGAGCCACAACCAGCAGAGGGAGCGGTTGCAGCCGGGACCGCGTGGGCCGCGGAGCCTGGAACCCTGATGCTCTGGCCCTTCACAGAGAGGGGTTGACAAGCCCTGGCCTGGGGCGCCCTGAGCCCCTTTCATGGGACAGGAGGGCTCCACATGGCAGCTGTCTCCTTCCTGCTCTGAGGGGCGCGGGGCCCTCTTACCTAAGCATCGGCACTTGGAACAGAAGCAAGATCCTCTGTGGTGGGAGGTTGGTGATCTAGGGGTGGGCGGGAGGGGGGCCAGGCCTTGGAGGGGAACGCGGGGTCAGGGGCAGCCCTGCAGCTCCTGGCCCAGCCCGGCTCAGCCTCCTCCAAAGCTCGGCTGGGGCGGGGGGATGCGGGGGGATGCGGGGGGGGGGGGGAGGGAGCCACGCCCAGTCAGGTTCCCACGAGCAGAGAGGGCTCCTGGCTCCCCGCTGGGGGTGACGTCCACCTCCCCGGGGACTCAGGAACTGGCCGTTCCAGACACGTTGTCTACAGCCCACACAGCGTGGTCTGGGGCAGGTCCCAGGCTGGTCACTTTAATCGCCGAAGAGAGAGAAGTCACCCGCGGCCCGTCCTGCACCCCAGGGAAACGCCTGCTGTTCCACTGTCCCCCTGATTCTTCGTTTTGTTTTGTTTTAAAGAACAGTCCACTCAGGGTCTAAGGCCAAGGTTTACCAGTTGGCCCTGCCTCTGGCCGAGCCGTGTGACCCTGGACAAACCCTGTCCCACCGGCTCCGTGGACTCCCGAGAAACTGACCAGCTGCAGGGCTGTAGGGGTCGCAGAGGGAGGGGCCTGGATGACCGGTTTAGATAGGGCTGTGGTCACGGTGCTCCCGCAGGTGGCGGGATGGGCGGCCTTCCAACGCGCCCCGGTTTGCCCCGGACCAGCCTGGTTTTAAAACTCTGTCCCAGGAAGCCCTCTGTCCCGGCGGCCAGGACCGGGCCACACCATCTGCATCACAGACCGTCCGTGAGAGTCCCAGCTTAGGTTTCATTTGCTGCATCAATAAACACCGGTTAAGTACCTACTGGAATGTTCTGATCTTCCCTCTACCGCCAGGAAACCCAGGCTCAGCGTGGGTGAGGGTCGTGCTCAGGGTCCCAGAGCCAGGACTCGAAAGATGGGCCTGCTCCATCTAGAACCACGGTGGGCAGGCTCAGCCTGCCTGGGAGAACGCATACTAACAAATCACAATTACAAAAGCAGTGATTGACGAGAAATTAAAGCAGAGGTGAGAGCTGAGAGTCAGGGCACGGAGGGCATGTCTGGGCAGGAGGGAAGGCCCCTCTGGGGAAGTGACCTTGGGGACCTGAACAGCGACAGCAGCCTCGCTGGTGGAGTCCCGGGGCAGCAGTCCGGGGCGAACGCAGACAGTGCAGAGGCACTGAGGCAGAGAGGAGACAGCAGTATGGCTGGAACGTGGAGAATCAGGAGGGGTCAGATCACAAAGGGTCTTAGCCATGGTGGGGAATTTGGATTTTATATTCAATTCTGATGAGAAGCCTTTGGGGTATTTTAAGCAGGACGATATATAGAATATATTATATTTTATATTTAACATAACAATTTTTCACCCTGGCCAGGTGGCTCAGTTGGTTAGAGCATCGTCCCATACTCTGGAATGTTGGGGGTTCAATTCCCAGTCAGGGCACATACCTAGGTTGTGGGTTCAATCCCTGGTCAGGGTGCGTACAGAAGGCAACCAATCAATGTTTCTCTCTCACATCAATGTTTCTCTCTCCCCCTTCCTCCCTCTCTCTCCCTCTCTCTCAACTCAATAAAAGCATATCCTATAGTGAGGGTTTAAAAAATAATAAAATGAAATAATTTTTTTTTTATTATAAAAACCTGATATGTTGCTGTGAGGATGTTGGCGCCAAGGTCACAAAGCTGTTTTGGGGAGGCGCCCCCCCCCCCACCTCTCGGTTCCCAGGCCGCCCTTCCGCATTCAGGCCGCGTCTCTGCTCAGCTCCGCGGGGAGTGATGATCGCCGGTCATTATCCCAAACACTGAGCCACATCTTGTCTCCTCCGCCCGCCGCGCTTGGCAGGTAGCACGCCTGCTGGTGTTTAGGAAATGCTTTTGGGTGATTTATTACGAAATAATGAGACAATTTAATTTCAATCAAGTCTTTGCACATTACGGCTTCTATTAGGAAAGCCTCGTATTGCTGATCACGTTAGCAGCGCAAGGAGGGCGGGTGCGAGGCACACTGGGCAGGGCGGGGTCGAAACCGCCGATCTGCTCCGTGAAACGGCTCCCGGAAGACCCTGGGCGTGCGGGCTCCGTGGGGACGGCCCAGCCCAGCCTCTCACCGAGCCCACGTGAAACGACGCTGCTCCCTGCTCGCGGGCGGCGGGGTGGGCTCCCAGGAGAGGAGCAGCGTCGTTTGTGAATGAGTCGCCCACGTGTGGCGTCTCCCCCACGTGGCACACGAGCACCTTACACAAGCTCTCAGAACCCGTGGCATGGCTCCGTGGTTGAGCGTCGACCTATGAACCAGGAGGTCAGGGTTCGATTCCCCATCAGGGCACAGGCCCGGGTTGCAGGCTTGATCCCCAGTGGGGGGGCGTGCAGGAGGCAGCAGATAATGGTGTTTCTCAGCAACGTTTCCTTCTCTCCCCCTCTCCCTCCTCTCTCTCTAAAAATCAATAAAGGTTAAAAAATTAAAAGAACCCGGGGTGGGGGGCAGAGGGCAGAGGGCAACACCACGCACTCACCTGACTGGGAAGCAGGATGCAGGCGGCGCGTGCTGCCAGAGGCTGGGAGGTGCCCTCCTGCAGCAGTGAGTGGCAGCTGACGTGGGGAACCCCTCCCGCCAGCTCTCGGCCGCCGGGCCTCCCCAAGGACAGGCTGGCCCGGCCCCGTGGCCTGTGGAGCCGCCCGCTGTCCACTTTGCAGCCAGCACCACGCGGGGACCTGGCCGCCTGCCCACGCCTGGCATCTGTGCCCAGCGGGCCCACCTGTTGTGGCCCAGGCCCCCTCAGAGGAGCTGACGGCTCTGTGCAGCCGCCTCGTCCTGGTTGGCAGGGCCCGGGAGTTTCTAGGACAGCCCTGCCCCGTCCCCAGAGCTCCCTCTTCTAGCAGCGCCCCAGTTCGGCCCCGGCTGTCAGCGAGCGTGAGCGCAGTCGACCCGCTTCTCGGCTGCAGTTTCCCACCCTGGACAAGGCGGGGCCCCCACAGCCTCTCCAGGAAGGAGCTTTCCGGGGCGATGAACCCCCAGTCTCTCTTACAGGGGTCCCCTCGGGGTCTCCCGGGCGCCAGCACCCCCGAACCCGCGGGCCCTGGTGTTCAACCCGCAGCCCCGTCCACGGGGCCTTCCTTTCGGCCGTAAGAGTTCCGATGCTTCAGCCAACCCTGCCTTTGGGCCCGTTGCCCTGTAACGCGTTGCGAGTGCCCCAGGCCCCGTCTCCGCGCCGTGGTCCCCACACCCAGGAACCCCTTCAGCGCGAGGAGACCGGCTTGCCGTGGCCTCAACAGCGTGTTTTTGGTGCGAAGACGGCACCGGCCGTGCGCGCCCGCGTGTCAGCTCTCCGCCCGGAGCGCGGCTGGTCTCCGCGTCGCCGCCGCAGCGCTCATTGGGCGTTGGAGCCTCGGGGGTTGTTTTCCAGATGCAAACCTGTGTGGGTCCCCTCGCAGCTCGGGGGCTGCCGAGGGCTGGCAGGGGGGCTGTCACTGAGGTGGCCCCGCAGCCCCTCCAAACCAAAGAGGGTCCCCTGGTCTGGGTCGGGGCGCCGTGGCAATCCAGGTCCCTCCGGTGGACCCGTGGGCACAGCGTCTTCCCCGTGTCTGTGCCTCGCCTGACCCCGAACCCCTGCCGTGGGGCCAAGCCGTCCTGCCCACCTGCAGGGTCTTGGCTTCGTGCGGGGTTTGGGGGGGGGTGGCGGGGCCGGGGGCGCTGTCACCATCAGCCACAGCAGACGGGCGGGCGTGTGTGAAGTGTTTCCGTGGAAGCCAGGCTGTCGGGCAGGGTCCCAGGCCGGAGTCAGGCCTCGGGAAGAACAAAGCGGACGGTAGCTTTTCTATCGTCTTGGCTTCCTTGAGTGGTTCTGGGAGAGCAGGGCTGTCCCGGGCCTGGCGGAAGCCTCGTGCCAGCCCCTTGCTGCCCAGACCTTGCCCTGGGTGTGCCGGCCCCTCCTCCCACCAACCGTTCATTCCTGCTTACACGCGGGGCGTCCTCCTACAGGAAGTCCTCCTGCCCTTCTGGCTCACAGCACCAGAGCCTGCACCTGTGTGCCTATTGGATTAGGAGGGAAACTAACAAGGTGCCGCCAATGGGGGTTGTTGAGCCTCAGAACCTGATTCTCTCCCGGCTCGGAGGTTGGGCGTCTGAGACCTGGTGCTGCTGGGGGGCCAGCCGTCCTTGGGGCCTCTGGGTGTGGCCGCATGACGCCCATGTCGGCTCTGTGCCTCCGCTGTGCCTCTCGAATCACCGTGTCCTCTGACAGGGCGGTCCTCGGGTGCAGGGCTCTCACGAAACCCAGGTGGATCCCATTTGATCCGTAACTGATCGAACCTGCAAAGACCCGAGTTCCAAATGCAGTCACGTGCCAGGGGCGGGGCTAGGACTGGGACACGTCTTCTTTGGAGCCACCATTTGACCCACGACTCCTGACAGCTCCCTAGTGGCTTGACAGGGCCTGGTTTGTTCCTCCAAAATGCCGGTACCCTGCCCACCCCCTGACGCTTAGTAGGTGCGCAATGAGGACTAACTGTGTTCATTCACCGATTCACCGGGCAGCTTAGCCACTGGCCCCAACAGCTTCAGAACTCCAGGCCCCGACCACACCCCGACCCCGAGCAGCCAGCAGGGGCAGCTGGCCAGGCCACGCTGTGCGGTCCACCCCACAGTCCCACGTCCAATGCCGTCTCAGGTGTGGGGCAGGACAGACGGAGCCGCCAGGCCTGGGTGCTCCTGGGCCTGGCTTCCCGTGGCTCCGCCAGGCCAGTCCTGCTGCCCAGACAGATTATCCCGTGACTGACAGATCCTGACAGCACCTGTCATCACTGGCACCTGCCACCCTGGCCCTGTCCGGGGCCCTGCGGGGCCGTGAACCTTGGGCCACAGTTCAAAGCCACTGATGCTCAGCCTCCAGGGGTCCCGCGGGGCAGACCCCGGGAGTGTCTGGCTCCAATGTGTTCCGGGAACCACGGCGGCACGCAGCACACAGTGGGGCTGCTGGGAGGTGAGACATGGGCCCCAGGAGAGTTTCGACACGGACTGTGTCTCCCACAGCAGCCTGGGGCCCGCACCCGGGACACCGCCTGTGGGAGCCCCTCACGACGGCACTCGGCAGCCACCTGCGCCAGAGTCGCCATCACAACCTCCGGCCGCAGGGGCCGTGGGGGAAGCCGCGTCCTCTAAGCTGCACCGTGTGCGGCCCCCACGGGTGCGGGTGGGGGAGGGGGTGCCCACCCCATCACCTCCCACAGCTCCTGCCGGGGAAGCTGGCAAAGGAGGGTGCCTGTGGGTGCCTTACAGTGCCCGTCCCGTTCAGAGCACACAGTTGAAGAGAGCATGGCCGGGTTACATTCCTTTATTCAGTGGACACGGGTGGCATCCCCCCAAGACGGGAGGTGTGTCGCTCGGGTGGGTCCCGGAGGAACGGGCCTGAGGTTTGCCCCGAGAGGCCCCCTGTGCGTGGGTCAGCAGGCAGATGGGCTCTCTCGGAGGCGTGGGCAGTGCTCAGAGGGCCCCTCACGGGAGAATGTGTGCCCCTCACCCGGAAGGTTTGGGGTGCAGGGCCTGTGGGTTAGCCAGTGCGGGGGGTGCAGGCCGAGGGAGCCTGGCACATGAGTCGGGGGTGCTGCACAGACCCAGGGGCGCGGAGGGGGTGAGTTATACGGACGTGTTCGGGGCACTTCAGGGGTGAACCTGAGCCGAGGGGACCCCGCAGGAAGGCAGGGCCGTGACCGTGGCCCGTGGTCCATGGCCCCTGGCAGCAAAGCCGTGAGGCGTGGCCACTTGGGGTGGCGGTTTATTTCACTAGGCCGCACCCCCAGGGGCCGGTGGCCTGACTCCTGAGCGCCCACCACGGTCACCAGGAAAGAGTGACAGGACGTGGTCACCCCAGGGGGGACTCAGCACGTGCTCCGACAGCGGGGATCAGGACGGGCGCAGGGACAGGCTTGTCATTGGCCCTGAGGGGTTGGTACCTGCAAACTCCGGCCCTGCTCAGGGGGGTTGCCGCACGGCCCTGGGGTCAGAGCAGGACTGGGGTTTGCGCCGAAGCCGTCCCGCGCCCACGGGCAGAACCCCTGCCCCTGCGGTCGGCAGGCGGGGAGCACAGCAGGCCCTCCGAGCCGGCGGCCTAGGCCGGGGTTGGGCGGCTTGCTGCGGCTGCTCACGCCGAGTGTAGGAGCGGAGGCCGTGGCTGCGTGGCCAAGGCCCGGGGAGAGCCCTCCCTGCAGAAGGGGCGGGCGGGCGGGGGCGGGGGTCTGCTCCCGCCCAGCACGGAGTGGGCCAGGGGGCGGGGCCTTCTCTTGAGAAGTCCGGGGGGGGGCGGGGGGGGCAGTTTGTGTGTGCGCCTGGTGGGAGGCTGTGGAGAGAGGGCGAGGCCTGGTGGGGGCTCCTGCCCTCTGTCCCCGTGGCTCCTGTGGTTCTGGGATAGCTCCCTGGGGCTCTCTGGGGGGGGCAGTTCCTGGTGCTGGTTTTGGGGTGGCTCCTGGGGGGTGGTTTGGGGTGGCTCCTGGGGGGGTTGGGGGTGGCTCAGGGGGGTGTTGGGGGTGGCTCTGGGGGGGGGCTGTTGGGAGTGGCTCCCTGGGGTGGTTCGGGTGGCTCCCTGGGGCGGGTTTGGGGGGCTCCCTGAGGGGTTTGGGGTGGCTCCCTGGGGGGGTTGGGGGTGGCTCCCTGGGGTGGGTTTGGGGGGGCTCCCTGGGGGGTTTGGGGTGGCTCCCTGGGGGGGTTGGGGGTGGCTCCCTGGGGTGGGTTTGGGGGGCTCCCTGGGGGGTTTGGTGGTGGCTCTCTGGGGGGGGTTGGGGTGGCTCCCTGCGGCTCCGTCCCACTGCACCATCATGGGTATCGACCCATCCGACCACATAGAACTCCGGGAGGCCTGTGGTTTGTGCTACTGCTCTGTAGCATGAGGGGAAACTGAGGCTGAGAGAGCCCGTCACTTCCTAAACACCGCCCGCCGGGCAGCCAGTGACCTGCCCACAGGTGCCCATGGCTCTGGGCTCCGAGTGTCAGACCCCGTCTGGCGGCTGTGGGGGCCGAGCCAGGGGCTCCCTGGCACGACCCAGCTCCGGGGTGTTCAGTCCACCCTAGACGGTCCCCATCGCATGGCCTGCCAGGGTCAGGGGTGTGTCCCCTCTGCTGGCCCCCGAGGGCAGGGCCCCCTGCACAGTCCCCGGATGTGGGGGCGGGGCTCGGAGGTCAGGACACTTGTGCTTCCCCAGCTGTGCCCCCGCCTCTCCGCAGCTGCCCCCTCGCCTGTGCCATGGGGAGTTCTCGCTGCTGCCATGGCTGCTCCAAGGGCCTGCCCTTCTCCTGGGGGGACCTGCCCTTCTCCTGGGGGACCTGTCCTTCTCCTGGGGGACCTGTCCTCCTGGGGGGACCTGCCCTTCTCCTGGGGGGACCTGCCCTTCTCCTGGGGGACCTGTCCTTCTCCTGGGGGGACCTGTCCTTCTCCTGGGGGGACCTGCCCTTCTCCTGGGGGGACCTGCCCTTCTCCTGGGGGGGAACCTGTCCTTCTCCTGGGGGGGAACCTGTCCTTCTCCTGGGGGGAACCTGCCCTTCTCCTGGGGGGACCTGCCCTTCTCCTGGGGGGACCTGCCCTTCTCCTGGGGGGGACCTGCCCTTCTCCTGGGGGGACCTGCCCTTCTTCTGGGGGGGACCTGCCCTTCTCCTGGGGGACCTGCCCTTCTCCTGGGGGACCTGCCCTTCTCCTGGGGGCGGGGAGGAGGGGCTGCCAGCGGGTTTGGGCTGCTCCCCCCCCCCCGCCCCCCGCCTGTGCACGGAGGCCATGTGCCTCCCCAGGCGGCAGATGGAGGGCGGGCAAAGCTGACCTGCAGTGAGTGGCCGGGGCTAGAGCCCCTCAGCGCGTTGCTCGTTGCACCCCCAGCCACCCCCTTCCAGGCGGGCCTTCTGCTTTCTTCCGTGTCCCCCACGCCCTGCAGCCTTTGGGGGGGGGGCTCCCGGAGGTCCTTTCTCCTCGCACCCAGTCCTCCCACGCCTGTCCCCCTAGGGCCCTGGAGAAACCTCGGGCCCCTCTACAGCGGCCCTGCCCCTGACTTAGGGGCGGGCCGGGGGGCGGGCAGCAGCCCCCAAGGCGGGGGAGGACGGGGTAGCCACCGTCCTGCCGCCAGCCCGCCCCTTCCTGCCGGTGCGGAGCCTTTGGCAGCAGAATGAAAGTTGCGCCTCTGGGTTTCTCTCCTTTGAAACAAACGCGGTGGCAGGAGGCAGGCGCTGTGGCTTTAGATCGTCAAAGGGGGAGCCCCCTCTCTCTCCCCGCCCCCAAACTCAGCCTCCCACCGGAGCCCTGTCGTCAGCGCCCGCGTGCGACCGGAGTGACCGCCTCCGGCCCGCCCGCCGCGCCGCCCCCCGCCCCCCGCCCGCCGCGATGGTGACGGTGACGCGGCGGCTGTGGGGGCACCACGCTGCCGCGGACGGAGAGGGAGGGGCGCTGCGTCTCCGGCGCACGCAGGGAGCAGATAGCGTTTGCTTTTCCTCCAGCCCCTTCAAGAACCGGAGAAACTGCTGCCTCATTTTGGCTCCGCTGCTCCCGTTGCCCGCGGGGGGGACGCCGCCTCGGCCCGGGCGCCCGGCGCGGCCGCGCGCTCCTTCCTGCGGCCACTTTCCTCCCCGCTTCCCGGGCCGGAGCCGCCGCTCGCCCGCCGGCCCGGCGCCTCCCCACCATGCGGGCTCCCGCGCCTCCTGCGCCCGGCCCCCCCTCCCCGCCCGCCGGTCCCGGCCGCCTGCGCCCCCGCCGCGCGCCCCCCGCGCCCCGCGCCGCCTAGCTCCCTCCGCGCCGCCCCGCCGGGGGCTCACGGGCTGCGATGATGAGCGTGCCCGGCGGAGCAGCAGCCACGGTGAGGACGGGCCCCGGTAACGGTCGCTGTCCCCGGAATTCTCTCCGCAGCGACTGCACCGTCGAGGAGAAGGCGGTGGTCCTGCAGAAGAAGGACAATGAGGGCTTCGGCTTCGTCCTGCGCGGGGCGAAAGGTAGGCTCCGGGCTCCCTGCCGGCCGCCCGCATGCACATGTGTGCGCGTGTGTGTGTCTGTGTGTGCACACGCCCGCGTGAAAGACATGCCCCAGCTCCGATGCAGCCTCTCGCTGGGCACTTGGTTGCTAGACAACCGCGGCTTCACCTGCCGCCTCCCTGAGATGCGCGGGCTGCGGAGCAGCGGTTTTCCTCCTGCACCCCGTCCCTGCGCCAGCTCTCGCGCTCCCTCCCCCACCTTTTTAAAACCCCGGGTTTGGTCCGCCCGGGGTGGCTGGGCTCGGCCTCGGCCTCAGGGACCCACAAGGACCGGTGCTCAGGTCCGGGACCGGAGGGCGCCCGCGGGGAGTGAGCTCCGGCCCCAGGTGCACGGCGCCTGCCCCTCAGGTGACTTTGCTGAGGAAACGGGGCAGCATGGTCCCTTGGCCGTGGCCCCAGCCGGCGGCGCACGTCCTGGGGCCTGGGGCGGGGGATTCCGTGGGTGCGTTCCACGTGGAGCCCCCACCGCCAGCCCTTGACGTGGGGGCTTCCCTTCTGAGAGAAAACAAAATGGCATCGCCTCCCCACGGAGGAGACAGCTGGCCGCGGGCGAGCATGTGGAGGTTCCTCCCCGCCCCTCCTTCCCGAGGCCCCACCTGCCGGGGCTCAGGCTGCCCTGCCGCCGTCTGTCTGGAGAGAGAGAAAGGACAACCGGCCCCACGTGTGTGTCCACCACAGTGTGTGGTCGCCCCTCCCCTCCCCCACAAGGGCCATCTCCATCGTCCCACCCGCACCCCGGCCACTTAGGACAACCCAGGAGAGGCCATCGCTTGCCCTGGGACTTCCCTGGGCAGCTGCGTGGGGCCCCGAAGCCAGGTGCCGGGGCCAGGGGGGTGGGAGGGGAGAGACAGGCTGGAGCGGGTTTCGACCCCCCCCCCCCCGCCCCCGGGTCAGCGCCGGTTCCAATGGAGCTCCAGGGCGAGTCCCGGCCGCCGCGGTCTCCGCAGACGCAGCCCCGGCAGGTGGCTCGCTGTGCTGCTTCTGTAGCTCCGTGTGGTTATGGGGGAGCTTTTCCATTTTTAGAACCGAAAGTGTTTAGTCACCGATGCTTTTAAAGAAAATGACAGGCGCGCACATACAGACGCGCACAGTGGAGCTCGCCAGTCCGTGCTCTTAGCAGAGAGGCCCCGGGGTGTGGCGGGGGCCCCAGAGGGCACGCGCCTCACGGCTCCAGTTGCTGCTGGCCTGGGACGGTGAAGGTCAAGCCCTTCCCAGGGGGTTGGTGGCCTGGACCAACTACTTCCAACAGGGGACACGGTCTCCCTCGCAGGGCCCTGTGGGGGTGAGGCTGCCACCTTGGACACGTCCGCCCGGTTGTAATGAGCTCTCCGTCCTTGCCTTCCCAGCGGATACGCCCATTGAGGAGTTCACGCCGACGCCGGCGTTTCCGGCCCTGCAGTACCTGGAGTCTGTGGACGAAGGCGGGGTGGCCTGGCAGGCCGGACTGAGGACGGGGGACTTCCTGATCGAGGTAGGGGCGCGGGTGTTCGTATCTTTCTGCCGGGGAGAGCGCCGACTCTCTGATGCTTGGGGGCCGTGGTCTGGACCGCGTGGCCATTGGGCCCGTGGGCGGTGCTCGCGGAGGCTGGCGTGGACGCGTGCTCAGTTGTCGCCACCTGCCATGGATTCCGTGTCCTGTAGACGTGTGCGTGTCTGGGTTGTCTTTGAGGCCGTGGCTGTGACTCTCCGGCGGGTGGAAGTGTGTGTGGAACTTGGCCACTGGTCTTGACGTGGCGGGAGAGAAGCGTGCCCGCCCTCATGTCGGCGCCACGTGTGGAGCTCCAGGCCAGTTCACTGGGACAGTCGGATCGGACACCACGAGGGCAGGTGGGACGGGCAGGGTCGTGGCTCTGGCTGGCGTGAGGCCTGTGGCTGATGTGTAAGTTGCAGGAAATGGCCTGTCGATGGAGGGGGCCTTCAGAGACCGAGGAACGTGGGCACGAGGGGCGTCTGAGGCCGATGGCACCAAAAGGAAGCCAGCTCGGACGTGTTGGGATCCGCCTTGCCTGGCAGTAGGAGGGGGCGTGCTCTTAAAGACCCAGGTGCCCGTTCCTGCAGCTTCCGCCGGGCGCCCTGGTCACCCGCACATCCGAGCTCCGGGCCCTTGTGCGGGTCGAGGTGTTACTTTCCATCTTGTTGTGCAAGCGGCTGTTACTCTGTGGAGCCGTGAAGAAAACGGGCATGTGTGGTCCTCGGGAAAAGTACTTCAGGCGGTTGGGGCAGCGCCCGTGGCCCTCGTCCGAGTTCTCGTGTCTTGGAGAAGCATTTCTCACGCTAACCCTGAGCCCTGTCTCATCCGTGTTGGAAACCCACGTGCAGGTGGAGGGGAGGGGTGTGGTGTCCAGCCGGCCACGTGGGGGTCCTGCCATCGGGCCGGCGGGACACTTGTCCGTTCTGAGGAGGCGGCGCCCAGGCCGCGGCGACGGTCACTGAAGGCCTTGCTCTGGGTCCCGCCCGCGCTTCCCAGGTGGAGAAGTCCCCTTGCTCCAGGGTCTGTCGGCCTCGTACGGTTTGCTGATTTGAATAGCTAGTGAGGGCCGCCCATGTACGCGCGGCCCTGACGTGGGCTCCTCGGATTGTTTCCTTAATAAACTAGTCCACGGAGAAACGCAGGACGGCCTCAGCGAGCCCGGGCCACCCCTTGCCCGGGGGAGCAGAGCTGCCTGGGGTTGGCGGCCGGGCCGTGGTGCTCCTGGGCTGGGCAGAGAAGGCACGCCGCCCCGTCGGGTGGAAGCCCCGTGGAAACCGGAGCATAGGAGTTCCTGTAGTCCCGGCGGAGTGGCTCGGTTGGTTGGGGCATGGTCCCATGCACCGACGGTCACAGGTTCCATCCCAGGTCGGGCGGGTACGTGAGGCAACCGACAATGTTCCCCCTCCCGCTCCCTTCCTCCTCTCTGAAGTCCATGGAAACAGACCCGCAGGCGAGGATAAAAAAGAAGAGTTTACACTTCGCCAAACTCCTCCTCTGGCAGCTTGTCACTCTGCTCTGCTCAGCGCGACCTGCCACTGGAAGAGGTTTTATACTGTGGGACCCTCTGAAGTCCAGGGTTCAGGAGTGCCCGGCCCTCGGGTGCATGGGGGCTCTGCTGGCGTCACAGGGCATGAGGGTGGGCCCGCCACAGCCAGGGCCCTGCCCTGCTGGAGCCCAGCTCCCTTGCCCTTCATGTCCAAGGCCACCTGGTCGGCTCAGAATTTCCTTCAGGGGCTGGAATGGAAAAGCCGAGACCCTCCGTGGGCTGTTTTCCCAGCTGCCAGCTTCCCCCGCTGGAATATTAGAATCGCTCCCGGCCTCAGAGCTGCCTTTCCCAGCAGACGGCATCTTACGGTTTTAGTGAAAAGCTTCGACCTTGTAGGCGTTGTTTTCAATGGACTCACGTGTCTCAGCTTTCGCAAGAAGCCACCCCTGGAGTTGAGGGGCTTCTGAGCTTTTGCCCGAGTGCGGGGTTCCAGGTGCGGGGTCCCAGGTGTGGGGGTCCCAGGTGTGGTTCTGGCTGCGGGGTCCCAGGTGCGGGGTCCCAGGTGTGGTCCCAGCTGCGGGGTCCCAGGTGCGGGGTCCCAGGTGTGGTCCCAGGTGCGGGTTCTCAGGTGTGAAGTCCCAGGTGCAGGGTCCAGGTGCGGGGTCCCAGGTGCAGGCCATTGTCCTCGTCCCACCACATCACCCCGGCGAGCCCCCTTTCTGTCTGCTCTTGGAAAGGAACTCAAAGTGTGTCCAATGTGTCCTTTCTCCTTAAAACGCTGCTGGATTGGACGTGGGGACGAGGGGCCCCTTGGCGGTGCCTGTTGCCTCTTCTCAGCCCTCAGCACCCACAGGAGGCCTCTTCCCTCTCGGCTTGGTCAGGAGGCCGGGCCCGTCCTGTGTGGCCACGGCCTTGCCCCCCGGCCCCCGTGCGAGCGCTCCTCGGTGCTGACCCTCTGGCTGCGTCTCCTGCCTGGGCGTCTGGGAGGCGTGTGTTCTTTCGTCCTTGGCATCGTTTCTTTGTCGACCGACCCTCACCCGCTGCCAAGGAGCAAAAGCTGTGAGCGAAGCTTTTGCCACCTTCCCCTCGGGAATTCTGAGGAGGGTGATTGTCTTCCGGAAGGTGGACAGGACGTGGGTGCCCATGGAGGGTCCCGGGAACGAGGCAGCCCCACAGATCATGACTGTTCTGTGTTCCAGCTCCGTGTGCCTGAGTCCCTGGAGGGCTGATGACATGGGAGTGTCCTGAGAGCTTTAGGGGCGGTGGGAGCCCCGCGCCTGGGGGGACATGCGGGAGAGAGAGCTGGCCCCGGACAGTGACGGCCCAGGGGGAACAGCCAGGCCGGTGTCTCCCGCAGGTGAGATGGGGGGCGGGGGTGGGGGTGGGGGCTGCACCAGCGAGGCCTGCGGGGCCTCCCCGCTGGTTGCAGCAGAGCCAGCTCCGGCCGTGAGGGGCAGAGCTTGGCCCCGGCCCTCTCTTCCTTTGAGATTCTCTCGTTAAGTCTCCTGACCCCCCAGCCGGGGGCAAGGTCACTGGTGAGTCAGGGGAGGGCGTGTGGCTCGGGGTGACAGCTTTGCATGGAGTAATTAGGGGGACGGGGAGGTCGAGAGGTCATCTTGACGTCTCCTGGGAACTCACCGAACCAATGGTCCATCGACCTGTCGGCGACACCTGGCTGGCCTCAGAGCCACCGCAGGCCAGCCCGCACCTGCAGGTGGGCACCATGAGCCGGAGCATGGGTAGCGGTGTTTGTAGAACCCCTTGGGGCACGGCCAGGCACTCCGCTGGGCAGGCGGGATGGCGGCGGGCTGGCCCGGTCCTGTTGGCTCCGGAGCCCCGTAGGTGGCCCTCCGACTGAGGGTGGAAGCAGGTGCCGCCTTAGCCTCCGGTCTTCCTTCCGTGAGCTGCCCAGTGGGAAGGAAGTTGATGGTTATTTCACAAGCTGCTCCCTGATCCAACTCAACAGAAACCACCACACAGGCAATTCCCTCGTGGGACAGACACGACCCGTGTCCTCCCCGACTGGCCCCAGGCGGGTGTGCCAGCACTGCCAGCACCCGTCCTCGTCCCCACTGTGTGGAGAGGAAGCTGGGCCGGGCAGGCCAAGGCCGCGGTCACACAGCAGGTGGTCCGGCTCGGCTCCAGGGCTCCGACGCACGCGTGAGGCTTTCCTGTGCTGGGTGCGGAAACGGGCAACGCGTGAGAATGAAAACAGACGCTAAGGCGCCGGGTTAATTTTCGAATTAGCAGATGCTTTTTATGCCGGCCCCGCCGCTGGTGACAGTGCTCACGCGTTGCTGTGTGGAAGCGTAAACTGCCATACACATGGCAGATGTCAGCATGACCGCGTGTGACACGCACCGTGACGCTGACCCAGGAGCGGTGCATCCCAGAGCCCTTCCTGGGAAATGATCCGAAACACGGGGAGCTCATTGTCGCCCACACCAGGGGGCGGGGCCGGCAGCAGGGGAGGGTTAACGGGCATCGTGCACCTGCTTGTGGACCCAAACGAAACCGTTAAACATTGTGCATGTGCCCGGCAGGTGTGGCTCAGTGGTTGAGCATCGACCTATGAACCAGGAGGTCACGGTTTGATTCCGGTCAGGGCACTTGCCTGGGTTTCGGGCTCATCCCCAGTGTGGGGTGTGCAGGAGGCAGCCGATCCATGATTCTCTCTCATCATTGATGTGTCTCTCCCTGTCCCTTCCTCTCTGAAATCAATAAAAAATATATATGTATATATATTTTTTTAAATTGTGCATGCAAGCCGTGGCCAGTGTGCTCAGTGATTAGAGTGTCGGCCTGCACACTGAAGGGCTGCGGGTTCAATTCCTGGACCCGGTCAGGGTGCGTGTGGGAGGCAACTAATCGGTCTCTCTTCCTCTCTCTCTCTCTCTCTCTCTCTCTCTCTCTTTCCCTCCCCCTCTCTTCCACTCTCTCTTAAAAAAAAATAAATCAATGGGAAACATTCTGGGGTGAGGATTTACAAGAAAGAAACATGCCCGTGGGGAGTTCTCAGCACCCAGGGAAATGAGGACTTCATTTGAGGGGAGAAGGACGGGGTCACAGTGACCTGCACGACACATTCAGTGTCCCCGCGCCCCTCCGACAGGCGCGGGAAAGCGTGAAGGAAGGGCTAGCCCCGCGGGGACGGCTCTGGCGCCATCACGGCTTTCGTTACGTTTGCTGCTTCTAGGTTCTCTCGGGGACAGTGTAATTTCTTGGCAGGTATGAATTCGGTAGGAAATTAGTCCTTAGGAGGAGGCTGCCTCCCACGGTCCCCGGTGCCGAGCCTCCGTGGCCAGGGCGTGGCTGTTTGCGCGGAGCTCGCAGCGTGCGCTCCGTGCCGGGGCCATCGCTCGCCCGCGGCTGCGGGGTCCGGCTGCTCCGGCGCTGATTGCTCTCTGAGCCCTGAAGCCGCCCAGGCCGTTGCCGTGTAATTTCCCTGAGTAGGTTTCCCTGGCGGTGAACGCGGGCGCCGCCATCCTTCATCCTCCCAGTGACGCGCCAGTTTGCTAATCACTTTACCTCCTGTTCCATCCGAGCCCCAGAGACGGCCGGGACCTGTGTGATGTCCCGATAGGCATGGAGGGGGGCCATGAAGAGGGATGCCCTGCTGTTTCCCACAGACAATGTTCAGGCAACTTACTAAATGTTTCTTAGACGGCAGCTGGGAAAAGGGCTTGAGAAACGGCCGAACACTAGGGCACATTTCCCTGGACCCTGACATTCAGCCCTAACTCGAGCCCTAAACCTAACCCATAACCCATAACCCTAACTCTAACCCTAACCCTAACCCTAACCCTAACTTAAATCTAGCCCTAAACCTAACCCTAACCCTAACTTAACTCTAGCCCTAACCCTAACCGTAACCCTAAACCTAGCCCTAACCCTAACTATAGACCTAGCCCCAGCCCTAAAACTAACCCTAACCCTAGCTCTAGCTGTAATCCTAACCCTAACCCTAGCCCTGGCCCTAATCGTAACCATGGCCCTGGCCCTAACCCTAACCCTAAAACTAAGCCTAGCCCTAACCCTAATCCTAGCCCTAACCCTAGCCCTAGTCCTAACCCTAGCCCTGGCCCTAACCCTAACCCTAACCCTAGCCCTAATCCTAGCCCCAGCCCTAACCCTAACACTAACCCTATGAACAGCTGTTACAACCGGGGGGCGGGGGCGGTCTGCCTCCCCCAGCATCAGAGTGAAATCCGCACGGAGGAGAGGAGCTCCGGACGTTCCTGCGTCTCCTGTGCCTGTTATGAACCCGCATGTGCTTCCTGGGCTCATGTCCCCGTCAGCAAACTGGGCGGTTGTGAGAATAAGCCACCAAGATGAATCCTGTGACACGCAAGCTCTGGGCCCAGCTGTTAGCCTTGGTCTTTTTGTTTTCAATGTATTTTCATTGATTTCAGAGAAGAAGGGAAGGTGGAAGGAGAGAGAGAAACATCATCCGGGCGTGTGCCCTGACCGGGAATCGAACCGTGACCTCCCTGGTTCATAGGTTGATGCTCAACCACTGAGTCCTGCCAGCCAGGCCAGCCTTGGTCTTCAGAGAAGACCAAGCACCAAGCGGCCAGCGGTGCTGGACACAGAGTTGGCGTCCCATTAGTATTTGTCTTTGATCATCATCTTGTTCATCATCACCATGAATGATACCTGACTCGGAAGAGGGAGCCGGTGTCCGCGAGTCGAACAAACAACAGCAATGTCGTCATCCGTCACAGCAGCGTTCCGGGCACGGGCAGTTCCAGGGGCTCCTGCAGGTGCAAGCCCCCGCCCTCGGGCACTTCCCGCCAACAGTGTACTTGCCTCTGGCTGCCCTTGCGGGAGGGGGGACCTCTGATGCGGGCACCGGCCGCCCCAAGACTCCTGGCAGGCGCGCCTGCGGATCTGGCTTGCGCCTCTGCTCCCTGGGCACTCTCTGCCTCGCTCAATTACGTTTTGGCACGCGTCTGGCTTTTAGGTAATCTTGGAATTTCTACTCACGATTCCCGTTTGCCCTCTAGCGACAAATCCCAGGGCCCAGGCCAAGCCCTCCAGGTTCCCACGGGGCCAGCCTGCTTTCGGACCAGCCGTTTGGCCACACGCACAGCTCACGTTTCTCTCTCCTGCCTCTCAGGGTGCCGTGGCAGGCTTTGCCACCTGTCTTGCTGGTGGCCCCCATGGAACCCTCCCCTTAGAAATTCTTCCTATTTTATTGGCATCATTTTAAATAGGCATTTCGTTCAATGACGAAGTGAAAGACCCAACGCGCCGGAAGTTAGGGCGACTGGCTCATCCTCGACCTTGAGTCACGCTGACACTTCGGTCGTCAAGTTTTGCTGATTTCACGTCTAAGGCCGCGGGGCCCGACGGGGTCCCTCCGCGTGCGGACTGATTCTGTTCCAAAGCCCCATGGCTTCTCACTGTGCTGGTTCTCGGCCCCTGGCCTGCTTCCCACTAGGGCTCCCCTGCTCCTGGGCGGCCTGCACCCATGTCCATGCGGGAGGAGAGGCTGTGGCCATCTTGACCTGCCTCTCTGTCCCCCTGCCCAGCCCTTGCTGAGGTCAGAGCCTCCGGCCTAATTCTTGGGGATGGTTGAAAAACATCCCTTTAGTGCCGTGGTTCTCAACCTCTGGCCCTTTAAATACAGTTCCTCACGTGGTGACCCAACCATAAAATTATTGTCGTTGCTACTTCATCACTGTCATGTTGCTGCTGTTATGAATCGTCATGTAAATATCTGCTATGCAGGATGGTCTTAGGCGACCCCTGCGAAAGGGTCGTTCCACCGCCAGAGGGGTCGCAACCCACAGGTTGAGAACCGCTGCTTTAGTGGCAAAGGAAGGTCAGCACAGAAGGGCTCAGCTGCGTCTGTGGCCTGCCTTCAGATCACACCTGTGCTCGCACGGCTCTAACGAGGCCACCGCTCTGCGGGGAGCCCCTGGGAGCCGGGAGGCGGACCCCTTGCCGCACGCGGCCCCAGCCCCTCCCGCGCCCGGGGAAGGGTTCGCCGTGTCCTCCACGCTGACTGGGAACAGGTGGTCCGGGCTGAGGAGCAGCCCAGAATCCTGCTGAGAAGGTGGGTGCGGGCGGCATAGCTGCTGCAGATCTGAAGTCTTGGCTCGTTCGTGTTGGGGTTCTAATTTGAGGCATCAGTGATTTCCATTTCAGGCCGGAAAAAAAAAAAAAAAGATCCGAATCACTTCAGGGAACCGTGGCTGCTGTGCTCACGGCTGCTCCGTGGGGCTGGCAGATGGCAGGGCACTGGATGGGATGGAGATGGGAAGGCGCCTCGGTCAAGGGCACAGCCTGTGCCGTGGGATCTGGGTTTGCATCCAGGCTCTGTCACTTCTTAGCTGTGTGAACTTGGGAGGAAAATCCATCATCTCTTGGCCTCAGTTTCTTAAACTGTAAATAATAAAAAAAGAAGTGTGTGAAGCACGTAACGCGGTTCCTGGCAGAGGGAATTCTTCGACAATTGGTAGCGATTGTACACGTCGCCTTTGCGACTTCATTCACTCCTGTCTGAGCACGCATTTGGGCTGGTGTGTGTGGTGGGGATTAACAAGCCGGGATCAGACACAGTGTCTTGGGGGAACTCACAGTCTGGAAGGGGAGCAAAGAGCAGAGTCCCGAGACAAAGCAGAAAAAGGGCTGCGTGAGAGAGAGGGTGCTGACACTCGCTTTGATGAGTAGAGCGAGTCTGGTTTCTCCAGGCAGGACTGGGGAGGGAGGGCTCCAGGCAGCGCTTAGCACAGGGGCGGGGAACCTTCTGACAGAGGCCCTTTGGATCTTTATAACATCACTCTCGGGCCATACGAAGTTATCCACCGGAAATGTAGCTGCTCTGTTTGGTCAGACATTCAATTCACTCACCCTAATGCAGCGGTTCTCAACCTTCCTCATGCCGCGACCCTTTAATACAGTTCCTCATGCTGTGGTGACCCCCAATTTCATTGTTACAAATTGAACATCATGAAAGCATAGTGATTCATCACAAAAGCAATATGTAATTATATATGTGTTTTCCGATGGTCTTAGGCGATCGCTGTGAAAGGGTCGCGACCCACAGGTTGAGAACCGCTGCCCTAATGCCTTGGCAGGGCCAGACCAAATGAGTTTGAGGGCCTTAAACATCCCCCCCTCCCAGGCTTAGAGGGTCAGTAGGGTTCCAGGTGAATTTGGGGGATGGGCAGATGCTGGAGTCGGGGTGACTGGGCTGGGCCAGGGCGGGCCTGGAATGTCAGTTTCAGTAGCTTCACCCCCTATGGTTGGTCAGCCCCAGGGAGCAGAATGAGGAAGGCTGTGAGGGCGGGGCCTCTCCAGGGTGCTGACCTCTCCGGGAGTCCTTTTTATGTATTTTTTATTGTTGATAGTATTACAGATATCTCCCACTTCCCCCTCCGGTCCCCCCCCCCCAGCCCCTACCCACCCCCCAGGTCTTCACCACCCATTGCCTGTGAACGTGGGCTTATGCATATAAAAGTATATAAGTTCTTCGGTTTATCTCGTCTCGTCCCCCCCCAGCCCCACCTCGAGGCATGTCTGACTGTTCCGCGCCTCCCTGCTGCGGGTCTTATTTGGCTGGTCAGTTTCATTTTGCTCATTAGATTCCACAAATAAGTGAGATCATGTGATAGTTGGGGTTTTGTCTGTCCCTGGCGGTGCATCTGGAAGCGTGCGGCGCTCTCCGCGGTGCTGAGATTGTGGGCGGCGCTGGCTCTGCCCAGAGGCCGGCCCTGTCCGTGGTGCTGAATCCGGCTCTGCGCCGGGGGTCTCTGCGGTGCTGGTTCCACCTCTTGTCTGGGAGCTGTCCGTGGTGCTGAACCCAGCTCTGTAGTTGAACTCTGCGGTGCTGAGCCCGGTTCTGTGTTTGGAGCTCTCCGTGGTTCTGAGCCCGGTTCTGTGTTTGGGCCTCTCCGGGCGCTGAACCTGGTAGCTGGCGATGGAGCCTCCCCCGGAGGAGCCTAACGTGAGGCCTCGGCATTTTCCCTCTCTCGTCGCCCTCACCTTCCATCCTGAGTCCTGGGCCTTGGGCCTCCCTGGGCCTTTGGCCTCCCCGGGCACCGCCGCTTATTGCTCAGGGAATGTGCGTGTCTGATTGGCGGAGAGCTCTGGGCTGTGTCCCGGGTCCTGTGTGCTATGCCCACCTTCGCTTCACCACTGAGGTCTCGGCTCATGTCACCTTCCCAGAGAGACCTCGCCGGCACCCTCTCTCTGACCGTCACACCGGACTTCCTTCCCCATGCGGCTTGGCCGTGGGGCCGGTGGTGGACTTGCTGTTTGTCTCCCTCCCGCTGGCTGACCTGGTCCCTCCTGGGTTTTCAGTGCCTGGTGCGTAACAGGGGTCCCAGAACATGTGTTCACTGACGGGCAGTCCTAGGTAAGAGGCGTTTCATGCCCGTTTTCCAGGCGATGAAACGGAGATTGGGTAGCTTGCCAGGACCCCACAGGGAGATCTGGATCTAGGCTGGCCCCGAGGCTCAGGCCTGGCTGACTCATCGAGATATAATCTTATCATCGCCTTTTTCAACCGAAAGGGTGCTATAGACCAGCCCAGTGTACACAGGGTGGGGTCTGCAGGAAGCGTGGTGAGCTGAGACCCCCACGTTGGAAGCTTCTGGTTCAGAGATCTCCGGGACGCCTCTCGGTTCCCCTGAAAGGAGCCCTCCTGGGTCCTCGCCCCTGTCCCTCCTCCCTCCCACCCTCCCTCCCACTCGCCCGGCTCCCAGTGCACTCAGCAGGCTCTCATTAGCATTGATTTGTCTCCGTCTGCAGTGCCCTTTTGTGGGGAGTTTCATGATACAAGCGGTTAGGTTGGCAAATGAACTGAAAGAAGGCCTTGTGCTAAATGCCCCGTAAGATCTTTTAATTGATGGAGCTTGTCAGTCCTGGGAATGAGGGCGTGTGTGTGCCAGCAGTAAGTAGGGTTGACGTGGGAAGGGGCAGGGAGGGGGTGTGGACGGCCTTGTGCCGGGGCGGCAGTTCAGGGAATGCTTTCCTTGCTTTGGTGCCATGAGACCGAACAGCCACCCGGAAAATTTCACATCCTTTTACCCAGAACCCTCTGTTTTACTTAACAGACTCTCCACACACTTCCTTGGTGCTCAGCCCTCTGTGGGTGGGGCTGGGCGTCACAGCTGAACAGAGGGCCCTCCACCTCGGTTGGGACTCAGGACTGGGGCACAGAGGGAGGGATTGGGTATTTGGACTGGACAGGTGGGGGGGGCAGCATATATGCCTGGCCTGGGAGGAGACAGGGGGCCTTCACCCTGGCCCTGTCTCCTTGGCCCCTTGAGTGTGCGATACCTCCTCCCACCCCCGGGGACTTGCCCACACTGTGTTCTCTCTCTCTCTCTCCTCCCCCCCCCCCCACCCCCCGCTTTCCTCCTCCACTCGGTGGCTCTTCTGTAGATCCCTCTACAGACAACCACTCACAGTGCCTGTCACTCTCCTGCCTTTCCGGAAACTCCAGGCGATAAGGGGCCAGCCAGGCCAAGCGCGTGACAGGCACTCTGTGACTGATGGGAGGGCCCACACACGCAGGGCACAGCCCAGATAAAGGCTCAGAGGCAAGAACACATGGGAAACACCAGGAGGCCCAGGAAGGATGAGGAGCCTGGGGCCTCCGGGTCCGGCAGGGGCGGGGGGGGGGGGTTCGAATGCCGAGCTGAGTGACAGGGCCTCCCTCTGTCACCGGAGGCAAGCAGCCTCGGGAGTTTAGCAGGGGCTCCCGTGACCTGCCCGTCACCAGGCTGGGACCTCGCTAGAGGAGGGAGGTGGAGGCAGAGACCAGACTGGGCCACTGCCCTTGGAAAGCAGGTTAGAGCTGAGAGCACGGTCCCAAGAGGCAGCCCTCCTGGGCCCAAAGCCAGCTCCTCTCCCTGCTCGCTGTGTGGCCTTGGGCGAGTTGCACAACCCCTCTGTGCCTCAGTTCCCTCGCCAGCACCGTGGGACTAAGAAGAGCTCCTGTCCCTCAGAGTTCCGTGAGGGTTATGCGAGATTACCTGTGCCAGGCATGTGGAGAAAGCCAGGCATGAGCTAAGTCGCCCGTCATGCAAAAGGAGCCGTTACTATTATTGTTGCTGTTGTTGTTAGCTCGTGGGGGGGATGGAGAGCCTTCCCGACCGACCAGGCCAGCTGCCTCTCTGACCCGAGGCAGGTCTCACTGCCCGGGAACCTCTTCCCCTCGGCATCCCCATGGTGAGGTCGGATGTGAGCAGCCGGCTTGGCTCTGTTCCCCGGAGCATCCCCAGCGCCACACAGGCCCGAGAGACGGGGTTGTGGTGAGAGAAGGAAGTGGGGGAGTCTTGATCTGCCCATGAGCTCACCAGGAAATAGCTGCCATCCGTGGCCGCCTCCCCCTTGAGGGCCCCTGAGCCTGAGCAGGGCAGTGCCAGGCCAGGGCAGTGCCCAGTGGCCAGACCCCTGGTAAACGCTGAGCTTCTGCGCTTCTCCCAAGTGAGGACATGGCTGTCCTCCCCCGCAGCGTCCCTGCTGTTTGCAGCCTGGTCCTCGCCATAGCGGAACCACGTGCTGCCAACACTCTGTGCAGTAACGCGTTTCCGCCGCCTCAGAGCCCAGTGAGGTGGGGCCTGCGTTGTCCATGTTTCTCAGGTGAGGAGCCTGAGGCACAGAGAGGTCAAAAGAGCAGGCTCAGCCCTGGCCCGTGTGGCTCAGTGGATAGAGCGTCGGCCTGTGGACCAGAGGGTCCCAGGTTCGATTCTGATCAAGGACATGTAACCGAAGTCGCAGGCTCCTCCCCCAGCCCAGGCCCTGGTCGGGGTGCCTACAGGAGGCAACCAATCAATGTGTTTTTCTCACATCGATGTTTCTCTCTGTCTCTCCCTCTCTCTCTTCCATTCTCTCTAAAAATCAACGGAAAGATATCCTCGGGTGAGGATTTAAAGAAAAGGGCAGGCTCAGGGACAGGAAGCACCCGAGTCCCAGCCCCACGCTCTGAGCCGCACACGCGCCTGTGCTCACGCTCACGGTGGCGAGAAGTCACCGCCGAGTCTGGTCCCGGCCGGGGCTTGTCCCGAGTCCGTCCTGAGTCCTCTCCTGCTTCCATGTCTGTGGCCCGTTCACAGCTTCGGGGGCATTTCCCGTCGCCGCCCTTCAGGGTGACCCGGCCCCGCGTTGCCTGTGGGGCCTAAGGCTCTGGCCTCCTGCTGACCCAGGCGGGCCTCTGCCCCAGCCCTCTGCCCGGCCTTCCTTCCACCCGGACTCTCCCCCATGCTCAGCGTGGCTCCCGTCAGGTCTCTGCTCACCTCTTCCAGAGCCTTCCCTGACTACCTTCTCGCTGTCCCTCAGCTCCCTTAAGCTCTCCTGGGGGCTGGAGTTACAGGGCTGCCGGCATTCTGGGGGCAGGATACGGGAGCCTGCGGGGGGAGGCTGCTGGTGACTGTGGTCAGGGTGCCAGGCGACTCCTAGTTGCCTGGAGCCTGAGGAGCTGGACGAGGCAGGAAGGACCCTCCCCGGAGCCTGCGGAGGGAGCACGGCCCCGCGACACCTCGGTTCTGGTATTGGCTCCGGAACGGAGAGAGGACACGCCCAGCGCGTGGCGATGTGTGGCAGCGCCAGGAGACTAATGTGCGTCGCTCACACGTGTGGTGGCGCACACACACACACACACACACACACACACACACACGCTGGGAGGCCCGGACGCAGAGCAGCCGGGATGTGACCGACGGAGGGTCAGGGCGGGGCGGTCCAGGCTGGAACCTCCGAGAGGAGGGGCGCCTCTGGAAATAGCAGGCCACGCAGAACGGGCGCAGAGGCCCCGCCTGGAGCCACGTTGAAGCTGCAGGGAGCCCCTGGGTTGTGAGCAGAGCAGGGGAGGGAGTGAGCATCTCTGCAGACGCACGTGGAGTGGCCTTTGAGGAAGGCAGCCTCGCTTGCCCGTAGCCATCCCCCTCCGCACACGTGGTCACATCATTCATTGTCCTTAAACGTGATGCTATGCACCACCTTCCCGTCTCAAGGGCTCGGCTCCGGCATGAAGCACATTCGCGCTGAGGTGCAGCCGTGACCACCACCTTCTCCAGAACTTTCCATCCCTCCCAGATGGAAGCTCTGTCCCCGTTAAACACTCGCTCCCCGCCCCTCCCCCAGCCCCTACCCACACCACCTACTTCCTGTCTGTGGATCTGACTCAGGGACCTCCTCTGAGCGGGTCGCACTGGGTCTGTCCCTCCGGGTCTGGCTTATTCGCTCGGCACAGCGTCCTCATGTCCATTCCCCCTGGGGGCAGGCGACAGGGTCCCCTCCCCTTAAGGTGAGTGAGAGCCGCATGTGGATGGGCCACATGCTGTGTCCGTCCTCTGTCCACGGGCCCTCGGGCTGCTCCCACGTGTTAGCCGCTGTGGGTAACGCCGTGGGAACATGGGTGTGTGGAGATCTGCTCGAGCCCCTGGTTTCGGTCATGTTGGGCCTGTGCCCCGAAGTGGAATTGCTGGGTCGGGCCGTAAGCCTGTGGTTGACCTGCGGAGGAGCCGCCGTGCCGTTTCCTGTAGCCGCTGCTCCGTTCCACATCGCCCCAGCGGTGCCCGGGGTCCCCCGTGCCCCATCCCCGCCCTCCCTCGCCGCTTCCTGCTTTTCGGACAGGAGCCGTCCTGGTGGGCTGAGATGATGCTCATTCTGGTGCTGATTCGCATCGTGACGAGGGCTGTTGAGCGTCTCCACGTGCGCGTTGGGCATCTGCACGGAACGTCCACCCGAGCCCTGGCCTGTTTTTATTGAACTCTGGCCTGCGTTGCTGACTTGCAGGAGTTCTGCACGTGTTCGGGGGACCAGCCCTTATCGGATGTAAACCTGCAGGCGTGTCCCCCAGGCCTCGGTCCCCTCTCCCCGCGGACTGTGTCCTTCGACGCACAGGAATCTTTCGTTTTGACGTGGTCTCGTCTCCTGTTCTTCCTGTTGGGGCCTGAGCTTTGGGTGTTGGATCCAGTAAGTCACTGCTGTCCGTCTGTGTTTTGTTCTTTTTTTTAAAATCCTCACCAGAGGGTATTTTCCAACTGATTCTTAGAGAGAGTGGAAGGGGGAGGGGGGGAGAGAGAAACATCAAGGTGAGAGAGACACGTTGATCGGTTGTCTCCCGCATGTGCCCCGACCGGGGCCAGGAATTGAACCTGCAACCAAGATATGTGCCCTTGACCGGATCAAACCCACGACCCTTGGGTGCGCGGGCCGACCCGCCAACCATCCAGCCACACCGACCAGGGCCCATCTGTCCCTTTGGTTTCTTTTTGTTTCTCGGACGAATCGTCCCCTTTACCCCTCAGTCTGAGTGTCGGGGAAGAGGACGTCTTCCTGGGAGGCCGCGGCCTCGTGGCCTGGCATTCAGCGTGGCCCTGGTGGGGCCTGCACCACCAGCATCTGGTCCCGACCGTCTCAGCCATGTGCCTGCACAGAAGCGGCCTTGACGGGACCCCACACGCGCCTCTCACCCTAACCCGTCTCCCCCTCCTGCCTGGGTGGGCGGCCGTGGCTGCCCTGCCCCGGGTGGGACCCCACCTCCAAGTGGGGCCTTGATCTGTTCTTCCATCTCTTGTGAATGGGGGCGAGCCTGGCAGCCTCGTTACTCGGGGTTCAGTAGCACAGGGGGTACCGTGAGCTTCATGCCTCGTCTCCCCAGGAGGCACGGGGACCCGGTTCCCTCCTGGGGTGACGGAAGCCGGGCCCACGGGACCGGGAGGCAATGGCTGATCCTCCATGGCGGAGCCCCCACCAGCTGTTCTCCAGGGTCTCTCAGGGGCGGGCTCTGCCGGCATCCATGAGGTCATTGACGGGGACCTCATCCATGGCCGCAAAGGGTGACTCGCTAACCCTGATGTGGCCCCCACGGCTTTTAGCTGGGAGTCTGCGGGCATGAGCGGCGTCCCGTTGATTGAAACTTTCCGCTGGAGCCAAGGCAGCATGTGCACGAGGCCGAGTAAGCGCGCAGCTCTTTCCTGCTCCGATCCAGATGCTGTGCGAGGAGCGGCCGCTGGAGCCCCAGCTGTGGGGCGTGGTTCTCTATTGCACGGCCCCCACCGCCCCCTCTCGGCTCATGGGGTTTTGTAGCTGCAGTGTGTCTCAGCCCATTGCAGCCCTGCCCTGCCGGTGACCCCCCCGCCCTCCTGCCCCTCCTCACCGGGTGCTGAGCGAGGGCCTCCCGGGGACTAAAGGGCCTGGGAACGGTCAGTCTCTGAGGCCCAGCGTCCGGCCCGTCTGGCTGACCAATGGCTTTTCCCTCCGTCCCCTTTCTGGGGGCACCTGCCCCTCCCCATCGCCTTCCAAATCAACATCACTTTGTTTCAAAAATTAAGAAACCTCGTCATGTTCTCCGGAGCCCTTTTCTTCGTGTAGATCACCATCACAGTCACCGTGTCTGCTGAGTGCGCACGTGGCCGGGACGATAGCGGGCGTCGCGCCTGGGACCACGCCCCCAGAGACCAGCGTCTCCAGGCAGCGCCGTGGACAGGGCGTGGGCAGTGTTCTGTCGTGGCGGAGGTTCTCTGAAAGAACCCACGTGTAGGTTTTCATCACGTGCAGGAAGGGCCTCTGCGTCGGCCTCGGGCACTTGCCAGCCCGCCCCTCCCGCGTGGACACTCCAGGCCCGGGATCTGCCCCCTCCGCTCTGCGCAGGTGCAGACAAATCGCATTAGAGTGTTTCTCAGAGCCGAGCGAACCTCCGTCTTCAAAGTCATCATTCCTTTTTGAAGCTCAGGGGGAGTCTGATCAGTCAGCTTTCCCGCGTTGTTCATCCTCACCCGGGATCTGTTTCCGTGGACTTTTAGAGAGTGGACGCGAGAGGGAGCGACAGAGAGAAACATCCATGTGAGAGAATCACATGGACGGTCGCCTCCTGCACGTGCCCCGCCCAGGGCCCGGCCGGGGAGGAGCTTGGGACTGCTATGGATCGGGTGCCTCCTGCACGCCCCACACTGGGGATGGAGCCCGCCACCCGGGCCTGTGCCCCGACCGGGAATCGAACCGTGACCCCCTGGTTCCTAGGTCAACTCTCAACCACTGAGCCACGCTGGCCGGGCGAGATGTTGGCATGTTAAAGGGCCTGTGGCTGTCAGGACAGGCTGGGTCGGGCGCAGTGGCCGGCGGTGGTGCCGTGGCGAGGGTCACACTCCCACGGCCTGCGGGGTGCGGGGCTGCCCACGTCGTCCTCGCTGAGGGACTCGGGTGGGTGCAGCCCCACTCGCTGGCCGTCACCCGGGTTGAAGTGAACCGTGGGAACTGACCTGTGGGCTCGCTGAGCTCTGCCAGGGGGTCACAGGCCACCTTCGTCCCCCGCCGTCGCCACACCAGCCTGAGGAGGGAGGGGGGACCCTGTGTGGGCCGGGGGAGGGAAACGGGGGCCCCGGGGACCAGCCCCAAAGTGGAGCAGAACCCAAAGTGCTGGAATTCCTGGTCCGATGGAGGGCTGAGTGCCTGCCAGCCCCTGCCACCTCCCTCGCCTCCTGGCACGTGCCTGACCCCTGGCTGTGCCAAGGCCCATCAAAGGCCTCACAGGGTCCCCAGAAACAAAACCTGGGAGGGCTGAAGAGCGAGGGCTGGGACACTCACTCCTTGCTGTCCCGGGCTCAGGCCTCTTCCTGCTGCCCACTGTGGCCGTCGGGGTCACGGCACGGCCGGGGGTCTGGTTTCTCCATCTCAGCAGCCGAGACCCCTGCCTGCCCCATGGCAGGAGCCGTCGGCCCCTCCTGCTTCTCTGTGAATCGGGCGTTGGGCTCAGGGGCGCGAAGCCAGCCCGCTGTGGGCTGTGGGGTTTGATAGACGGACAAGGTCCTAAGTCGGCCGAGAGCACGGGGCTTGCCTGTGGCAGGAAGCGGAGTCCCCACCATCTCCTGCCTCTTGGTCACAGACTCCTGCCACCCTGAACGCCGCTGCGGGGCCGGCGTGTTGGTTTCCTAACCTCAGAGCGCGCACCCCGCGACCTCAGCGGCCACAGGCAGGAAGGCGCTTGGGACGTGTGCAAAGCGCCGAGGCAGCGAGTGGACCAGGGCCTGGCACACGGTGCTGCTGGGGGTGTTTTCCGTTGCCAGCTGAGTTGTGACTCTCGGCAACCGTCTCCTAGCAACCGTGGGTGCGGGGTACCCAACTCACGGGGATGGGAGGCTGGGACGCGGCTGCCGGGGCGGAGATCCAGGCAGATCTGAGGGAGGGAGCCCCGGAGCCGGAAGCCCCGGGCTCTGTGAGCGGGCAGGGGCCCACTGAGACCCCAGGCTCCACACTGTCCCGGCGGTCACCGTGAGGGGAGGGGGGGGACATGAGCAGGGACGTCTCCTCCTCTCTGTGTGCATTTTCTACACGAGCATGTCCTACTTTCCCGTTTTTATACCAAGGCCTTTCCTCCACTTCCTGGTTTTGCTGGCGCGCAGCTGGGCTGGGGCGACTTCCAGCAGAGCGGGAAGGTGTGGGCACGGGCAGCTGAGGGGCCGGGGCGAAGGGGCCCTGACTGCGGCCTCAGTTTCCCCATCTGTAAAGGGGGCCGGGTCTGTGCAGGGAAGAGCTGACCTGAGCTAGAGTCCTGCCTCGCCTCTGCTTCCGGAACGCCCGCCCGACAGCAGCGTCTTCGTTGGCCTGGGGCTTCGGCCACCGGACGGTCTAACAGTGCGGTCTGGACCCTGAGGAGGAGACGGGCCAGGGGCCCGGCAGAGGGCTGGGCACCCGGGCGGCCGTGGCGGCGTGTGGTCAGCCCCAGTGGGAGCTCCGGCGCCAGAGGCTGGGGAGCGGCCCTGGTGGGGTGTCCGTGGGTATCCACACACACAGGTGTGTGACGGGGGAGGGGAGGGGACACGTCCTGATGCCACGGCACCGGGTGTGACGGGGGAGGGGAGGGGACACGTCCTGATGCCACGGCACCGGGATGCTCTGTGTGGGGCCCTGGCATCCACCCCGTTGCTCTGCCCCGGCCAATTCTATCCGTGTCCTTCCTGGCGTCTGCGCCCGAGGGTCAGAGCACACCCCGAGGTCGTCCCACCTGAGGCTCTGGGGGGCCCCCTGAGCTGGCGCCTCATGTCACAAGTGGGGACTGTTCTAACTGGGACATTGGCTAAACTCCTGGCAAGGGCGATGCCTCAGGCGCCCTCCTATGCCGCCTGCAGGCCGTGGTCAGCGTCCCGCCAGCCTCCGTCCTCTGCCCTCACGCCGGCACGCGGCCGGGCTGCGGCCACAGTCAGGCCGGGACCCGCGGGCCACCAGGCTTCGCGCCCTGGACATGGGGGCTGCCGGCAGCCGGGAGGCTGGAGGCCTGGGGCAGGGGCTCCCTTGGGCCTCTCTGGCCGCCTCGCTTTGGACTCTGGGCTCTAGAGCTGGAGAGAGCAGACTCCTGGGTTGGGGGCCACCCAGCGAGTGGTCCCTTGTTGGGGCCGCCCCAAGGCACTCACAGGGACAGCGAACTCGGGGGCTGTTTCCACATCACATGTTGGGGTGAGCCCGCCACAGTGGCTCAGTGGTTGAGCATCGATCTATTAACCAGGAGGTCACAGCTTGCTTCCCGGTCAAGGGCTCAGGCCCGGGTTGCAGGCTCGACCCCCAGTGTGGGGCGTGCAGGAGGCAGCCGATCCATGATTTTTATTATTGACTAGGGGCCCGGTGCACGAAATTCGTGCACTGGGTGTGTGTGGGGAGGGGAGTGTCCCTCAGCCCAGCCTGCCCCCTCTCACATACTGGGAGCCCTCAGGCGTTGACCCCCATCACCCTCCAATTGCAGGATCGGCCCCTTGCCCAGGCCTGATGCCTCCGCCAGAGGTGTCAGGCTTGGACAGGGGACTCCCATCTTCCCCTGATCACTGGCTCTGGCCCCCGCCCAGGCCTGAGGCCTCTGGCCCAGGAATCATGCCTGGGCAGGGGACCCCCATCTCCCTCTGATCGCTTGCTCCACCCCCCGCCCAAGCCTGACGCCTCTGACCCAGGCTTCAGGCCTGGGCAAGGGGACCATCATATCCCCCCAATCCCCGGCTCTGCCCCCCCACCCAGGCCTGATGCCTCGGCCAGAGGAGTTGACCCTCATCACCCTCGGATCACCAATCACCGGATCGGCCCCTTGACCAGGCCTGAGGCCTCTGGCCGAGGCGTCCGACTCAGGCAGCGGGGACCCCCAGCTGCAGCGGCCCCGCGATCGTGGGCTTCGCTTTAGGCCCAGGCAAGGGACCCCTAGCTCCCAGGACTGCCAGCTTCGACCGTGCCCAGCTCCCAACGCTGGCTCCACCCCTGCTTCCTGCTATCACTGGCCAGGGCGGCAAAGGCGCCTGATTCTCCGATCATGGCTGGGGGGCAGGGCAAAGGCAGCCCCAGGGCCACCTTGGCCCTGCCCCCCAGCTCTTAGCTCCCCCCTGGGTTTCTGATCACTGTCAGTGGCAGGGGGCTTCTTCCTGCTTTCCCTTTCACCTCCCTGCATTGTGCCTACATATGCAAGTTAACCACCATCTTGTTGGCAGTTAACTGCCAATCATAGTTGGCAGTTAACTGCCAATCATAGTCGGCAGTTAATTTGCATATAGCCCTGATTAGCCAATGAAAAGGGTATCGTTGTACGCCAATTACCATTTTTCTCTTTTATTAGATAGGATGTTTCTCTCCCTCTCCCTCTCTCCCTCTCTCTCTTCCCCTTCATAAATAATAATTTAAAAAAATGTTGGGGTGAGAAAGTCAGACTGGGGTTCTGAGGTTAGAACTTAGGGTCTACACTTCCCCCTGCCGCGGGGGGAAAGGGGTGATGATGGGGTGGGGCATGGGTTCCCTGGAGCCTGCATCCTTTCCGACTATGCAGAAGGGGCCCCCAACTTGTGTGACCTTAGGAGGTGGGTCCTAAAGACCCAGACTGTCCTGGGGGCGTCTGCAGGCGAGCCCTCCCTGCAGGGTTGTGGCGGGGGGAGGGGGGAGATGGGGGGATGGGGGGCGTGGCTGCTCCGGGCTCTGCCTCCGTCGAATGCTGCAGCCTGGGCGCTGGGAGAAGCCGGTTTGGGTTGTAAAGTCCCAGAAACGCTGCATTTGCCTCCGAATCGCTGTGGCGACAGGTTCGACCTCCTCATCTGGGGCCCAGAGGTTCCGTTTGGAAGCAGCGCTCATCCTCAGAGGAGCGTCGGCTTTTTAAATCGGAGAGTTTTTCGTCGGGAAAGACCCGCCATTCTCGGCATGAGTCCCAGGGATCCCCCCTCCCAGGTCCTGCCCCCCCCCATGTTGTCGCCTCCAAATATGCAGAACGCCTGGAGGGGCCGCGGGGCTGCGTGGGGCTGTGCACTGTGTGGACAAGTATTTGGACACCTGCCTCCGGTCTTTGGGGTGTAGACCCCAAGGGTGCGGTCACTGCCGTAGGGTGACCCCGTGGCTGATGCACTGAGAGCTGCCCGCTGCCTGGGGCTGGGTTTTCACGCCCTCGGTCACACCTGCCCAGCCCAGCGCCCGCCTCCTCCTGGCAGGCACCTGCCTTGCAAGGTGGTGCAGGTGCCTGTTGTTTCTCTCTTGTTTGTCAAACACGCTCTGGGCCGGCCTCTGCGGGTGGGAGCTGAGCAGGGAGCAGGGAGCCAGGTGGGAGGAGGGGGGGGCAGGCAAACATGGGCGCCCGCTTGTTTCTGCTCACTGTGGCCAGGCCTCATGCACCAACCCTCTAGTTAGCATAAGTTTGTGTCTCTAGCCCAGCCGTGGGCAAACTACGGCCCGCAGGCCGAATCCGGCCAGTTAGAAATGAATAAAACTAAAAAAAAAAAAAAGACCGTACCCTTTTATGTAATGATGTTTACTTTGAATTTATATTAGTTCACACAAACACTCCATCCATGCTTTTGTTCCGGCCCTCCGGTCCAGTTTAAGAACCCATTGTGGCCCTCGAGTCAAAAAGTTTGCCCACCCCTGCTCTAGCCTCTCGTCCTCCCAGACAATTCCTTGGGGCAGCTTGGGGGGGAGGGGGGAGAGGGCTGGAGCAGCTTGCAGGGGAGGGCTGGGCAGCTTGGGGAGGGGGAGGGCTGGGGAAGCTTGCGGGGGGCGGGGGGAGCGGGGGCTGGGCTGATGTGTCCTGGAGCTGAGAGGTGTGCAGCTCAGGCTCCAGCATCCGCAGTAAACAGACCAGGTTCGGCAGGAGGGCTGGCAGGTGTGAGAGGCCCCGGGAGTCCTGGCCCGGCGGCTTGTGCTGCAGAGAGAGGCCGGGGCAGGCCATTCCCGTCACTGGCGGAGGCGGCGGCCTCACTGGTTCCCGATGCTGAGCACAGGCGGGCGTGCGCCTGGCCCGTCCGCAGGGCCTTACCGTCGCCCATTCTACAGATGCGGACACTGAGGTCAGGGAAGGCGGGTGGCTGGCCCAGCTCCCAGTGCTCAGAGGAGCAGAGCTGTGACTGAGAGCCGCCTCCAGCGCCACGGAGCCCTCCCAGGAGCCGAGGCCTGGCCAGAGCTGAGCCCAGAAACCCCTTCCTCTGATGACCTGTCCCAGGGCCAAGGCACGGGGCCTGGGCAAGGCGCCACACCGGGGCCTGGTTACGTCTCAGGCTCGAGGAGGATGCCTGCCCGCTGGTGCCAGGGGAGGCGGCTGGGGGCCTCCGCAGGGGCCTCCCTCTGGGGCCTGGGGCCCTCGTGGGGATTGGGATTCCTGGTGACTCCGCGCTGTGGGAACCGGAGCGGGAACGCGTGCCCTCGACAGCCCAGCTTCCCCACCCCCAGCCTCGGCTGCACGCATGAGGCAGGGACGGAGCTCGTGGGCCGAGGCCGAGCCACGCCCTTCCCAAGGCCACGTCCAGGCCTGAGAACCTTCCGGGAGCGAAGTGGCTTGGAGATGCTGCCCTCCTCCCTCCTTCCAGCATCTTCTGCGGCTGCTTTACTCAGTAACGGGGTCGGGGCCGAGGCGCCGGGGGACAGAGGACGCCTGCCTCCCTCTGCACTCGGGCCCGTCCTAGGCCCGGACTGGGCCCCGGGGGTCAGAGAGCCATGGCGGTCATGGGGGAGGGGGTGGGTGAGTGGGCAGTGGCGGTGCCATGTGGCTGTGACGTGAGCCGTGTCTGCAGGCAGGTCAGCGGGAACCTACAGCCGCCGGGGCTCTCGACCAGCAGCCTCAGCACCCCCGGGAGCCGGTCAGCAGTGGGGGACCCGCCCAGCTCCCGCCGCACCGACTCCACATGCTAACCAGGTCCCGGTGCTTCGCCTGCGCGTGAAGGCTGCCAACACAGACAGTGGGGAGGAGCCTCTCAGGTGGAAAAGGTGGGGAAGGAGGGTGAGAGGAGTCGGCCCGGCACGTGCAAAGGCCCCGGGGCAGGCCTCGCTCTTCCTGCCAGGGCGTCGGAGAGGCAGCCCCAACCCCTTGTAGTCTGCTGGGGGACCCCGGCCCTCTGACGGCTCCCCCATCCCCACCCCGAGATCCCGAATGGGGACCCCAGGAGGGAGGACACGATCAATCACTTCAGAGGGACTGTTTAGACCTGCAGCGCCCCCCGGGCTGGGAGCTTCCTGCAGAGGAGCTGGGGAGGTAAAGCCACGGAAGCAATGGCTGCGCCTCCCTCAAATCCAGCTCCAACTGGGGGTGTGGTTTGGTGCGGGGCGGACAGCGTGGCTGCCTCGGGGGTGGGCCAGGGCAGCGCCTGCCATCACGGGAGGGGGGATGGGAGGCGGGGTGCCACCCAGGCTCTGGCGCCAGGAGGACCCCGCAGGAAAGGGCTGGGGATCTGCACGGCAGCTGGCTCTGCAGTGGCCCAGGGGGCCCCGAGGCCACTCCTGTCGCCTCGCCTCCATCCGCCTCGGGGGGACGCCCTGATGCCACTGAGCAGTAATTGGAGTGGAAATCGCTAAAAATAAGGGCAGCGGGAGCCCAGGGCCATTAAGAACTCGGCGGGAGCTCGCACCAGGCAGGCGCTGTGGCTGCTCGTGCGCATCTCGGGGGTGGGGACCCGCTGCCGGGAGCTCAGGGGCTCAGTGTTTGACCTAAAAACGAGCCGTGACCTGGGGGCCGCTGCCCGGCACACAGAGGCGCCCCGGGCCGTGCCGGGCTCCGTGCTCCGCTCCCGGCTGCCCCAAGGCTCCGGTCCTCTCTGCCCGTGTGCCCACCCCGAGGGCGCAGTGTGGACGGGGGAGGGGGGGTTACATGAGGGGCCGGAGCCAGACCACCGGGGCTGCAGTGCCACCCGCACCCGTGCCAGCAGGGCCCCAGCCTCGCTGGCCTCCGTGGGCCATCCCTGCGGTGGAGACGGTGGTGGCCTGACGGCTGTGAGGAGGCAGGGGTCCGTGGTTTGTACAGACGTTAGCATGTTCCGTTTGAATCTGCGTATGTGCACATGCATGATAGTTCCCGTGTCCTGTACAGCGTGGTCATCTTCCTTACCCAGCGACCATGCCCGCCGTGCCCACAGAATGGGTGCCATCATGGTGCCACAAGCCCGGAGCGCCAGCACCGCCTCCCCCAGGCCGCCCGCGGGCCGGGGCCCTCCTGACCCACTGTCCAGACCACGCAGAGAGCAGAGGGGCCGCGCCCCCGAGTAGCTGTGCATGTGGGGGTCCCAGCCGCTGTGTGCAGACAGGACAGAGTTGCCGGGGGACCCAGGGGGCTCCGGGGTGACACCAACCAGGGAGCCATTGCGGGCCGCGCTCCGGCCGCCTGGTCCACGAGCCGCGTGGGTCCCGGGCATCTCTCCACCGCAACCCGATCGCCTCTCCTCTGGGAGGGCCCCCACTCTGGGGTCGGGCAGCACAGCCCCCGGACCGCTCAGAGCGCCCCACCCACCTCCACGGGCGTCAGGGCAGCGAGGCCGCGGTTTTGTGCTGCAGCCGTGCACCCAGCTGCGGCTCGCTCTGCCCTGAGCCCCCCACCCCCGCCGTGGGGAGATTTATAAAGGGGGGGAGGGGGGAGCAGCGGGTGGGAGCTGCGAGCGGAGACTCCGAGTGCAGGGAGGTCCCGGGACTGGGCTCACTCCCTCCTCTGGACGCCTTCTCCGCCCCCCCCCCCCCCGCGCCCCTCAACGCCACCTGTGCATCACGCTGCGCCCACAGCCACATGTTTGCACAAGTAGTTTTTCGGGGTCGTCTGTTTCCCTGACTCTCTGTGCTGGGCGCTGACCACCCACCGCCTGCTCACAGCCTCCAGTGTCCACGTGGGTCCCTGTCTGTCCCCCGGGACCAGGGGGGCTCCCACGGGGCAGAGGGCTCTGCGGACATCCCCTCACCTGCCCGGCAGGCTGCGCAGGGGGTGCTGGGGTGCAGTCGGGGGCCCTCCCCAGCTACCCCGCGTTCTCCCAGGGCCTCGTGGGGTTCGAGAAAGCACCAAGGCCTGGGGGGCAAGGTGGGCGCAGACTGGCCCCCGAGGGGCTGCTCGGCATGGAGGGTCGCCTTCCCCGCTTCCCAGTTCTGCCTGACGAGCTGTGCGACCTCAGGCAGGACACTCACCCTCTCTGTTCCCCACGTCACTCACGGTCACGAACGCTCACCTGCGGAGGGATGTGTTCCCACGGGAGGCCCTCTGGGCGCGGGGTTCCCAGCGGAGAGAACACACAGGCGTGTCCCCACTGAGGTTCCGTGTGAGGAGGCAGGAGACGGACGGGAAGGAGCGCGGCCGGCACTGAGGATGCCGCGCGTCTCTCGCTGGGCAGCTGGGGGTGGCCTGCATGGCGCAGGGGGGGTGAGCTCCGCGGTGACATCAGGGGGCCCACAGCCCCCCATGCTGCTGCCCGGAGCGGCCCCTGTGCCTGAACCTGGGTCGCCGTCCCTGCCTTCCCATGACAGGGGCTGCCCCATGTCCCATGTCGCACGGACAGCAGGGAGGAGCAACCTGTATGAGGGACGGGGGGGGGGGGGGCCGGGGGGGGACAGCGGGGCCGTGGCTGCGAGCGGCCGCCTGCCCCCACCTCTCCTGGGACTCGTGTCCTCGCTGCTGTGTTTCCGTCACTGGACAGAGCTGACCGCCTGTGTCCACTCTGGGAACGGGGCTGGCGCCTGGGTTCCCCGGCGGCTGCTTCCTCGGCGCCTTGAGGGTTATCCTCGCGGACACGAACACGTGGGCTTGGGGAGGACCACCCTGGGGCCGGCGGCCCTGAGTCCCTCCTCCGGGGCCGGGGGCGGGGGCGTCTCAGAGGGAGGTGGCGTCGGCCCGCGTGCACCTCGCACTGCGAGCTGGGCTTTGTGAGAGGAACGGTCTGCGTGTTTTGGGAAGCCCCGTCCAGGCGCCATGAACCGCGCACAGGTGGGCGCTGACGTTTCTGCATCGAACCAGGCGGAGAGCCACACCCGGCGGCATAACCACGTTCTCCAGGCCCTGGAGTCCGCCCAGGCCAGGCTCTTTCTTCTGGTTCTTGTTGTTTGTTTGTTTGTTGTTTTTAATCCTCACCTGACGGCATCTTTTTTCACTGGTTTTTAGAGAGAGTGGAAGGGAAGGGGGGAGAGAGGGAGAGAGAGACGTCGACGTGAGAGAGATACCTCGACTGGTTGCCTCCTGCACATGCCCGACCCAGCCAGGGACCAAGCCTGTAGCCCAGGTCCGGGCCCTGGACTGGAATCGAACCCGCGACCCTTGGTCTGAGGGCCAACGCTGCAACCACTGAGCAGCACTGCCCGGGGCCTGCCCAGGCCAAGCTTTGCCTCCAGTCACGTTACAAAAGAAAGTGGAGTGGGGTGAGAAAGTGCTTCGTTTTGGGATTTGAGAATTTGGGGCAAGTAGGTGTCCCCCTCCTGGTGACGAGGTTGGGTGGCCTCCTGGGTTGTTGGGCACGGTCGCTAGGTCACGGGACACTAGGTCACGGGTCGCTATGTCATGGGTCGCTAGGTCACGGGACACTAGGTCACGGGTCGCTATGTCATGGGTCGCTAGGTCACGGCGGAGACTTCCCGCAGCCATTCCTCCCGGGGCCCCCTGCCTCGCGGGGGCGGGTCCTCGCGGGGCCCACAGCCACAGCGGAAGCAGTGCACCAGCAGCGCACGGAGCCGTTCTGCCCCAGCCCTTCTCCCGGCACCACCTGCTCGCGGACGGATCACGATGCCGGTCTCCATCTCCGCCCGGTGGTCTGCCTTTCCTTCCTGACTTGAGCTCCCGCATGGTCCTTGCACTAGGCCTCAGCCTCCCTTCTCAGCTCCGTGTGCGACAGCAGCTCCTCGTTTACTGTGGATGAACTTGTCAGACGTTAGGGTTGATGCTCTTTGGGGTCTTGTTTCAGAGGCTTTCTTCCACCCAGAGGTCACCCAGAGGTCACAGAGGCATGTCCACGTTTGCCTCTCTAGGAATTTACTTTCTAGGAATTTTTTTTAAAATATATTTTATTGATTTTTTTTTACAGAGAGGAAGGGAGAGGGATAGAGAGTTAGAAACATCGATGAGAGAGAAACATCAATCAGCTGCCTCCTGCACACCCCCTACTGGGGATGTGCCCGCAACCAAGGTACATGCCCTTGACCGGAATCGAACCCGGGACCCTTCAGTCCACAGGCTGACGCTCTATCCACTGAGCCAACCCGGTTAGGGCTACTTTCTAGGAATTTAACACGTGTGCCTTTCACGGGTAAGCCCTTAATGGGGATTTTTTTTGTATGTGTACGGTGTGAGGCAGGGATCCAGTTTCATCCCGCCCACCCACCCCGCCCATGTGGAGAACCCATCCTTCCAGCATCATGGGGTGGAGTGAGGCATTTTTCTCCAAGGTCCGTGGTGCAGGTCTGCTGGGGCGGCCTGTGGCTGGCCTCTCTCTGCACCAGCTCCACTGCATCTGAGCGAGGCACCCATCCCCCACCCACTGACCTCCCCTTCAGGATCCTGTGGGTTATTCTTGGCTCTTTCCTCTTCCTTGTGCGTTTAAAAAAAAAACAGACTATCAGGTTACACACACACACACACACACACACACACGGGGTTTTGATTAGAACCGTACTGACCCACGGGGAGAGAGTGGACCTGGAACATGGCCTCCGTCTCCTGGACCGTCTCAGACAGGTCTCATAGTTGATTCCGTCAGCCGGCGCCGGCGCTTTTGGGTGTATCCCCAGGGGTTCCTTTCTGTCCTCCCGGGGGACATTTTTCCAAGTCACCTCTGCTGGCAGTTGCTGGAAGGTGGGAGCCACGGACATAGCGTCCTGACCATTTGTCCAGCCACTGCGCTCACTGCCCTGAGGGATTGTCCTCTCTTAGGTGCCGGTCACACCTGTCATTCCTTCCTCTCTGCCAGCTGGGACTCTCCTCCATAGAACGATAAACAAGAGTGGGGATGCCCGGCTGGCGTGGCTCAGTGGCTGAGCATCAACCTAGGAACCAGGGGGCCACGGTTCGATTCCCAGTCGGGGCACAGGCCCGGGTTTCAGGCTCGATCCCCGGTGTGGGGCGTGCAGGAGGCAGCTGATCCAGGATTCTCTCAGCATTGATGCTTCTATCTCTCTCCCTCTCCGTTCCTCTCTCTGAAATCAGTTTTAAAAATTAAAATAAAAAAGCAATGGTTTAGGCCAGTGGTCGGCAAACTGCGGCTCTCAAGCCACATGCTGCTCTTTGGCCCCTTGAGTGTGGCTCTTCCACAAAACACCACGTGCGGGCACGCACGTACGGTGCGATTGAAACTTCGTGGCCCATGCACAGAAGTCAGTATTTTGTGGAAGAGCCACACTCAAGGGGCCAAAGAGCCGCATGTGGCTCGAGAGCCACAGTTTGCCGACCACTGGTTTAGGCGAATATAACAGATTGTTCTTAAGAAAATAAAATAATGCCCTAGCTCCCTAGCTGGTTTGGCTCAGTGGATAGACCAGCCATGGGCAAACTACGGCCCGCGGGCCGGATCCGGCCCTTTTGAAATGAATAAAACTATTGAAAAAAAAAGACCGTACCCTTTTATGTAATGATGTTTACTTTGAATTTATATTAGTTCACACAAACACTCCATCCATGCTTTTGTTCCGGCCCTCCGGTCCAGTTTAAGAACCCATTGTGGCCCTCGAGTCAAAAAGTTTGCCCACCCCTGGGATAGAGCGTCAGCCTGCGGACTGAAGGGTCCCAAGTTCGATTCCAGTCAAGGGCACATGCCCGGGTTGCTGGCTCCATCCCCAGTGGGGGATGGCCAGGAGGCAGCCGATCCATGATTCTTTCTCATCATTGATCTTTCTAACTCTCTCCCCTCACCCTTCCTCTGTGAAATTAATAAAAATATTTAAAAAGTAAAACAAAATAAAAACAAATGAAAGTGGTGATAACGCGCACACATCCCGATCGTAAATGCTGTCGAAGCTTCCTCCGGCTCCGGCTTCCTCCGGCTCCGGCTTCCTGGCCTCGTGGCCTCGTGCTTCCTCTGGGAAAGCCCGTCCCCTCGCCCTGGGGCGCCCGGGTTTCCGCTGATTGCAGATGGAGATGCGATGGCCTCAAGGGCCCGTGTCCGTCACTTGAGAAAACCCTGCAGCGTTTCTCCGGGGCCAGTTAATTACACTAATCGATGTCCCGGTCGGCCCGCCGGTTCCCCGGGCAACGACTGACCCCACGCGTTTCCGTGCGGCACGCGGCGGAGTTCCCGCTCACGCTCCACGCGGGGCTTTGCCTCCAGGTTCGCGCGCGCGATCTGCCTGTAGCTTCCCGTCTCGGACCCTCCTCCGCTCTGGGAACGGCCCAGGCTGGGCGTGCCTCGCTCTCGTCTCGCTCTCGTCTCGCTCTCGTCTCGCCTCGCTCTCGCTCTCTCCAGAGCACATCTCTGGGCGTTAGAGCCTGTTCCATCCCCTGGTGAAGGTCTGTGGCTGCGGGGCCGTGGCTTTCGTGGTCGCCGGGCTGTTCAGGCTTTAACTCCTGGGCAGGCGGTTCCCACACCCGGACCCCGGCTGTGTCTGTGGGTCACGGTGCTTCTCCCCGACCCAGAACCGTCAACCCCCAGAGGCCCAGAGGCCCTTCCCTCGCCCGCCTGGCCCCAGCCTCCTCCCCACCGCCCCCCACGCCCTGACAGTGCCCCACCACGTGGCCCGTGGTTTCTTCTGGAACCTTCTGCAGACATGCCCCTTCCCAGGACGCCGTGGGTGGGAGACCCAGGGGACAGGGAATTGGTGCGACCCGCACCCCTCAGGCCGGGAGCCTGCTCTGCGCAGGGGCTTCTGGGAGCTCACCTGGGGCTGCTAACGAAGGGCCACTCGCCCCACGGCCAAGAGTAGCAGGTTTACCCCCTCGGGGCGCAGAGGCCGGGTTCCCAGGTGTCAGGGGGCGGTTCCTCTGGAGGCTCCGGAGGGTCCTTCCTGCCTCGTCCAAGCTGGGGCCCCTGGCGACCCTCAGCTTGTGACCGTGTCACCCCGCAGGCCTCTGTGGTCCCTGCTCGTAGGAACCCCGGTCATTGGAGTAGGACCAGCCCACTCCAGCCGGACCCACAGCTGCAAGACCCTCCTTCTCACTGAGTCACATCTGGGTTCTGGGGGGACTGGTTTCCGGGGCAGAACCACTCCCCCAGCACAGGCGGGGCCCGGGCCGGGTGGGCCCAGTTCCGTCTCCCCTCCCCGCTCCTCACTGGGGTGCGGGCTGGGTGGCCGGGCTCTGGTCCACAGTCACAGAGCAGGAGGCGCAGGCGGAGGGCCCCCAGGCCGGGGCTCCCCCAGGTGAGCACGGTCCCTCGGGAGCCCCCTCTCGGAGACACACTCTGGTCTCAGAACCAGCCTCGGCTGCTTTTTAAATAAACGATTGAATTGCGTGTTGCCCAGATGGTGCTGTGTATTTTTAACAAACGCGAGCAGCTCAGCTGGGGGCGTGGGGCGGGTGGAGCTGGCTCGGGGCGTCAGGGGCGCCGGGCTGCAGCCCTCGGCCCGCCCACAGGTGCGCGAAGGTCGCCTGCTCCTTGCCGGGGCCACGTGAGGACCGGCCTGGGGTCTGGGCTGAGTCCTGGCGAAGAGCAAGGGCCTGAGCCCCTGGCAGGGGGAGGAGGGAGGGGGGGGGGAGGGAGGAAGGAGGGGGGAGGGGGAGAAGGGAGGGGTAGAAGGGAGGGGGAGGGGAGGAGGGAGGGGGGGCCGAGGGCTGCAGACACCCAGGCTGTGCCATGGGGGCCCTTCCCCGCTCAGCCTCTCTCCTCTGAAGCGCACGGCTCACCTGGGCTGTGGCCCCTTCCCCAGCCCCAGGAGCAGGGTGTGGCGGGCGGGTGCAGCGAGTCCCCAAGGAAGTGGCTCGGTGGAGGGAACCCACCTTCCAGGCTCGGACCCCTTCTCTATCATCATTTGTTCATGTTCACTTTTTAAGAAATATATTTGTATTGATCTCAGAGAGGAAGGGAGAGGGAGAGAGAAAAAATGACGAGAGAGAATCATGGGCCTGCTGCCTCCTGTACGCCCCTCACGGGGGATGGAGCCCGCAACCCGGGCCTGTGCCCTGACCCAGAGTCGAACCCTGACCTCCTGGTTCATAGGTCGTCACTCAACCACTGAGCCACGCCGGCCGGGCCGAGTTCACTTTTCAAATGTTTCATTGAAATGACCATGAACCTTGAAGTGTCCAGCTCGTGGCGTTTGGCATGTCAGTGGCCACCACCCCATCTAGTTCCAGAACATTCCATCACCCCACACTGAGCCCGGACCTGTCGGGAGCCCCTCCCACCCCATCCCTCCGGCCTGGCCCAGCAACACCACTGGACGCGGCGTCTCCATGGAGCTGCCAGCCTGGACAGTTGATCCCGAGGAATCCCACGTGTGGGGTCCTGCGAGTGGCTCCTTCCCCCCGGGCAGGCTGTGGAGGGCCACCCACGTTGTAGCATGAGCTTCACGCCTTTTCACGGTGACGGTGGGGGAGGCTGCAGTGCACATCTCAGCGGGCATTGCCCGGTGCAGGGGTGCAGCTCGCTCCCGGCGGGGGTGGCGGAGAGGGGAGCCACGCGCCCAGGACAGTGTCTCAGGGCAGAAATGGGATGTGGCGAGGAAGGTGAGCCTGGAGGTCCATGATGGGCTCGCTGTGTCCACTGAGTTCCTGTGGGGAAGCCCCGCCCCCGTGTGAGGGGATTTGGAGGCGGGGCTTTAGGAGGCGGGCGGGGTTAGATGAGGTCAGGAGGATGGGGCCCCTGTGACAGGATTAGTGCCCTTTGTAAGGAGGACGAGGATGAGACCAGAGCTCTGCCTCGGCCACGGAGGACACGCCGGAGCCGCCGTCCACAGGAAGGGGCTCTCACAGGACTGACCGTCTGGCACCCCGATGATCTTGGACCCGCCGCTGCGACTGTGACGCGCATGTATTTTTCAAGCCGCGGCTGGCGGTGTTTGGTACGGTGGCCTCCAGGGGGCTGAGGCCCTGCTGGGTCCTCACTGGATGACTGAGCCTGCCCTCCCTCCGGCCTCTGGGGTCCAGAGGGAGCAGGCGGTGTGGTAGCTGCCAAGGCCTGGAGTTTTGTTTGTTTCAAGAAAAGCAAAGCCACTGCGCTCCTGTGGCAGGTCTGCTGAGTCCAGGGCTGTTCGGCCTGCGATCGACCTGTGATTTCCCTGGGACTTCCCTGGGCTTACCTGCGATTGACCTGTGATTTCCCTGGGACTTCCCTGGGCTTACCTGCGATCTACCTGTGATTTCCCTGGGACTTCCCTGGGCTTACCTGCGATTGACCTGTGATTTCCCTGGGACTTCCCTGGGACTTCCCTGCGATCGACCTGTGATTTCCCTGGGACTTCCCTGGGCTTACCTGCGATCTACCTGTGATTTCCCTGGGACTTCCCTGCGATCGACCTGTGATTTCCCTGGGACTTCCCTGGGCTTACCTGCGATTGACCTGTGATTTCCCTGGGACTTCCCTGGGACTTCCCTGCGATCGACCTGTGATTTCCCTGGGACTTCCCTGGGCTTACCTGCGATCTACCTGTGATTTCCCTGGGACTTCCCTGCGATCGACCTGTGATTTCCCTGGGACTTCCCTGGGCTTACCTGCGATTGACCTGTGATTTCCCTGGGACTTCCCTGGGACTTCCCTGCGATCGACCTGTGATTTCCCTGGGGCTTCCCTGGGCTTACCTGCGATCTACCTGTGATTTCCCTGGGACTTCCCTGCGATCGACCTGTGATTTCCCTGGGACTTCCCTGGGCTTACCTGCGATTGACCTGTGATTTCCCTGGGACTTCCCTGGGACTTCCCTGCGATCGACCTGTGATTTCCCTGGGACTTCCCTGGGCTTACCTGCGATCTACCTGTGATTTCCCTGGGACTTCCCTGCGATCGACCTGTGATTTCCCTGGGACTTCCCTGGGCTTACCTGCGATTTACCTGTGATTTCCCTGGGACTTCCCTGCGATCGACCTGTGATTTCCCTGGGGCTTCCCTGGGCTTACCTGCGATTTACCTGTGATTTCCCTGGGACTTCCCTGGGCTTACCTGCGATCTACCTGTGATTTCCCTGGGACTTCCCTGGGCTTACCTGCGATTTACCTGTGATTTCCCTGGGACTTCCCTGGGCTTACCTGCGATCTACCTGTGATTTCCCTGGGACTTCCCTGGGCTTACCTGCGATTTACCTGTGATTTCCCTGGGACTTCCCTGGGCTTACCTGCGATTTACCTGTGATTTTCCTGGGACTTCCCTGGGCTTACCTGCGATTTACCTGTGATTTCCCTGGGACTTCCCTGGGCTTACCTGCGATTTACCTGTGATTTTCCTGGGACTTACCTGGGCTTACCTGCGATTTACCTGTGATTTTCCTGGGACTTCCCTGGGCTTACCTGCGATTTACTTGCACATTACTTGGGGCTTCCCTGGGACTTACCTGCGATTTACCTGAGATTTACCTGCGATTTACCTGCGATTTACCTGCGATTTACCTGGGCCTCACCCGTGATGGCTGCGCCAGCTGCACTGTGGGTTGGGTCCCACGCTCCATCTTTGCGTCTTTCTTCTCTGGCTCCCTTTTCCATCCCGTCCAAGTTCCAGACCTTCTCTTTCCCTCCTTCTCTGTCTTTCCCTTTTGAACACTAACGTCCCGGAGGGGGTGGGCGAGGGGGGGGGCTTCCTCAGGGGGGGCAGCTTCTGCCCGAGAGGAGCCCCTCCCCGGAGCCGCCCCCCCCCCCGCGCCCGCCCCGGTTTTCTGTGGGTCTTTCCCACGAGCACCGCTCCCTGAAACGCGGCCTCATCGTCACGCGCTCTTTTCCTAAACCTCCACGGAGTGTGCGTCCCACGTGGGCAGGGGCGGTTTTCCATGACCCTGGCGGCTGCACAAATTCCCCGCCTGCCCGCCCCGCCCAGGTCCACTGCGGGAATGCTGCTGCGATTGTGACGTGTGGACCCTCCCTGGGGTCCCCGGTGCCCCTGGCCAGCCGGCCTCACTGGGCTCCATGGGCCAGTCTGCCTGGAGGGTGTCGAGGAGGGGCCGGGGAGCGTGCGTTCTGTGCGCGGGGACCCGGGGGGCACGGGGACCTGGGTACCCGAGAGAGCCCAGCACCGTCTCCGAGGACTCCCGTGTGGCCGTGGGACGAGGCCGGGAAGGTGTCCTGGCCGCGTCAGCAGAGACTGTCGGAGTGAGGGGAGCAGGCTGCTCTGTGTTCGTGCAGGTGCCCAGAGAGAGGCAGAGTAGGAGCCCGTGTGCAGTCGCCCCTGGCAACGGGGGTGAGGCTGGGTGGCGAAAGGGGGGTTCCTGCTCTCCCAATTACTCATGTCGTTAGCAGCAGCAGTGCATTCTGGGACAGTGTTCTCCTCCGGCACCGGCTGCAAGCTGTGCCTCCCTGGCCCTTCTCCTGGGAGGAGGCCCCGAGAAAGGAAGAACGGGAAGGAAATGCCTTTTTCAAATGTTCAGATGTCACGTGACTCCTCTTGCCAGTTGGTTTCCATGGAGATGTTGCTACAGCCCAGCAATAGATGCTGCCGGTGCACGCACGGCCCCTCCACGTGCACTTGGCTGGCCACATCGGTGCCTCCACAAGGTCCCCATGGAGATCTGTGTGCCCACGCGGCCACTCCGCGCGGCCAGCAGCCCGGGACAGCCTGTGCCGCTGGCTGGCTCCGCCTCAGGAGAAGCGCAACCAGGAGACAAGCCCAGCAGCCTCCTAAGGGCAGCCCACACCCAGGCGCCCCGGCCCCCCCAGCCCACGCCCAGGCTCTCCGTCCCACCCAAGCCCACGCCTAGGCGCCCCGTTCCCCCCAAGCCCACGCCCAGGCGCCCCGTTCCCCCCAAGCCCACGCCCAGGCGCCCCGTTCCCCCCAAGCCCACGCCCAGGCGCCCCGTTCCCCCCAAGCCCACGCCCAGGCGCCCCGTCCCCCCCAAGCCCACGCCCAGGCGCCCCGTCCCCCCCAAGCCCACGCCCAGGCGCCCCGTCCCCCCCAAGCCCACGCCCAGGCGCCCCGTTCCCCCCAGCCCACGCCCAGGCGCCCCGTTCCCCCCAAGCCCACGCCCAGGCGCCCCGTTCCCCCCAGCCCACGCCCAGGCGCCCCGTTCCCCCCAAGCCCACGCCCAGGCGCCCCGTCCCCCCCAAGCCCACGCCCAGGCGCCCCGTTCCCCCCAAGCCCACGCCCAGGCGCCCCGTTCCCCCCAGCCCACGCCCAGGCGCCCCGTTCCCCCCAAGCCCACGCCCAGGCGCCCCGTCCCCCTGCAGCCCACGCCCAGGTGCCCCGTGCCCCCCGCAGCCCACGCCTGCAGGAACCCCCTCAGATGCACAGTTTAGCCCTGACCAGTTGGGCTCAGAGGATAGAGAGTCGGCCTGTGGACTAAAGGGTCCCAGGTTTGAGTCCAGTCAAGGGCACATGCCTGGGCTGTGGGCTCGATCCCCTGTGTGGGACTTGCAGGAGGCAGCCAATCCATGATTCTCTCTCATCATTGATGTTTCTATCTCTCTCCCTCGTCCTTCCTCTCTGAAATCAATAAAAAAATATATTTTTTAAAAAAGATACACCCTTCTGTTCTAAAAAAAAAAAAAATACAAAGTTCGGGCAACGCCCTAGCAGAAAGGCCCAAACAAAGCATGCGCTGGAGATGGATCAGGCTAAAACAGGGGTAAACTGAGGCAGGACCTGGTGGGATTGGGCCGGGTCCTTGAGGTCCCAGACAAGTGGGGGCTGGGAGAGGCACTTTTAGGAGCGGGAGCGTGGGGTAGCGTCCCATGGCCTCTCCCCACCCCAGGGCCTCGGGGCTGGCGCTGACTCAGCACTCTCTCCAGAGCTGTTTGATCCTCATCTAAGGATATGCTTATTGATTTGAGAGAGAAAGAGAGAGAGAGAGAAACATTGATGGGTGGCCTCTCATTCACACCCGACTGGGGATCAAACCTGCAAGCTGGGCATGTGCCCTGACTGGGAATCAAACCCGAAGCCTTTTTTTTTTTTTTTAAATATATTTTATTGATTTTTTACAGAGAGGAAGGGAGAGGGATAGAGAGTTAGAAACATCGATGAGAGAGAATCATCGATCAGCTGCCTCCTGCATGCCCCCTACTGGGGATGTGCCCGCAACCAAGGTACATGCCCTTGACTGGAATCGAACCTGGAACCCTTGGGTCCGGAGGCTGACGCTCTAGCCACTGAGCCAGACTGGTCAGGGCCAACCCGAAGCCTTTTATATGCACAGGACAGCGCCCCTGAGCCAACCCCGTGAGCCTCCCGCCAGGGCCCACCCCCAGAACTGTGACGCTTGACCCAGCGAACATGGGCAGGCCCACTGGGAGGCCCCTTCCGCATCGTGGCCCCGCTCTCGTGGTCCCGCTCTCATGCTTTCTTCCTGCCCAGGGACACGCCCCTGCACGGGACAGCGCCTCCGTGGCCTCAGGGGTCCCACGTGACCGTGTGTTTTCCAGGGAGCTTTGCTGAGGTATAACTGACGTGCAGGGAACTTCATGTGTTTAAAGTGTGCGATTGTGTGCGTCTTGGTGTGTGCCCTTGTGAAACCGTGAGCACGTTCAAGACCATAAACGCCTCCGTGGCCCCAAAGGCTCCCGGGCCGTGTGACCCGCCCCTGGTCTCCCCCACCCCACGGCCTCCGCCACTCCGCTTCCGGCTGCTACAGACCCGCCCGCGTTGTCTGGAATTTCCCGTGGATGGTAGGTGGGGTCACGCAGTCTACGCTCTTTCGGGGTTTGGTTTCTTTCCCTCGGCGTGATTATGTCGAGACTGCCGGTACCCACCGTGCCTGCCTCCGTATTCCCGAGGGGTGTGCCATGAGGGGGAGCCCCTCCCGCATCCCAGCCCTGGAAAGACCCGCTACCACCTCCCCCCCCCCCGCCCAGATCCCATAGAAAGTCCCAGGCAAGATTCTGATTGGCCAGACTTGGATCACATGATCGTCCTTAAACCAATCACTGCTGCCTGGGATGTGGGAAGCCCTGATGGGCCAGGACTGGGTCATGTGGGCTCTCGTGACGGTAGAAGGCCTGTCCTCCTGTGGACAGTGTGTAGGGACCTCGTAGGGCACCCGCAGCAGGAAAGGGCGGTGGCTCAGCAGAAGGCAGATGGGGGGCTGCTGGGCACTCGGAACAAGGCCTGTGATGCCACCACCACCGGCCTCTTCTCCCTCCTGGGTCTCGCTTGTGTCAGCGGGCAGGGGCCCAGGAGTTCCCGCTGTGCCCTCACAGGGGCCCCCCTGCCCCCCTCCCGCTGCTATAGCTCTGGATCAGTCAGGCCGAACCCCTGCCACCCGCGCGGACTGCAGAGGAAATGCAGGCACAGCCTCCACGCCACGCCCGGGAGCCCACAGCCTCCACCCGGGAAGCCTCCTCGCTCAGCCCGCACCTGCTGGGCAGATGCCTCCCTCCTCTGCGAGCAGGGGCTTCAGGCTGGCCTCACCTTGCCCTGCCCTGCAGTCCATGGGTGCCGGGTGCCCTCCAGATTCAGGGGAGGGGATGGAGCCCGTGCGTGAGCCCCAAGCTGGGGGCTTCGCGCTTCCTGGGGGACGGGAGCCGGCACTGCCACAGCTCAGCCACTGGTCATCAGCTACACTCTCAGTGCACAGCCCGGCTTCCCAGGCAGCTGGTGACCAGCTGGTGCCAGGGCTCAGGCCCCCAGAGAGGCAGGAAGGAGGGGCTTCCCCGGGAGAGGCAGGAAGGAGGAAAGCGGGGAGGGGAGGCCACCACACAGGGTGCTGTGCGCTGCCTTCTTAACGGCCCCCAGGACCAGGCTCCACCCCATGGCCGGCGCCCTCTGCCCAGTACCTGCTCTTCCCGAAGAGAAGGAACCCCTCCCCCCCCACCCCTGTCCCCAGAGGAGGAAGAGGGGGAGGAGGGGGCAGGCCAGCAGCAGGTGCTGCCACAGGAGGAGGCCTCGGCCTCCGGGGAACAATGGCTGTTGGGGAGCCGAATGCACTCTCCCCACAGGAGGTTCTCCCCGGAGCCCTGGATTCCATCCGCCCCCGGAACCCGGCACCTGCCTCCTCGGACTCAGACTCGTTTCCAATGTTTTCTAAGTTACTGAACAGAGCGCCCCCTGTGAGGAGCTGAGAGAGCCGCCCCGTGGCCGCAGTCCAGCCCAGTTCCTGCAGCCCGGCCCCTGCAGCCCGGCCAGGGGGGTTCGAAGAGGAAGTGGGGATCCCCCAGGCCCCGGGACGCACGCCTCCGTGTCAGGGCGGCAGCTGCAGTGCCCAGGAGGCCGGTTCCCAGGCTCCCCCTGTAGACAGGCTCCTCTTGCCGCGTCACAGACCCCATTCTAGCCAGGATGGCGCGGTCCTCCGGCCTATCCGGTGGGCCCCGCCTGCAGCTCAGCTGCCACCCCGTCTCCCGGTCCCTCTGGCCTGTCTCCCGCATGTTCTGGTGTGAGCAGCTCTGCCCTCCAATCTACATTGCTTGGGCTGGGAAATTCGCCGCCCCACAGCTGGCCAGGGCCCACACCTGGTCTGCAGGGCCCGCACCTGGTCTACAGGGCCACACCTGGTCCGCAGGCCCCCCGCACCTGGTCCGCAGGCCCCGCACCTGGTCCGCAGGGCCCGCACCTGGTCCGCAGGCCCCCGCACCTGGTCTGCAGGCCCCCGCACCTGGTCCGCAGGCCCCGCACCTGGTCCGCAGGGCCCGCACCTGGTCCGCAGGCCCCCGCACCTGGTCTGCAGGCCCCCGCACCTGGTCTGCAGGGCCCACACCTGGTCTGCTCGGGCGGCACCAGCAGCTGCCACAAGCCGGCGGCTTAGGCACACAGCAGAAGTCCCTCCCCGTGGTCCTGAGGCGGGAAGGGCCACTGTCCCCCAGGCCGCCCTCCGTGGCTGGCTGATGGCTGCCGTCCTCACGTGGCCGCCATTCTGGGCGTGTGCACCCCTGGCACCTCTCCGAGTGTCCCAGGCTCTCCTGTGAGGACACCAGTCGGATTGCAGGAGGGCCTGCCGTGCCGTCTCACTCTTAACCAACCACCTCTTTATCTTTTTAAGATATTTTTATTGACGTCAGAGAGGAAGGGAGAGGGAGAGAAACATCAATCATGAGAAAGAATCATGGATCGGCTGCCTCCTGCACTGCCCCCCCCCCCCCCCCCCGCGCCACTGGGGATTGAGCCTGCAACCCAGGCATGTGTCCTGACCAGGAATCGAACCGGGGACCCTTCAGTCCGCAGGCCAACGCCCTATCCACTGAGCCACACCCACCAGGGCTGGGCCACCGCTTAAAGGCCCCGTCTCTACGCCCGTCACAGTCTGAGGTCTGGGCGTCAGGACTTTCACATGTGAATTTTGGGGCCACAATTCCGCCCATAAACACCCAATAGAAGTGTTGTGCCCAGATTTCAAAGTTCCCAAGACCCCCAGGGAGCCAGTCAGTTTGATGCAAAAGCAAAGAGTCATCTATTTCAAACCCGGGTTTGGCTCCCCTGCCACACTCACCGATGCAACGGTAAGCTCCAGTGGCCAAGAGAGAGAGAGGCCTGATGGGACAGGGGGTTTTAAAGGGGGGTGGAGTGAGGGCAGGAGAGGGGACTGTGGGCCCCACTGATTGGCCAGGCGCGAGTTGGGTCATCTCTATGGCGCGCACGTCCCTTGATTGTTATTGGTTAGTTTAAAGAAATCCTGGGCGTGGCCAGCAGGGGCCTGGGCTTCCGGGAAGAAGGCACTCTCCTGAGCACATGGCGGCCGCCCCAAAAATGGAGGACCCAGGGCAAGATGGAGGGTGCAGTCCTAGCCCCCCCCAGGGCGAGCTGAGCCCGGGCTCCAGGGGCCAGTCCGGTTGCTGGGGGTCCAGTAGATCGACCAGTTCCAGCCCAGGCAGGAAGTCCACGTCCTCCTTCTTGTTCCCGGGGGCGTCAGCGATCGCCTTTTCCTCCATCTCCTCGGGCGAGGCGCCCTCGCCCCGCCGCCGCTGCTGCTGCCGCGTGGGTCCGGTCCGGGGGCGGTGGGCAGGTGGCAGCCTGAGCCGGGCTCCCGCCGTGGGCTGGGGAGTCTGTGCCCGAGGCCGCCAGCAGCGTGGTCAGGCCCCGAGACGACTGGCCCTTTCAATCCCCCCTTTGTCTTGGAACTTCCGGCTCAATCATGAGACGGACTGCATTTCTATTCCACCGGTGCTAGAGGCCCGTACTGGGCATACAGAACTATCAACTGAACTATCCCTATAAGCTTAACAAATGGTCCGGTGGAAGGGAAAGAAACCATTTTAGATTCAATAACTTCTATTGAAATAGGATTTTTTTTTTTAAAATTCCTCCATGCCTATTAAAAAGCCAAATCAAGATTAATTTATCTACTGTTCTGATGTTTGCATAAACACAACAAGAATGGTAACTGACTATCTTTGCTGGAATTTCATGGTTGAACCTTAATGTGCCCCGTAGGGCCAGGAAGCCAAGCCATCCAGATGCCATCAGGCCTGCCTGCAGTATCTGCTGAGTTAGGTGAATCCCTCACCTGTAGCAACTCCACCTGAGCCCACGCTCCAGGCTTTAAGGCCCATCTCAGTAGCCCTCCTACTCGTTGCGGCCCAGAGTGTGTGGGGGTTCCGCAGGGATGCAGAGGCATCTTTACTGCTCCCCTTCTACTCTTACCAACCGCCAGTGATGGTAGGGCATGGGCCTGACGCTTCAGCGCCAGCCATCTTTAGGGCTCCCAAGCAGGATACCAGGCTTTTTTCGTGGTATTTTTAGTGGCTTCAAGTCTTTAGAGCTCAGACAGGGCTCTTTAAAACATGATACTCCAGTCAAAGTTTTTTGTTAATAAAACCATTATTAGGAACCAGTCTCATTGGATCTATGCAAAGAAACGTACTTATTTAGTATTGCCAGATTTCGGAGGAATTACATAAGGAGAAAAACATACTGATCTACTCTAAGATTTTCTGACTTTCCTTGATAATTCCTTTTCATGGATTTAAAACAAAACAGTAACTGTTGGTATAAAATCTTTTTTCTATGCATAACTATTCCTCAGACCTTCTATTTTAAACAGGCTTTTTCCAGTTTTACTACCCCTGACATGGGCATGGTGACTCAGGCCTGCAAGACAGTATTACAGGCTGCCAACTGTTAGCTGTCTCTCAACAGAGACCAAAACCTGATGGGCACCGTTCCCTGCCCAGTTGGACACCTGCCCTCTTGGCAGCTAGGCACCCTTTATTTTTGGGGGTCACCCCACACAGCTCCCTTCCAGGATAGCCAACATACATTCAAAACTTGCAAAAGAATCAAAGGTTAATATAACATATCAATACAATGAAAAACATGTGACCCCATAAATTGTCCTTGTCTCTTTGGAGCCTTGTTCATGAAGATGCAGGCATTATCTAAGTGTATTACACAGTATTGTGGGGGCTCCTGGTGACAGGAGTGATCGCGAGCCATGTTACCGGCATCAGGCAGGTCGAGCACGCCGTAGCTTGAGCTTGAGCGGGTTGTGTTGATCTCGATCGATGCTCCATTTGGTGATGAAGTTTTTCTGGGTCATGGATGGATCCGCTGACCGGATGTGAGTGTGATGGATCCAGGTCGCGACACCGTCTACCTTTACAGTCTTGGGATCTTGAGCAGACAGGAACAGATGTGGAGGCCTTCCTTTCTCACATCCTAGGACAGGACTTTTGACCTATGTCTCATCCAGATAGAAACGGTCCACATTTATATCACAAAATACCAACAAATCAGTTTCAGTTGTGTAGCCAGTCTGAGTTTTGACTTTTCTTTGGAAGTCTCAGAGATGGTGAATACCATCTAGAAGCTATTAATCCATTCACACAGTCCCCCAAAAGTTAAAGAGGAAGGAAAGAATCATTCAATGTCACTCAAGAGGATTTCGGCGAAACAACAAAATTGACAGATTAAACACATTGGAAAACCAAGGCCAGAAGTACCCTCTGACGCTTCAGGGGTACCAAGGAAGGAGAAGTTAGGCCACAACCAGCCCTTCTCACAATCCACCATTAGTGACCAGTCCCAGCTCACTGGTCTATCATCCATTTAACATTTCTTTTTTTCTCCTATCACACCAAGGCCATGCTTTCCAGGTAGCTAGAACTTTTAGCCTTAATTTTTAGGTGATTAGCACTAGTTAAACAATTTTAAACAACAAAGATACATATTTAAGTAAATACATTATCTAGAACCTAGGTTAAACTTAGGCATATCCTGGGTCTCCCAAATACTGAGTTGGCAAGGTAACTGGAGCCCTTTAAGATCAGTATGAAACCACAGTTTTTACCTGAAGGACTTTGACATAACCTTTAATTGTCCTTAGTTTAAGGAAGGCAGTGTTTTCTAGATTTCATTTTTCAATACTTAACCAACAGATTTAATTCTGTTTTCTAGATTTTTCATGAGGCAAATTACTTTTTACTTTCAAGTGGCTCTGGAGAACCACATTCGAGCCTTGCAAGACAGGTTTTTGGCCTCCCTGGTCTTTTCAGATGTAAATTGACCACATTTTTTAAGATTTTGCTGCAGGCAGGAGGCGACTATCTCCTCCCTCCATTAAGAAAAGCTTTCTTAATTAACAAAGGACCAGTTTTTTTTTTTTTTTTGGAAAAACTGTTTTTTATTATGGATTAGTCTTGGGATTTATCCTGCACTTTTGAAAGGAGACGCTAGCTTAAAACCCTATCCAAAATCGGACGGTGCGCACATTAGTTTTAAGCCAGCTTTTCTCCCCACACGTGCACAGAAATCCCAGACGCATTTACTTGGGGAGGGGGTGACCTGTTTCCACAGACCCTCACTCAGGCGGCCGTGGACTACCACACAAAGGAGGGGGGAGGGCAGTTCCCCTCCCTCCACACTCAGACATTCAAACAATCCATTCAATTCCTAACAACTTCCCAACCCCTGAGGGAGCTCTAAAGCCTCCCCCAGTCTCCTTGAAATGATCAATCACAATACCCAAAGGTGCAGTCTGAGTCCATCCCATAACATCCATCCAGTACAAACACAGAACACTAAACAGGGCCCGAAAATACAGGCTTCCAATTCCATGGAAGCCAAACCCGAAAGCTAGACAATGGCCTTATACCAAACTAGCTAGCAGGAGCGACCTGCTTTCCGCGAGGGGCATATCCATCCCTCTGAGGGGCATATCCATCCCTCCTGGGGTGAGGGGCATATCCATCCCTCCTGGGGAGCGGAACGTCTTCCAACTCTCCCCCGCCTGTGGTTGTTCACGGCGCGTCCGCCTAGACCCCTCAGGCAATTCAGAAACGAGCTCAAACAGAACAGAACACACAAGGACACACACCTACCGCGGTCAGTCAGACTCTTCGGACTGGGGGTCCCTCAGTGGTCCTGGGAATCCCGGGAGAGCCCCCAAAATGTTGTGCCCAGATTTCAAAGTTCCCAAGACCCCCAGGGAGCCAGTCAGTTCGATGCAAAAGCAAAGAGTCATCTATTTCAAACCCGGGTTTGGCTCCCCTGCCACACTCACCGATGCAACGGTAAGCTCCAGTGGCCAAGAGAGAGAGAGGCCTGATGGGACAGGGGGTTTTAAAGGGGGGTGGAGTGAGGGCAGGAGAGGGGACTGTGGGCCCCACTGATTGGCCAGGCGCGAGTTGGGTCATCTCTATGGCGCGCACGTCCCTTGATTGTCATTGGTTAGTTTAAAGAAATCCTGGGCGTGGCCAGCAGGGGCCTGGGCTTCCGGGAAGAAGGCACTCTCCTGAGCACATGGCGGCCGCCCCAAAAATGGAGGACCCAGGGCAAGATGGAGGGTGCAGTCCTAGCCCCCCCCAGGGCGAGCTGAGCCCGGGCTCCAGGGGCCAGTCCGGTTGCTGGGGGTCCAGTAGATCGACCAGTTCCAGCCCAGGCAGGAAGTCCACGTCCTCCTTCTCGTTCCCGGGGGCGTCAGCGATCGCCTCCTCCTCCATCTCCTCGGGCGAGGCGCCCTCGCCCCGCCGCCGCTGCTGCTGCCGCGTGGGTCCGGTCCGGGGGCGGTGGGCAGGTGGCAGCCTGAGCCGGGCTCCCGCCGTGGGCTGGGGAGTCTGTGCCCGAGGCCGCCAGCAGCGTGGTCAGGCCCCGAGACGACTGGCCCTTTCAGAAGAAGCTTGCCGAGTGGCCCACGTGGGGTCGGCTATAAGAAGTGCGTTTGACGTGGGGGGCAGCACCCTTGGAAAGGTAGTGCACCCAGCAGCCACTCAGAAGGCTCCAGAAGCCCTCGCCACTGACGCAGGCCAAGGGACCCCTGGCTACCTGAGGGGCCGATGGCGCCCGTCGGGACTCTGTGGTCGCGGCGGGCAGACGTGTGGCGAGCGGAGCTCTCTTCCCGGGCGATTAACGTGGGACTTGAAAGGCCTGAGGTTTTCCTGCTCAAATCAATTACTCAGACGGATATGCGGAAGGTCCCCGGGGAGCCGCGGACAGAGGGCACCGCCGGGCGGTTAGAGGCGGTTCTGCGGGTTCCCTGCTACCCGCCCGCTCTGACCCACAGCGTCCGTGTGAGCTGGGTTGGCCGCTGGGCGCGTGCCAGCGGGGGGGGGGGGGGGGGTGAGGCTCAGCCTCCCGGGAACGCACCTCATTCCTTCCCTTCCCGAGACCAGAGCTCCCGGCGCCTCTGTCACTTGTGATCGCTGGCCTCGGGGTGATGCGTCTGCGGGGACGGCCTCGGTGTCCGTCCCGGCCTCCGGCTGCGGAGCCGCCTCTCGCCTGGCGGGCCGGGGGCGGGTGACCGGTCCCTGTCCGGACGTGGTCCCTGGGGGTCAGCTGCGAACAGCACCGTGGAAACAGGACCGCGTGTGGAGGTTGAAGGAGGGAAGTAGAAAGTAAAATAATACATCGGAGCACACGGCTGCTGGGTGGCGCAGGCCAGCGGTAAAGGCAAAAACCTTCGGTGTCCGGCGCGGGGAGGAGGCCTCCCGCCGTAGGACGGAGGCCACGCCACAGCCAGCACCTCAGAGACAGGGTGAGCGAGAAGCGGGAGGGACGTCTCCCAAGCCAGACGGGGAGCCCGGCCGGCGCGGCTCGGGGCTTGAGCGTCGCCCTCTGAACCAGGAGGTCAGGGTTCGATTCCCGGTCAAGGGCACCTGCCTGGGTTGCAGCCGATCCGCGATTCTCTCTCATCCTTGACGTTCTGTCTCTCCCTCTCCCTTCCTCTCTCTCTAAGATCAAATTTTAAAATTTTTCAAAAAAAACACCTTAGATGCAAATGCCCTTTGACCCAGCCGGGCCTGTGTGGGACTCGGCAGGTGCGTCCCCGCCCCAGAGGGCAGGCGTCATGTGGCCCCTGGAGCACCTGCAGGTGCGTCAGCTGCCGGGCAATGTCCTGAGTGAGGAAAGCCGGGAGCAGAGCAGGGGGTGGGGGCCCCTCTGTGTAGGAAAGGGGTGCAGGGCACGGACTCTGCTTTCTGCACGATTTTCCCATAAACGTAGAACTCCTCCATCCCAGCCAGTGGTTCAGTGGCTAGAGCGACGGCCTGTGGACCCCAGGGCCGTGAAACTGCTGTGAGTGCAACTGTGAGGCTGGGTGTGGGGCGTCACACGTCTGTTCAAACAAACCCTGAGGCCGTGGGACACAGGAGCGGACCCGTGGACACTGTGGGCTCAGCGACCAACATGTTCATGTTGGCGCATCGGCTGTTACACGTGTCACAGGTGGTTACAACAAGGGCTGTGTCCCCTCCCCCAAGTTCACATGCTGAGGCCACAGCCCCCCGCTCCTCAGCGCAGCCGTGTCTGCAGACAGAACCTCTGAGGACGAGTGAGAGGGAGGCCGCCAGGGAGGCGCTGACCCCACAGGACGGGTCCCTCTAAGAGGAGATGAGGCCACAGGACACAGGGGCCATGTGCTCCGATGTGTTATTTCACTTTCTACTTCCCTCCTTCAACCTCCACACCCGGTCCTGTTTCCCACGGTGCTGTTCGTAGCTGACCCCCAGGGACCCGGGGAGGGGCCGCGTCCACATGCCCAGGAGAGAGGCCTCCGCCAGCCTCCAGGATGGGGCAGTGAATGTCTGTGGCTGCAGCTGCCCAGGACGCGCACGCAGATGGTGGGCACTGGGCCCAGATGGTGGGAGCCGGGTCTAGGTGGAGGTCGAGGGCCCAGATGGTGGGAACCGAGTCCAGGTGGAGGTCGGAGGGCCGAGATGGTGGCACCGGGTCCAGGTGGAGGTCGGGCAGCCCAGATGGTGGCACCGGGTCCAGGTGGAGGTTGGGGGTCCCAGATGGTGGGAACCGGGTCCAGGTGGAGGTCGGGGCGCTCAGATGATGGGAACCGGGTCCAGGTGGAGGTTGGGGGCCCAGATCGCCCCGCTGGGCTGGCTGGCCCCTCGCTCATTGTCATACTGAGCCCTGCCCACTTTCTGGCCACACATCCAGCCACAGGCATGATGGCACCAGCGAGGAGCCCGCACTGTCCACGGTGCCCGCGGCCTGCCCAGTCTCCCCCACCCCCCTCCCCCCTCCCGCCAGCCCAGGTGGAAAATCGCCTCCCGGATGCAAAGGGACCGGCGCCTGGGCAACGAGGCGTCCCCTCCCCTCGGGGAGTTAATCGTTTGCTTTGGGGATTAATTTCTCAGCCGCTGCCTTTGAGTGGAAGCTCTTGATAAATTGCCCGTCATGATGGGGGACAGGCGGGAGCCGAATCCAGCCATAAATCTCCCCACGCTTGGCGCTAAAGCACGCCTCGGCCCACGATCACTCCGGGGGGGGCCTCGCGCTCCTGGTGGGGAGACCTGCAGGTGGATGGTGCCTCCTGGGGCTCCGCTGGGCCTGAACCAGCAGACCCTGAGGCTGGGCCGGCGCCGACACCCCCAGCCGCTTTGGTGCACCCTCCTCCCGGGAACAGCCAGCCAGTCCCTGGTCAGACGGCTGCACCCTCCCCCACCCACTGTCCGCTCAGCCAGGCCCTGTTACCTCCCAGCCCTGCGTCCCCCCAGCCCTGCACCCCTCCCAGCCCTGGGGGCCAGAGGTCTGGACTGGTGTCAGCTGCTGCCCCCATCGAAGGCCCTCGTAGAGGAATTGCTGTGGGTGAATTGTGTCCCCCAAACCCACAAGTCCAAGCCCTAGGCCCCTGAGCCTCAGGATGTGGTCTCACTGGGGACGGACGGGCCATCGCAGACGCACTGGCGAGGTGCGGTCACTGCGGAGTGGGCCGGGCCCCGACGGCAATGGCTGTGTCCTTGTGAGCAGGGGAAACAGAGGCAGAGAGGGAAGCCACGAGGACCTGAGGCGGAGGAGGGTGTGCCCATGAGCCAGGGGAAGGCGAGGGCCCCGCCAGGCCAGGCCTCCGTCTCCCTCAGCCCCGGAGGGACCGGCCCGCCCTCCCCATCTGTGGTCTGAGGCCCTGACTCTGTGCTGTTCCCGCCCCAGGAAGCTCACTCCCTGGCCGCTGGCCGCGGGGCGGCCTCAGACTCCAGAGCCAAACAAGGCAGGCGCCGTGCGGCCCGGCCCCTGTCCCCGCCCTCTGTCCCTGCGCCTGCCTGCTGGGCCCTCGGCTTCCTGTCCCACGCAGCCCCGTCTCCGCGTGCTCCCCTGCCTGCCTGTGTGTCTGTGATGGGCCGTGAGAGCCGCGTGAGGTCACAGCCCGTGGACACAGGTGGAGGCGGGGTCGCTGCAAGCAGGGCTGGCGGGCGGCTTCCCACGGTCCCTCCATCACCGCTCCTGTTGTTCCCGCTTCAGACGCGTCACCCGGCTCCCTCCTCGCCTTGCGGCTCAACACCAACAGGCGGGACTCTGCTCGTTCTGTGGGGCGTTCGGGGGGCCACCTCCCAGCCTCAGCTCAGGCAGGGAGGCTCCCGGGTCCCGGGTCAGCTGCCCCTGTGACCCGCCCATCGGAGCCTGGACACAGACCGCCCCCTCTGCCCGAGGCTATGGCCTTGGGTCCCTGGAGGCTCAGTCACAGCTGCAGGGTCCCTGGGAAGGACTGGGGGGCGTTTGGAGGACACGTCCCTGGGCCCCTGTGGACCCTGCTGGCTGTGTCCCCAGGCGGAGCCGCCAGATCCCGGGGGGCAGGGCTGACCCTGGACCCAGCCCCTGCAGGCCTGAACCCCGCGGAGAGGATGATGACAGCCCGGTCCCCACTCCCCCACTCCCTGCTCCATGCACTCTGGCTGCGGCGACTGGCCCAGGACCAGATGGCTGAGTGAGCGCAGGGCCGGAGTGTCAGCGCCTTACACCAGCCCTTGCTGGACCGGAGCCCTTCGGCGCCCTCTACACCAACCCAGCCCATGGGCCCGGCCGGCGTGGCTCAGTGGCTGAGTGTCGAGGTCACAGTTTGGTTCCCGGTCAGGGCACAGGCCCGGGTTGCGGGCTCGGTCCCCTGTGGGGCCTGCAGGAGGCAGCCGATCCATGATTCTCTCTCTCTCTCTCTCTCTCTCTCTCTCTCTCTCTCTCTCTCCCCCCCCCCCTTCCTCTCTGAAATCAATATAAATATGTATTTTTTAAAATCCAACTGATGGGCCCTGACCGGTCTGGCTCAGTGGATAGAGCGTCGGCCTGCGGACTGAAGGGTCCCAGGTTCGATTCCGGTCAAGGGCAGGTACCTTGATGGTGGGCACATCCCTAGTGGGGAGTGTGCGGGAGGCAGCTGATCGATGTTTCTCTCTCATCGATGTTTCTGACTCTCTATCCCTCTCTCTTCCTCTCTGTAGAAAAAATCAATAAAATATATATATTTTTAAAAATCCAACCGGCGGGTTACTGACCCGCGTCCCATGGGCAGGTGCCCTCACAGTGGCTGCTGGGCGTGGGGCCTGCTGGTGGCGAGTGGCGGGTCAGTGTCCTGCGGCGGCCACAGCCATGACCACCAGCTGGGCCACTGGACAGCAGGACTTGTCCCTCCCGGTCCTGGAGGCCGGGAGCCCAGACTCGGGGTCACGGGGCTAGGATCGGGGCGTCAGCAGGCTGCAAGCCTGGGGGAGGTTCTTCCTGCCTCCTCCAGCCCCGGGCTCCAGGCGGCCCTGGGCCTGCGGCCGCGTCACCCCATCTCTGCCTCTGTCTGCCCGCGGCCGCCTCCCGCGTGTCATCTCACCTGTCTCTCACAGGGACGCCCGTCGCCGTCACCTCACGTCACAAAGTGGCTGCAGAAGGTCCAGCCTGAGCACCCACATCCCTGGCAAGAGGCAGGAGGAAGTGACAGATTGGCATTCACGTTAGAAAAGCCCGCCCTGGCCGCTGGGGCTCGGTGGGTTGGTGTCGTGCTGGTCCGATTCCAGGTCGGGGCACACGCCCGGGTTTCGGGCTCGATCCCGGGGACGGGCGTGCAGGAGGCAGCCCATCGATGTTTCACTCTCACATCACTTTCTCTTCCTCCCTCGCTTTCTCTCTTTCTAAAAATCAATAAAACGTCCTTTAAAAGAAAGAAAAGCTGAACTTTCCAACCCCAGCACGTGGGAGCCCTTCGGCCCCAGGATGTGGCAGCTGGGCCCCTCCGGACGGCTCGGGGGCCTGGGGTTGGGGGGGCAGCCCCGCCCACGGCAGCACCTCGCCCCCAGCCCCACCGGCAGCAGCGGCCGCAGGGCCAACCCACACGCTGACGCAGCTCCGGCTTATTTTAGACCCAGCCTCCTGCTCAGCGTCCAACAGGCTGAACTTTCACCAAAAAGGAAGCAGCAGGAGGCGCCACTCACAGCCCCCGACCCCTTCCCGCCAGTCGCTCCAGGCAGGGCCGAGGGCCCCGGGACACTGCGGTCCAGGCTCCGTTGGCCAACAGTGGTGACATGGGGTGGGGGGGTGTCACGTCCTCACGGCCCCGAGGGAGTGGGTGTCTGCAGAGTGTGGCCCGACCGTCCCTGAGCCCACCTGGGTCACGGGGCCCCATTCTGGCCCGCACCCCTTTCCCCGGGCCCCGTGTGAGCAGCGCGCTCACCTGCCCGAACTCAGACAATGGAGACATGAGCACAGCGAAAGCGCAGCTGTTCATGGCGTCTCGCAAGGTCGGGTGTCTGGTGGGCAGGCACCCCCCCCTGACCCCCCCTCCCCCCGCCCCGTGCTGGAGCGACGAGGAGGCTGGAAGCTGGAGGAGGAGGCTGCTGGGCAGGTGCACGTGCCTCTGAGCTGTGCTCTGACGGGAGTGTTCCTCGCCAGCCCCGAGGACGGTAGCGTCTCTAGCAGCGACGTGTTCTCTCAGTGAAATGTGTACGACGACGGCCTGACCAGAGTGGCTCAGGGTTGAGCGTCGGCCTAGGGACCAGGCGGTCACCAGTTCGAGTCCCGGTCGGGGCACACGCCCGGGTTGTGGTCTCGGTCCCAAGTTGGGGTGGGGGGGCGTGCAGGAGGCAGCTGGTCAGTGATTCTCTCTCATCATGGATGTTTCTCTCTCTCTACCCCTCCCCCTTCCTCTCTCAAATCAATAAAAACATTTTTTAAAATTTGTTAAAAAATAATAATAATGAAGGGTGTACATTCTGTCAGTGCTCCCCCGGGTATTGTTCCATTGATTTTTAGAGAGAGGGAGGGAGGGGGGAGGGGCGAAGGGGGAGGGAGGGAGGGAGGGAGGGGCGAAGGGGGAGGGAGGGAGGGGGGAGGGGCGAAGGGGGAGGGAGGGGGGAGGGGCGAAGGGGGAGGGATAAACATTGATGTGAGAGAGACACATCGATTCTCTGCGTCCTGCACATGCCCTGACCCAGGACCCAGGATCCAACGTAAACCCAGGTGCGTGCCCTTGAGCTGGAGCTGAACCCGGACCCTTCGGGGAGCGGGCTGGCGCTGTCACCGCTGCACCACCGGCCGGAAGGTGTGCGCGTTTGGGACGTCACGCCATCGCACACTTGCAGACGACAGCGTAGTGTAAACACGTCTATAGGGACACGCCGAGTTCACGTGGCTCTCTGTATTGCATGTGCGCTTCACGGCCGTGGTCTGGACCCAAACCTGAAACACCCCACTCACTCACTCCCCGCCCTCCCCGCCCGTCGCCCACCATCTGCTTCCTGTCTCCATGGAGCTGACCCCTCTGAGCGGGTCACACAGGGTCTGTCCCTCTGGGTCTGGCAGGCGGCAGGGTCCCTTCCTCTTCGAGGTCCGGTGCTCGACGGTGCAGCCGTCAGGACTCGCGGCTCCGGCCGCCCCTGTCCTGACCTGAGCGTGGCTGCCCTCGTCCCCAGCCTGGTCACCGCGTCCCCGTGCAGGCGCAGGCGGGGCTGGGCACGTCCCGGGGGGCCCACCCACGTGTCAGGGCCAGGGGCCGGGCTGTGGGCGCGCCTGTGCTGAAGCCCTGCCCCCAGTGAGGTCACCCTCGTCCTTGTCACATTGTCCGCGAGCTGCGCCACGGAAGGAGCTGCTGGGCTCAGAGGCCCCCCCCTCCCGCCCCCCGAGGCCGCTCACTGGGAAAACGGGAGCCGGGGCCTGAGCACAGGCGTGCGACCCGTGTTCTCCATGGCCCCAGGGCTGCATGTGTGACCCGGTGACACCCCCTCACGCATGCACACAGCCGCACGGCCCCCCGGAGGGCACAGGACATGCCCCTGCACCTTCAGGCGCCTGGCAGCGGGAGGGGCACGGGAGGGCGCCCCTGCTCAGCACCTGTGCTGCCCTGGCCCCTGTGCACGGGCTGGGGGGTCGCAGGCGGGGGGGGGAGGCAGGGGGGCCCAGGGCAGCCGTGGCTGGGACCTGGGAGCTGTGGCGTTTCGGGGCCAACGTGCGGGCAGCTCTGGCAGCTTTCCCGCCTGGGGAGGCCACCTGCCGGGCGCGAGCCGGGCCGACTTTGTAGGTCAGATGTTAAAACTGGGTGCGCGTTTCCCCTGATTTAAAGCACAGTTAGGTCAGTATGAGTTCACCCTCTAAGAAGCAAGAGCAGAATGATGTGAGCGCAGCCGCAAGGCCCACCCACGGCGTTAACAGAGAAACGACGTCGCAGCTGAACGTGTGTCGCTGCAAACACCGGAGGCTGCCAGCTCTTCGCCGCCACTTCCTGTCGGTGACGGTGCGGCGGTGTGGCCGGAGGGGCTCGCGGTTGGGTGATCGGTGGTGGCTGATGAGCAGGTGACGGCGGTGGGAGGGATGCGCAGAGGAGTCCCTCCCTTCACCTCAGTCGTTGGGCCTCGTTCTGTCGCTTTTGCCCCTTTTTATGCTCCGTCTGTGGTTGGGGTTGCAGCTGAGCAGTCACGGCCAAGCCCCGGGTCCCCTGCGTGTTCTCTTCGCCGTCTCCGGGAGCGTGTAGGTCCCCACGTCATGAGGGCGTTGTCCGAGGGGTGAGTCCCTGGAAGGTCTGTGCACCCTTCTCCTTCCTGCAGGGGGCGTCCGGCTTCCCCGCTCACTGGGAAAGGGCGGCCTGTCCTGCACTGAACCCCCTTTGCGCCTCTCGGGGAGCTCGGGGGTGAGGGTCTGTGTCTGTTCTCTCCCCCCCACCCCGTTCTCTCCCCCGGAGTTGATGGCAGCAGCTTCGTGGCGGCCCCCAAGGTGGACAGTGTCCGGCGCCGGTTTGTTCTTTGTCTTGTGCTAGCTGTTGGGGTCCCTCGCTTCAGCCTAAGTTTTCGGGTGTGTCTGTAACGTGTTCACAAAACAGCTGGCATGGAGCTCCGCTTTCAGGGCTGCCCCGGCATCCGTGAAGGGCAGAGGCCCGTGTGCAGGGAGACAGTACGAGAAATGCCATCCACATGCCCAGTGAGCCAAGGGGCGCTCACATCCTCAGTGAGAACCCAGGGCCCTTTTCGTGAAGTGACAGCAAAGTGAGAACACGGGCCTTAAAGATAGGCCAGCAGCCCGGCCGGCGGGGCTCAGGGGTTGAGCGTCGACCTGTGAACCAGGAGGTCGGGGTTCGATTCCCGGTTGGGGCACATGCCCGGGTTGTGGGCTCCATCCCCAGTGTGGGGCGTGCAGGAGGCAGCTGATCAGTGACTCTCTCTCATCATTGATGTTTCTAGCTCTCTCTTCCCTCTCCCTTCCCCTCTGAAATCAAGAAAAAAACTATATATATATTTTTAAAAAGTGTCAAAACGTGTGGAACCAGATCCCTCCGTCACAAATGAAAAGAAGTGAGGCCCCTCCCCCGCATGTCCCTGCCCGCGGGCCTTTGGGCGGATGCCCCCGGCACGCGAGGGAGTGGCTGCCCAGAGGTGCTGCGTTTGGACCCCTCACTATCCGTTAGCTCCGCCCTCACTGATTTCGTCCGGCTGTGCTGTCAGCCTGCGGAAGGGCCGTGAGCTTCCCCCGGGAAGAGCAGAGGAGCCAGGAGGCTCAAGGACCCAGGCTGAGGTGGGGGGAGGGGGGGGCAGCCGAGGGTCCAGGGGTAAGTGGTGATGGGAGGAGGCTTGACTTGGGGTGAACACACAGTGCGACATGCAGAGGACGTACATGGAACTGCACACCCGAAACCTATATAAGTTTATGAACCGATGTCACCCCAATAAATTCAGTTAAAAATAAATTTAAAAGCCACAAGCTTCTGCCCTGGCCGGTGTGCTCAGTGGGTAGCGCGCCGGCCCGCAGACTGAAGGGTCCGGTTTGATTGGGTCAGGGGCACGTGCCGTGGCTGCAGGCTCGATCCCCGGCCCCAGGCGGGACCCATAGGGGCGGCAACAACGGATGTGTCTCGCTCACCTCGAGGTCTCTCTCTGTCTCTCCCCCCTTCCACTCGCTCTAAACAGCAGTGGAAAGTGTCCAAGGGGAGGGTTAACCGCACCGCAGAAGCTGCAGCCCCTTCCCTTTAACCCAGCGGTTCTCAACCTGTGGGTCGCGACCCCTTTGGGCGTCGAACGACCCTTTCACGGGGGTCGCCTAAGACCATCGGAAAACACATCTATAATTACATGTTGTTTTTGTGATGAATCACGGTGCTTTAATGATGTTCAATGTGTAACAA